>NW_022992023.1:896178-1382316 GCF_902827175.1 Gymnodraco acuticeps
CTATCTATCTATCTCTCTCTCTCTCTATCTCTCTCTCTATATATATATATATATATATATATATATCTATCTATCTATCTCGCTCTCTCTCTATCTATCTCTCTCTCTCTCTCTCTCTCTCTCTCTCTCTCTCTATCTATCTATCTATCTATCTACCTATCTATCTATGCAGGTTCATCAGCTGTTCAGCATAGCATTTCTGCCTGATAGACAATTAGAAGACTGCATTTTCTTAATCTCAGTTGAGTGATATACAGATGTGGTCCTGGTCACATCAGCTCTACTTTGGTTTTATCCTGCTTCAGTTTGTTTTCTTTTTTTAGAGCTTTCTGTATTAAACATCCTCTACTTCCTAATGTTGCCCAAAACACTATATTTTGCCAATATCATGTGAGGTTGTAGAAAAAAAAGAATTGATTTGAGAATTCTCATATGTTTAGAAATAATATGTAGATTTTCCTAAACACTATATTTTGTATCTATTGTGGACATTCAGTCAGTGGACTGGACATTTATTAGTGCTCTGGTGCTGGACGTGCCAGGGACTGTGGCTAGATCCCACTCTTTTAAATCTAATATATCTATATGCTTCCATTACACCATTTATTGAATGGCAACCCCTGTATCATAACACTTATTCTATGGCCAGATCTTTGACCAAACACAGGTTTAATATCAGGCTGACGTTGGGGGAGGGAAGTGATGAGCTCTGTCTGTGTCCCTGCAGCACCATGAGTCTGCGAGAGATCAATGAGAACGTGAAGCTAGCCCGCGAGTACGCCCTGTTGGGAAACTACAGCTCGGCCAGTGTTCTCTATCATGGATTGCTAGAACAAATCAAGAAGTATGTGTACACCATGCGGGACAGCAGTTATCAGCAGAGATGGCAGCAGGTAACATGGTATTAAAAAAAAAAATTAAAATTAAAAACTTGACATACATTTTCAGAAATGAGTCCTGCCTGTTCTGTTTACTGACTTGTATTGGTGTTTTCATCTCAGCTATGGCAAGAAATCAGTGAAGAGAATGGACAAGTTCAGGACATAATGTCCACTCTGGAGAACTTCCAGCTGGACACAACACCTGCTAAACCCAGCAACCACGAAGACAGTGAAATAAGGCCTGTGCATGTGGAACAGCGGTATTGCACTTCGTTATTCACATCCAACTCTCACCTTTCAGCCTTCTTATTCGTTGCTTCAGTACATTCTTTCTTTGTTGCCAGTGATAGCGCTTTGGGTACTGTAGATCTATTTCCTGTTTGCAGTGTGCAGGTTTGTGGTCGGGAATGTTAAAGCTAGTTCCTGATGCAGTCATGTGATTGAGATTAGTCCCTTTGAGTCTCTGTTGTGACCTGGATTTGTTCCAGGTCTACCCCAAAGGTGTCCTGTAAATCTCTGTTTTCCGTCACTTTAAAGGCTTCATAAGTCCTCCTGCTGAGCCTCGGGACGTTAAGGCTAGTGTTTTTGTTTATAGCTACCTCTTCTTCTCTGTCCACAGACATTCTCCAAGTCCTGTGAGGCGGCCAGGTAATGCAAATAAAGAAAGTAAAGCCCCCAACAACAGGCTGAGTGTGGCAGTGAGGGCCCAGCAGAGGCACTCCCCCCGCGGGGCCAACGGGGACAAAAGCAAACCTTCCAAGGGCAAAGAAAGGAAGGAGGTGAAGGAGGGCAGAGCAAAGGATGATAAGGTGCACACGGCACCTTCTTCTTCATTACACTGCTTAACTTGTTCTCAATATTTGCATTGTGGATCGCACAGTATCCACATTCTGCTTGTTTGCCTATTTCCAGGTAGAAATTCTAGTTTCTTGTCTGGAAGAAAGCAGACCCAATGGCTAACATTCAGGCTACAGAGTCAGAAAGAGTAAAATAGTTTTGTGTGCCTCCCAGAACAAAGCTGATGTCCAGGAGAAAGAAGTGAAGAGGTTTGACGGAACAGGGTACGACAAAGACCTGGTGGAAGCTCTGGATAGAGATATTATATCTCAGAATCCCAATGTGAAGTGGTACGTGTTCATCATGAGTGCGGGGCTTGTAGGTATATACTTGTGTGATTTGAGAGAAATCTCATTCAGAACTTAAAGAGTTATTTTTATTTCTAATTATGGAGCTACAGGACAAAATAACTCAAACAGCCTGCCACATCTGCAACACACTGACCACGCAATACAACGCTAAACACAATTAAGATTTGATTAGAACTTACTCAAGTTATTAATGATATCTTAAGCTAAAAGATGATACGTTTGTATTAAGCAGTTCACATATAGCTAGTTAACATAACATGCACTGCAGTTGGGAAATTCATGACAGCTGGAAGATTTAACAATTGTCAAAAAGATTATAGTTCAAACTTTTAAGATCATTATATCATCATTGGAATCTGAATGGGGACCTGGCCGCTCCTTCTTCACTCTATCATACTGCTAGCTAGAGCAGCTGGTCATTATTGCCTTACAGATCACACTTTGATACGTTTAGACTCATATTGTTCAGCACTGCTGTTTGTATTTCACTGTATTGTTTGTGTGCGTACATAAGAGAAACATACCATATGTGAAACACATATTTCAAGGAGCAGACTCTTAAGCAGGTAGTGTTTACGATTTACACACGGCATCTATTGCACGTCTGTCCGTCCTGGGAGAGGGATCCCTCCTCTGTTGCTCTCCCTGAGGTTTCTCCCATGTTTCCCTTTAAACTATAGGTTTTCTCCGGAAGTTTTTCCTTGTACGATGTGAGGGTCTAAGGACAGAGGGTCTAAGGACAGAGGGTGTCGTATTGTCATACTGATATTCTGTACACACTGTGAAGACCACTGAGACAAATGTAACATTTGTGATATTGGGCTATATAAATAAACATTGATTGATTGATAGTGTGTGATGAAACTTTGGAGCAAGGAGAACACAGGGTTCGGCTCCTAGCAGCTGGCAGGGAGCTATCCCCCTGATCAGATGGAATCCGGATGTCCAAGACACTGTGCGTCAGCTTGGTCCTGTTATTATCTAAAGAAGAGATTGTTTTGGGCAAGCCGAATCAACTATTAGCCATAGCAATACACAGCTGTGGGGAAAGAATGCTAAAGCTCCCAAGCAGTTTGCCTGCAGGAGACAGGGGAGGAGAGCCTACAGCTAACATGACCAGATCCAAAACTAAAGATTCCATATTGAAAATTCTATATCACTGAGTTCCCCCCCACTTTAAACTGTCTCATCTCTTTCTTAGGGACAACATTGCAGACTTAGAAGATGCAAAGAAACTTTTGAAAGAAGCGGTCGTGTTGCCGATGTGGATGCCAGCTTTTTTCAAAGGCATACGAAGACCATGGAAGGTGCAGATTTAAAGACATTCCAGTTGTGTTTTTTCTGTAATCTATTATCAGTATCATGCACAGAACCTTTTTATATTTGACCAAAGGGAGTGCTTATGGTGGGACCTCCTGGCACGGGGAAAACGCTTTTGGCTAAAGCTGTTGCTACCGAGTGCAGAACCACATTTTTCAACGTCTCCTCATCCACTCTCACCTCCAAGTACAGAGGGGAGTCTGAGAAGCTGGTTCGCCTTCTGTTTGAAATGGTAAGACTTCACATATGATGTTGTACACCAAGTCATGTTTCTCTAGAGCAACATCCCTTTGATTTTCACCCTTCACAGGTAGTGTGCCCAGCACAACACAGACTCTTTCTCTTTTCCCATTCTTTGAAGGTGTGAGTGTTGGCAGGGTCATCATTCCTGTAAAACCCACAGCATCCATAGTGATAATCACAGTTAAAATACGTTAGCCTTAAAGGCACATACAAGAAAACAAGCGGTATAAATGAAAAAAATACAAGAAAATAAATAAAGAACACTTGGTTACCCAACATGGAATATACTGAATGATGAAGAGGGATGAGTTTGAGACAATGTGTGCAGACCTGACAGGGGATCTGTTCTCTCCAGTTATTGTAACTAGTTGTGACTGTGATACTTTTAATATTTTCTTGACTGATCACGTGTTGTTGGCCAGGCACGTTTCTACGCTCCCACTACGATCTTCATCGATGAGATTGACTCCATGTGCAGCCGCAGAGGAACCTCAGAGGAACACGAGGCCAGCCGCAGAGTGAAGGCGGAGCTGCTGGTGCAGATGGACGGTAACCTGACCACAACACAACCATGATAGGTTTACTACTGATCGGATAGCTACAGATCTATTCTTGAACCAGTGAACAGAAAACACTGCCAAGTTGTTTTAGTTTAATCTTCTTACTCTACTAAATGTTAAGAAACAATTGACCTGTATTGATGCTGCAGGAAAGTCTTTGATATGAAAAGGCAGGAAATGCAGGGGCAGTCTTTCAACCAGACAGGAAGAGGCAGGACGTCCTCCACAGCACATAGACCCTCTGAAGACTCATGATGAAGACATGATGAAGACTCAGGCTCATGATGAAGACATGATGAAGACTCAGGCTCATGATGAAGACATGATGAAGACTCAGGCTCATGATGAAGACATGATGAAGACTCAGGCTCATGATGAAGACTCAGGCTCATGATGAAGACATGATAAAGACTCAGGCTCATGATGAAGACATGATGAAGACTCAGGCTCATGATGAAGACATGATGAAGACTCAGGCTCATGATGAAGACATGATGAAGACTCAGGCTCATGATGAAGACATGATGAAGACTCAGATTCATGATGAAGACTCAGGCTCATGATGAAGACATGATGAAGACTCAGGCTCATGATGAAGACATGATGAAGACTCAGGCTCATGATGAAGACATGATGAAGACTCAGGCTCATGGTGAAGACATGATGAAGACTCAGGCTCATGGTGAAGACATGTTGAAGACTCAGGCTCATGGTGAAGACATGATGAAGACTCAGAATCATGGTGAAGACATGATGAAGACTCAGGCTCATGATGAAGACATGTTGAAGACTCAGGCTCATGGTGAAGACATGATGAAGACTCAGGCTCATGGTGAAGACATGATGAAGACTCAGGCTCATGGTGAAGACATGATGAAGACTCAGGCTCATGATGAAGACATGATGAAGACTCAGGCTCATGATGAAGACATGATGAAGACTCAGGCTCATGATGAAGACATGATGAAGACTCAGGCTCATGATGAAGACATGATGAAGACTCAGGCTCATGGTGAAGACATGATGAAGACTCAGGCTCATTATGAAGACATGATGAAGACTCAGGCTCATGATGAAGACATGATGAAGACTCAGGCTCATGATGAAGACATGATGAAGACTCAGGCTCATGGTGAAGACATGATGAAGACTCAGACTCATGGTGAAGACATGATGAAGACTCAGGCTCATGATGAAGACATGATGAAGACTCAGGCTCATGGTGAAGACATGATGAAGACTCAGGCTCATGATGAAGACATGATGAAGACTCAGGCTCATGATGAAGACTACGTCTGAAAGCAGAAGTCCAGGGCAAATAATTGCAAGTCTCTTCAATGCGCATGTCACAAAACGGGATGCGTGTGGGTAGTGCTGCGTACCGATACTCCGAACCGGTACTGGACTTGTAAAAAGTTTCGGTTCAAGTCCGGTTAAAACCGGAACGTCGGGAACCGGTACTTACGTATATTCTCCTTTTTGTTCTAAACCATCTAAAACCTTCCATAGATCGAGAAATTTGCGCTGAGAAAAGACGAAAAACATTGTTTTGGCTTCTGATATGGCGGCCATTACTGAACTCACGAAGTCTCGCAAAATATCGCAACTGCTCGCGAGATCTGTGTGACGTCAAGGGAAGCTGGCTTAGACATAGTGGACACTGACAGCGTGGGATGCTGGTTGCCATATTTGGTAGTGTAGCTAAGCTAACTCCTTTGTATGTAAACACAATGCCGCGGTGCTTTAAATCCAGTAAGGTGTGGGACCATGTGACGAAACTGCCGCTAGATACTGCGAAGTGTAACCTGTGCGGGAACGTGATCAAGTGCGCTGGGGGAACATCGAACATAGCGAGGCACTTGAGGAGAAACCACAAAATTGAAACTACTCCACATGCGGCCTCAGCCACATTGGCGGCGATGTTTGGCGACCAAAATAACAACGATCGAGGTAAGCTGAACAATACTTTTTGGAGGATTTTCAGTTCAGGAAATAGGCTTGTAAAAAATTGGCATTCTTAGCATTATAGCAAGATATACTAGTAGGAGCATCGGTCCGACTAGCCGACTAGGGCCTTTCATCAGCGTCATCTTTTATTATTATTATATATATATATATTAGTATTATCAACTGATTCTTAAATACAACATTTTTTTTTAAATCATGGCAAGTTTGCAACGGTAGGCATTATGAAATCTATGATAGTCTTATTTATTTTGCATGATCACCTGGCAAGATAACTAATAAACAAGTAATAATATATTAAAGATTGCTTATTTCCTTTATTATTTACACAGTAACCCTGAGAAAGTAGGACTATGCTTTGGTTCAATTGGTTAATCAATTTTATTTTGCTTTCAGCCCAGGCCCAACCTCCACGTGCCCCACAGCCCCCACCTGCGTCCCACACTGCCACTACTGGGACACCTGCCTTACCATCACTAGATTCATTACCGTCAAGTTCCACTTCCACTGTGGCCAGCACTACTGTAACGCCTTTCACCTTGGCAAAGCTTACCAAGATGCCTGCAGAGAAACAGCATAAGATAACCGGCAGTTGTGTCATTACATTGTAAAATCACTGCGCCCATTCTCCGTGGAAGACACATACTTTCGGGCATTCCTAAGCGAGCTGAACACATCCTACAAAGTCCCAAGTCGTGGAGAAGTATCAGAGAGGTTCCTCCCCAAGATGTACGAAGCAGCCCTTCTCAATCTCAAGACTGAGCTGCAAGAGGTGGAGTACACGACTTTCACTGGAGATGGTTGGACATCTAGGGTGGCTGACCATTACTTAACACTGACTGTCCACTACATGAAAGACTGGGAGATGAAAGTAAGAGTCCTACAAACGTTGAAGGCAGAAGTTTCCCAGACAGGGGACAACATCGCGGCCGAGATTGGACAGTGTTTGGAAGACTTCAGCCTCAAGGGCAAAGTAGAGGTAATGACCACTGACAATGCAAAAGCCATGGTCAATGCTACTACCAGTGCAGGGATTCCACTGTCTCTAGGATGTTTTGCCCACACTCTGAATCTTTCCACACAGAAGGCCATGAATGTGCCAACTGTAGGCACAATGCTAGCTGTCATCAGACCTCCCATCATATTTTTCCGCAATTCATATGTTGGCAAGATTGTGCTAAAGGAGAAACAGAAAGCGCTGGACAGACCATCTCACAACCTAATCCTGGATTGCAAAACCCGCTGGAACAGCTCTTACATGATGGTCGAGAGATTTGTGGAACAGTACCCAGCAATAGTGGCTGTATCATTCGATGAGAGACTTAAGAAGAAAGCTAACAGCCATGGAGGAAATATTCCAAGATGAAGACGATGTCATGGTGACCCACGTTGAGCCACCCCTGCCTGTCCGACTACGTATTCAACATGAGATCCTGAAGTTCAAATGCATGCCAAAGCTGAAATCAACAGATGATATTATTGCTTTCTGGGCGGGGGGGGGGGGAATCTGATGAGCTACCATTGCTCAGTACATTGGCAAGGAAGTACCTGATTGTTCCTGGTACAAGTGTACCAAGCGAGCGTGTCTTTAGCACTGCTGGTGATATAGTGTCTGCCGAAAGAGCAACACTTCACCCAGACAATGTCAATATGCTGTTGTTCTTGAACAAGAACACATAGACTTGTATACTCTTGCATATTGAGTCTTGTATGTACATCACTATGTATGTAGTTGTGTTGTGTAGTTAGTAGTTGTAGAAAATACATGGTGTAGACACAAGTTGGAAGGGAACACAATAAACCTGACGAGTTTGAATTTGAGTTGATTATGAGTTTATTTTCAATTGATAATTAGCTCACAATAAGTTCACTTTGGTCACACAACTTGACACAAGTCCGGACTTATAAGTCCGGACCTGAACCTGAACCTCTGGAATTGAGTCCGGACCTGAACCTGAATGTGAGTCCAGGTACACAGCACTAATTGTGGGACATGTCGTTTATGGGCAACCTGCTTCTTGTAAAGTGGCATGTATTATATTCTTTGCAAACTCTTGCGGGGCCACATAAAATGAAGTCGCAGGCCGGATTTGGCCCCCGGGCCTTGAGTTTCACACCCCTGCTCTAGGAGCAGTCCGACAGCAGCAGGAATGAAGGGTCCTGTCTGGGGGGCATCTTTAAATAAGTAGCCCCCCTCCCCTAAACGGATATGTTAATATGACAATTTAGTTTAGCAAAAAACTAAAATAAATGTGATTTAAAAAAAACTTTTGATTGGAAGGTACAGATTAGTTATCTTATATTCACTTTTAGAAATGATTATTGTTCTTTGTAAAATGCTCGAAACAAGCTAGCGTTGGTTTTCTGCAGCATTGCTTTTTCCCCAGCATTCTAGATGTAACAGTTTTAACTAAAGAATATATACAATTCCAGCATCCATTTTGTCATTATTGGGACTGCTGTCTAGGTGTTGGTGGAGCCTCAGAAAACGATGATCCATCAAAGATGGTGATGGTGCTGGCTGCCACCAACTTCCCCTGGGACATCGACGAGGCTCTGAGGCGGCGGCTGGAGAAGAGGATCTACATCCCGCTGCCTTCACGTACACACTCAACTCTGCTTCACGTGCACACTCTCCTCTGCTTCACGTACACACTCTCCTCTGCTTCACGTGCACACTCTCCTCTGCTTCACGTACACACTCTCCTCTGCTTCACGTACACACTCTCCTCTGCTTCACGTGCACACTCTCCTCTGCTTCACGTACACACTCTCTCACGTGCACACTCTCCTCTGCTTCACGTGCACACTCTCCTCTGCTTCACATACACACTCTCTCACGTGCACACTCTCCTCTGCTTCACGTACACACTCTCTCACGTGCACACTCTCCTCTGCTTCACATACACACTCTCACGTGCACACTCTCCTCTGCTTCACGTACACACTCTCTCACGTGCACACTCTCCTCTGCTTCACGTACACACTCTCTCACGTGCACACTCTCCTCTGTTTCACGTACACACTCTCCTCTGCTTCACGTACACACTCTCTCACGTGCACACTCTCCTCTGCTTCACGTACACACTCTTTCACGTGCACACTCTCCTCTGCTTCACGTACACACTCTCCTCTGCTTCACGTACACACTCGCACGTGCACACTCCTCTGCTTCACGTACACACTCTCTCCCGTGCACACTCCTCTGCTTCACGTACACACTCTCACGTGCACACTCCTCTGCTTCACATACACACTCTCTCACGTGCACACTCCTCTGCTTCACATACACACTCTCTCACGTGCACACTCCTCTGCTTCACGTACACACTCTCTCACGTGCACACTCTCCTCTGCTTCACGTACACACTCCTCTGCTTCACGTACACACTCTCACGTGCACACTCTCTGCTTCACGTACACACTCTCCTCTCCTTCACGTACACACTCTCTCACGTGCACACTCTCCTCTGCTTCACGTACACACTCTCCTCTGCTTCACGTACGCACTCTCTCACGTACACACTGTCCTCTGCTTCACGTACACACTCTCCTCTGCTTCACGTACACACTCTCTCACGTGCACACTCTCCTCTGCTTCACGTACACACTCTCTCACGTGCACACTCTCCTCTGCTTCACGTACACACTCTCTCACGTGCGCACTCTCCTCTGCTTCACGTACACACTCTCTCACGTACACACTCTCCTCTGCTTCACGTGCACACTCTCTGCTTTACGTGTACACTCTCTGCTTCACGTGCACACTCTCCTCTGCTTCACGTACACACTCTCTCCCGTGCACACTCTCCTCTGCTTCACGTACACACTCTCACGTGCACACTCCTCTGCTTCACGTACACACTCTCTCACGTGCACACTCTCCTCTGCTTCATGTACACACTCTCACGTGCACACTCTCTGCTTCACGTACACACTCTCCTCTCCTTCACGTACACACTCTCTCACGTGCACACTCTCCTCTGCTTCACGTACACACTCTCCTCTGCTTCACGTACACACTCTCTCACGTGCACACTGTCCTCTGCTTCACGTACACACTCTCCTCTGCTTCACGTACACACTCTCTCACGTGCACACTCTCCTCTGCTTCACGTACACACTCTCTCACGTGCACACTCTCCTCTGCTTCACGTACACACTCTCTCACGTACACACTCTCCTCTGCTTCACGTGCACACTCTCTGCTTTACGTGTACACTCTCTGCTTCACGTGCACACTCTCCTCGAACACACTCTCTCTGCTTCACGTGCACACTCTCTGCTTCACGGCACACTCTGCTTCACGTGCCCATCTGCTTCACGTGCACACTCCTCTGCTTCACATGCACACTCTGCTTCACGTACACACTCTGCTTCACGTACACACTCAGCTTCACGTACACACTCTCTCACGTGCACACTCTCCTCTGCCTCACGTACACACTCTCACGTACACACTCTCTCACGTACACTCTCTCTCACGTGCACACTCTCCTCTGCCTCACGTACACACTCTCTCACGTGCACACTCTCCTCTGCCTCACGTACACACTCTCTCACGTGCACACTCTCCTCTGCCTCACGTACACACTCTCACGTACACACTCTCTCACGTACACTCTCTCTCACGTGCACACTCTCCTCTGCCTCACGTACACACTCTCTCACGTGCACACTCTCCTCTGCCTCACGTACACACTCTCTCACGTACACACTCTCCTCTGACGCTTTCAGGGATAATACGCTGGGGCAGAGCTGAGCCCAGATTCTTTGCATTCTGTATCCTGTCCCCTGGGAGTACATAAAACACACACACACACACACACACACACACACACACACACACACACACACACACACACACACACACACACACACAGCTTCATTATATTAATCATAAGTCTTAAAACACACTTTGACACAAACCTCTGTCCAAGCCTGGGCCTTGAGATCAGGTTGTACTGCAGACCTTAAAGCTATAAATGCTGCTGCGTCTCTGTCTGCAGACGCAGGGCGGGTGGAGCTGCTCAAGATCAACCTGAAGGAGCTGGAGGTGTCCGAGGACGTGGACCTGGAGAAGATCGCAGAGCAGCTGGAGGGTTACTCTGGAGCCGACATCACCAACGTGTGCAGGTCAGCCATCCTTTCAACCAATGTGGAGGTTATTCCCTATCTTTATTCAAGAGCATGGTCTTTCAATTTGAGAGCATAAGTTGTTGATTTCACGTTCAGATGATGTATTTATTTTCCTCAAACCCTGTCCTCGCACTCAAATAGCGCCTGCTTGTGCTTAGATTTGCTGCTTCTGTGCACTCGTCAAATGTCTGAGAGCAGACATTTGACGAGCGCACAGAAGCAGCCTGAGTGCGAGGAGAAGGTTTTAAACAGGAAATCTGTGCAAGCAGCAATATATCTGAGTGCAAGCGTACAGTTTGAGCAGAAGCAGAGCAGATTTAAGCACAAGCAGGCACTATTTGAGTGCGAGGACAGGGTTTGAGGGAAAGAAATACATAATCTGAACGTGAAATCAATAAATGATGCTCTCAAATTGAAAGACCACGCTCTAAAGATAGGGAATAACCTCCATAATGTGAAACTTCACATTAGTTAATGGAGATGGTGACAATATATGTACCCAATATGACCATTGCTACAATAGATAAAACATAATTACCTATTGACGCATAACACAGTAAATAATTCAATCAATCAATGTTTATTTATATAGCCCAATATCACAAATGTTACATTTGTCTCAGTGGACTTCACAGTTTGTACAAAATATCAGTATGACAATACGACACCCTCTGTCCTTAGACCCTCACATCGTACAAGGAAAAACTTCCGGAGAAAACCCACAGTTTAAAGGGAAAAATGGGAGAAACCTCAGGGAGAGCAACAGAGGAGGGATCCCTCTCCCAGGACGGACAGACGTGCAATAGATGCCGTGTGTAAATTGAAAAGATAATACATTTGCAACATAGGTAGTCCAAATGTTTGGAAATGCATGTGTGTATAATAGGAAGATGAATCCACGAGGATGTCAGCAAACCTGTGGGAGCCATCAGGGAAGTAGTATGGTGAGAGTCAGGCAGGACCGCAGAGACAGGTTCAGCCACGACTCGAAGTCCAGGACTCAGATCCAGTGCTCAGGATAGAGGATCCAGGACTCCGGATCCAGGGGCCCTTCTCACTTCGGTTAAATGGATTCCTTGCTTCCCTCACTTGCGTCGTTTCCCTGCGACTAGTCCCTCCCACCAGGGAAGCATGGAGGGACGCAAGGAAACCACGAGAAGCAGGGAAATGAGTTTTAAGAGCAATGGGACGTCCTTTCCTCCGGAGCGTCACGTGAAGCGACGTCCGTTTGTGATGACGCTGCACAGCTGATCGTCTGACAGCAGCTCTGTCCCCGTTATTTCCACAAACACCCCCGCCTCTGTTAGTACACATTTACTGACACAAACATTTGTATCATCTGTTGTAGACCCAAATAAATCAAATCAAATAAGAACTCATTCTCAAAAAAGATAAACGCCATTCTTAAAATGTAAAACCAAAAAAGCGATCATGAAAATGTTTCCAAAAAATGAATAAAATGATTTGTGACCACTTAGTTGTTCAGATATATCACATATTTGTAACTAAATGAAACATGAATTGAAACAAAACACGGTATAGACTGAGGAGTGACTCCCGTGAGGTTCATGTGTTTTCTTCACTCCGCTGGGAAACTGCTCTCATGTCAAGAAGCATCAGATCAGTGCATGCGCTGCATCGTCCAATCAGTGAGCGATACACAGTAAGGGGGCGGGGCGAGTGTCTGAGGATTTCATCGGAGGATGGTCTGGTGGTTCCTCGGTTACGGCCCGTCCACACAGCGGCGTGCGTTGACGCTTGCCGGCGGGCGTGTCTGACACTCGACCAACAACCAATCACATGAATCTCCCGCCCCAGACACACAAACACGCGGTTTGATTGGCTAGAGCTTGTACTGGCATATGATTCGATTGGCTGACGCCTCCGTCTAGGCGTCAAAAGTTGAACATTGCTCAACTTTTGAAGCGAGCAACGCCAGCAACGCTCCGCGTCGCTTCCCAAAATGCAGTTCGGCTAAAAGTGACGTCACCCCATTCAAAGTGAATGGGCAGAAGCGTTAGAAGCTTCAACGCACGCCGCTGTGTGGATAATGCGCTCCATTATCGCTCTTCCGGCAGAAATAAGCGCCATGGGACGCTACTCAAGATGGCGCAGACAAATCAACTTCCGGTGAGACCGAGGACATGAAAATAGTCGACCTGAGAAGGACTCCAGCACTCCGGATCCAGGACTCTGGATACAGGATCAGCCACGACTCAGGATCCCGGCGTATATATGGACACAAAAAAGAAATGTGGGGGAAGCTGGGTTATTAGGAACATGAGAGTACACAGGTACAGACAGAAGGAAGAAGTAAGGTGTCCCCCGAGAAACTAAGGCTATAGCAGCAAAACTAGGGGCTGAATCTAATCAGCCCTAACTATAAGCTTTATCAAAAAGAAAGGTCTTAAGCACACTTTGAGACCACTTAATGGAAAATAATTAAATGTGGATTTAAAATAAAAAAAAGTATAACTTTTGTTGTAATGCAGACATTACATTGACTTAAGATTGCAGAAGATCACAATAAAAGCCAGGGCTGGAAGGATTATTGTAATAAGTTTGGTTAGGTAATTAAAGAAATAAAGTTTTGAATGAACCTTAGGCTGTGCTCTGTTGCAGGGACGCCTCTCTCATGGCCATGAGGCGAAGAATAGAGGGCCTGACACCAGAGGAGATCCGGAACATTTCACGGGATGAAATGCACATGCCCACCACTATGGAGGACTTTGAGTCTGCTCTGAAGAAAGTGTCAAAATCTGTGTCTGCAGTCGACCTGGAGAAGTATGAAAAATGGATCGAAGAGTTTGGGTCCTGCTGAAAACCCCCAGCATCAGTCTTTTAAGTAATGGTGTTCAGAGGGTAGTGAGTCATTCAGGTGGGAATAGAGAGTACTGTAGATGTATCCACTCAATATTGTACATTGTGTTAATGTTGTATAAAGGTGGCTCAACTTGATCATTCCTTACAAATGATGACATTTCTAACTTGTGTTAATGATCCTGAAATCTTCATCAGTAGCTGTGAGACAAAGTTTCCTGTGACACACTGACAGATGTTTTAAGTTACTTTCTCAAGTGTTATAATAGTTCTTTGTACCATTGTATCTGACAATGAGATGCTCAGCGAACTGCCAATCAATGTCAAATATTTTGTTTTCCATTTTGTAATGCATTTGATTTGATTTTAAACAGTTTGGTTGATTTTATTTAACGCTAACAAGATATTTATGTAAATAAAGTTGACAATGATTGTACTATAAAACTGTTATATTCACTATGTCTTGCGTGTCATTTTGTTTAGTTTTTGCTAGGGAAACAAATTCTGAGGACCTTCTCACTTCTGTGGCTCACCTAATATTGATCAGCAGTCAAGGGGATTATTAGATAATAACATGATCTAATTGACACTAAAATGAGATAATAGGTGAGGGATGCTGGTCATCAGGTCAGAGACTTGTTACTTGAGAACGCACAGCTGGAGCTCTGTTTAGTGCCTATAACCCAAAGCATTCATCTGGTTGCATCTTACAATTTATTTATCTTAATATTTCTCAGTACAATAAACAGTATATTATTACTGTACAATATTTACATCTTATTCTAATTACATGTATATAGACTCCTGCATGGTTACTTATAACTTTCTCTGAATTAATGAGCTTATTTATTTCTGACATGTATATACACTGAACAAAAATATAAATGCAACACTTTTGTTTTTGCTCCCATTTTTCATGAGATGAACTCAAAGATCTAAAACATTTTCTATGTACACAAAATAACCATTTCTCTCAAATATTGTTCACAAATCTGAGATAGTGAGCACTTCTCCTTTGCCGAGATAATCCATCCCACCTCACAGGTGTGGCATATCAAGATGCTGATTAGACAGCATGATTATTGCACAGGTGTGCCTTAGGCTGGTCACAATAAAAGGCCACTCTGAAACGTGCAGTTTTGCTTTATTGGGGGGGTCTGGGGGGGTCCGAAAACCAGTCAGTATCTGGTGTGAGGGGTAGGGGTAGGGTTAGGGTTAGGGTTAGGGTAATGTTGTGAATCGAGTGGCCCATGGTGGTGGTGGGGTTATGGTATGGGCAGGTGTATGTTATGGACGACGAACACAGGCCACTCGATTCACAACATTACCCTTCATGAGAAATGGTTATTTTGTGTATATAGAAAATGTTTTAGATCTTTGAGTTCATCTCATGAAAAATGGGAGCAAAAACAAAAGTGTTGCGTTTATATTTTTGTTGAGTATACTTCACTTCATCTGCATTACTTGCACATTGGTCTGCAACATAATCTGCTCTATTCTATTCTGATTTATTCTACACTTTGTCTATCATTTATTTATTATTATTTATTTGTTGTATTGTTTTATGTCCTATATATACAGTTTATTATGTTGCATTGTTGGAGATGTTCAGTTCCATATCTACACTAGCATCTTTGCATATGACAACAAGGTCTTTGAATCTTTGGAACTTTACAGTCTGAAGCCAGACAGAAGGAGATGGGCGTTACACGTCCCAGTGGAAGCTGCCTGTGTTGGGCAGATGTTGAGCTCGTGTTTTCCTCCAGGCACCACATATCAGGAGCAATGCAGCAAGTGTTCTGAGTGCAAAACAACTGAGCACACAACACGAAGGTTTGATGCTCATCAGAGAAGCATTTATTCAGCAGGATGTTAGACCCAAACCCACAGTCCAGCTTGTGAATGCACACAAAAGTCTTAAAATAGTTTCGAAGAGCAAATTAAAATGTATTCTTCAGCAACACGTCTGAATTCATGCCTGACATATTGTTTGCCTCACAGGCTAATGTATGTAGTACATAAACTGTAATGTATTGAGATGACCACTTGAACCCAACACAGGTCATCGTGCAGCTTCCCACTTCTTCTTGCGGATAACACAGCAGTTCACTAGCCAGACTTAACATGCACCTTCCACAATGTACATCATGCATTCTGCAGATCAACTGGAGAAAGAACACAAGCTCCTTTAAAGGGGGTTTAAAAAAAGCATGGTAGGTGCATTTTCAAATCACACAAAAAACATGAAACACTCCCACTACTTAGTTTAGGATTGATTAAACACACCTCTTTGACCACTAACTGGCCTTGCATCCACCGGCTCACACACATCCCAGGAAACACACCCAGAAAGTTTATCAGTCATTCTTCGCCATAAGTCCAGTTTTCACTCCACAATTCAAACCTAAGTACAGACTATTTACACAAGTCTTTCACATTGGTACTTTATGTTATATAGTGCAGACAATCGGAACTAACACATTTACATTCTCCATCATGACAAACAGGAAAGCACACACACAATCAATCCCCCTTCACTGAGAGGCACAGAGGCACTCTGAAGAAACAATCATTATATGAAAGCAAGCCTTAAGGGGAGTGTAGTGACATTCAGTTTAACAGAGGTGGTGGGGGGGGAGGTACTCCTTTAACTTTGTCCTCACTAAAGGAATGATAGCTGGGAGACACTGCGTGCTTCATATTTCCAAATGTATTGAATAAAGTCATTATAGTGCATCTGTTATCTCAGCTTTCTTCACATCCAGCAAAGGGTTTTAGAGAATAGAACATGTGAGCTGTCCAGAAGTGTTTCCTAAAGTCTTCTCAGTGATCAGAGAGACTGGGTCAGCTCCATACACTTCAGTTTGTTCATATTTATGGCTTTAACCTGCAGTGCGCACATCTGGGTGTCTTTGCTTTCCCTTTAGCCGGACACGTATTCTGAGCACTTTTAGGAAGACTCGCCTATGTTCCATTATAGGAGTAGTTAGTCATTTAAGAATTCCTTTCTTCAGTCGATGATTTGCACATAGAACATGTCATACGCAGGCTGGTTGTCATTGGCATGGATTATGTGTGGTTTAATGCTTAATACCACATGTATGACCCTACTTTTTGCTTTACATTTTGAAACAATACTGAAGACGTATATGGAAGAATGCGCCACATTGCAAAAGCGTGTTCAAAGTAATAGATTAATGGTAAAACTCTTATATGACAAATCAAAGGAGCAAAGACATGGCTTTTTCTGTGCAGGGCAACACGCAGCTGGCCTCCATACACCAGTTGCTCACTTCCTGGCTGTTCCTCTCTCATCATGTCAGTGCATTTGAGGAATTGGGTGGCATTAAAGCACTTCCTGCTCCATGGCTTTTGTGCTTAAAAGGGTCAATTGAGGAGCTGCTTCGAAAATCAGAATACCAGCTTGTGACAAAATCATGCCATGCTGAAAATATAACGCAGTACCCAAGTTAAAGAACAAATAAGAACAAACTGAAAATAAAGAAGCTGGCCCAAACCCCCCTTCCTTCAAGGCTTCTTCTCTTCCTCTTCTTCTGCCTCTATTTCTATGTTCTCGAGCAGAGTGTGCTTCTCGTCCTCCGGCATCAGAGTGAGAGGGTTTAGGTGAAAAATGTGCCTGTAAGAAAAGAGGCAAGAAAAATATCAACATTTTGTAGACATCAGGTAGGTACTGATCACATCTTTTCCATTCACTCATATTCCCCATGAAACAAACTCACTTGTGTTCACAAGTTGGGAAGAACATGTCCAAAATCTTGACGATGACCGCTGATCCGACCACGCCGATCACCACCACCCACATCACCAGGAAGAAGAGAGGCAGCGACTCGGAGCTGAAGCGCCTCAGACGCTGCCTCAGCTCCTCCACCCACTGACACACAGCCTAAGGGAGCACACACAAGTCAGCTACAGCTACTACATGTGAAGGCTAGAAAACACAGCTGTGTGTCATAGGCTGCATTCTGCATTCTCCCACATGGCATGGAGCTCCAAAGACTTTTTAAATACTAGAAATGTTTTTATAGAAACTATTATTAGTATTCCACCCTCCTCCCCACATGTTTCAAACGCTTTATGATCATAGGACAGTGTAACAGTGATCACAGGAGCAGCCATACTAGCCAGTGCTGGAGATTCAAGAAAACCCTTCTGATAAACTGGCTCTCCATCGCGTTTATGTTCAGAGAGCCCTGCAATGTCTGGACCTCTGAGACGGTATGTGCTGTGTCTTCAGGCCTAGCATCAGAAATGGCTTACAGAGTAAGATGATATGAATTCTTTGGGTGGAGTTTCCATCTGGATGTGATCCGGTTGGCTTGGCTCTCTGACATCAAACTCATCATCATATCTGACGTCATACAGCAGGTCAGGGTCCATGCGGAGAGGCGTCTCTGGGAGCTTCCCCGGGGCGGCCACCTCCTCCTGCGTGGTCTCCGTGTGCTTCAGGGGGTACTGGCTGGTGGTCTGGGATATCAGCTGTTCTTCATCTGATTTAAATACAACACACATTTACTGGATCTGTATACAATTCATAACGAGGATTAGCAAATGCTCCATGTTTACATACCTTTCCTGGGGTTAGGTGGATCTGTGACCACCATGTCATTCTCCCTGGGAAGCCTGAAGATCTCACTGTGTCCGATGGGGTAGATGTTTGTGAACTGAGCCAGCTTCTGGAAGTCTGGGCTCATCAGTATCTTCACCTCACACATGTCAGGCTGTTGGACCTAGATGATAAAAACCAAGAGTGTGAAATCATATTGAAATACTACTTTATCAATCATGATCTGTGGGGTTATCTTAGAGATGTTACCTCCTTGCCCTCCATCTCTATCACTTCACTGAACACCTGCAGAGCCAGCACCTCCTCGGTGTCGCTGTACAGCCGGTTCTGGCTCACCATCACCCGCGTGACCGTGGACACCAAGTCCCCAGATTCAAACTCACTGCTACCGTTGATGCTGTCTACTGGAAAAAGAGGACTAAGTGACATATCTCCAACAGTTTTCATTTGTACCTTTAGCACCTCCTCATTAGCAGATCAATTGGTTAATAAACATCGATGACAATTTTGCTCATGCATTAAATATCAAGTCATAATTCACCAAGTAAAAAGATACATTTTACAATTTGAAGACATCCCTTTCGACTCTACTTGTAATTCTGTATAAGTTGCCGCGTGGTGAGGACAGCAGGGACATACAGAGGCAAAAACTAAAAGGAGGATGTACAAATCCTGCATTACAATCTTACGTAAGTATGAAGGAATTTGCATCAAAATATACTTACAAATGTACCATGTACAAAAGTAACTGTACTCATTCAGCACAACAGTCCATTTCTGAATAAGATATATCATGGTATTCTATTGATGTATTAATGTGTTCATCACTTGAATGTTTCAACAGGTAGTGGAGAAGTTTATCTTAACCTAAATAATACATGAACAAGCATTTGTTGATAAGCATATATTTTGTATTAATGATCTACATCTTAAAGAATGCCTAACTAAAGCTGTCGGGTGAATGTAGTACAGCAGGAACAGCATGGTATGCAAAAAAGAAGACAACCCGAACCAATATTAATTAATTAATTTCTATTATCGACAGGGTTTCTTCTGGCTGTGTTATACAAATGGTTTGGTCCGGGATGGTTCACGATGATAAGGTGAGGGGAACTCACAGAGCAGAGCCTGGCAGGTGAACCTGGTGACTCCGGACAGCTCCACCGGGATGTGGTTGACCAGCACCTGCTGCTCCCCCACAGACAGGTTCAGGCTGATCTGAGAGCAGAGGCAGTTGTGAGGCTCACATTAAACCTTTAGAGTTGTCTTTCTATGTACTGTAACGTTCAACGGGCCTACCTGCAGGCTGCTGGAGTCCTGCAGCTGTGTGTCCGCCACAGTCCCGGCTGTCACGTTAATCACGATGTTTTCCTGTGGAGGATATGAATAATCAGAGAGAACAAATAGGTGACGTTAGCACGAGTAACGCTAAGCTAACACCAACACTGATCGTTGCTAACATGTTACCGTATTCAATTGGCTAGGCGACGGCTCTGTGCAGGTTACTGAAGCAAACAGAAACGATAACACACAAAGTGTTTGACCCGCCGTCTCCATGATGCTCTACTTCACAGCGTCAGACAGCTGGTTTTAAAAGCGCTGTCTTGACTCAAACAAAAACATTGAGCAAGACACATCCACTGCGCACGCGCGAGATATTTACAAACAGTCGTCTCGCGTTAACAGGAAACTCAGCATGGCGGTGCTGCTTGAAACAACGTTGGGCGATGTTGTTATCGATTTATTTACAGAAGAAAGGCCTAAAAGTAAGAAATGGTACAATCTACACCCAACAGCAGCTCATTCTGTGAACAGGTGCAGGCTGAGCGAGCCGGGGGGAGCTGCGGCTCTGTGAGCGACGGCTAGCTAAGCTAAGGCCGTTAGCTTGTTCTGTTATTGAACAACACACTGTCCTGTTCCTGACGCACAGCGTTACGGAGGCTGAGTTCATGTAGTGATGTGATGACTATCGGATTCATCTCTGTTCTCTTTTCTTCTCCAGCTTGCCTAAACTTTCTGAAACTATGCAAGATAAAGTACTACAACTACTGCCTCATCCACAATGTCCAGGTAACATTACACACGGTCTCATCCACAATGTCCAGGTAACATTACACACGGTCTCATCCACAATGTCCAGGTAACATTACACACGGTCTCATCCACAATGTCCAGGTAACATTACACACGGTCTCATCCACAATGTCCAGGTAACATTACACACGGTCTCATCCACAATGTCCAGGTAACATTACACACGGTCTCATCCACAATGTCCAGGTAACATTACACACTGTCTCATCCACAATGTCCAGGTAACATTACACACGGTCTCATCCACAATGTCCAGGTAACATTACACACGGTCTCATCCACAATGTCCAGGTAACATTACACACTGTCTCATCCACAATGTCCAGGTAACATTACACACTGTCTCATCATGAATTTGAAGCTGTGTTAGTAACGTGTCCTTGTGTCCTATTCAGAGAGACTTCATCGTGCAGACTGGAGATCCCACTGGGACAGGGCGTGGTGGAGAAGCTGTCTATAGGTCAGTCCTCTTCATCACCACTGTTGACTTTATTTCACACCGCAAGTTGAACACTGATACATTTTCTGTTCTGTGTGTGTGATTAGCAAACTCTATGGGGACCAGGCTGGCTTTTTTGATGCAGAGAAAGCACCACGTATCAAACACAGGAAGAAGGGCACGGTGTCCATGGTGAACAACGGAAACAACCAGCATGGTTCTCAGGTGAAAAAGAAAGGATCACACTGTTGTTTGCCCTGCTTGTTTTAAAAAGCTTCCAGAGCAGAAGCAACAGAAAATGATCAGCCAAGTTAAAAAGAACTTGTATAACTCAGCTGATTACTACACATAAATCATCAGGTCTTCTTATACACAATTAAGAATAGAATGAGTGTATATAGTACTATTTAATCATGTTGTACTGAACCATGGTCAATGGTAATGGGTGGATGGAGAGACTTTATGCATCCATGACAATCTGTTATTCTGTTCCTCAGTTCCTTATTACCATGGCTGACAACCTGGATTACCTGAATGGAGTCCATACTGTGTTCGGGGAAGTGACAGAAGGCATGGACATCTTGGCCAAAATCAACGAGGCCTTTGTGGACAAGGACTTTGTCCCCTTTCAGGATATCAGGTGAACTAACAAACTATCTATGCAGTAGTTCCCTATGTTTCCAAAATCACATGTATTATTTATCAGAGAAACCTCTGGGGGGTGGGGTTGCTGCAGGATAAACCACACAGTGATCCTAGAAGATCCTTTTGATGACCCTCCTGATCTGCCAGTGCCGGATCGATCCCCTGAGCCCACCAGAGAGCAGCTTGACGTGAGTGCCACTGTGGATCCATTCATAAAGCCAAAGCTTGACACAAGATAACCGAGAAACTAACTTTCAGAACAAGAGATCCATGCTGAACAAACCTCACCTGGACTTTATACATGAACAAATGCATACATGTCCACAGTTTATGTGAACAGAGCTTCATCTGTCTGAAAACCTCCAACTGTTTCTGATGTGGTGTGCAGAGTGGCCGAATCGGAGCAGATGAAGTGATCGACGATGCGGATGGAAAAGAAGCAGAGGAGCTGGAGGAGAGGTTAAAGGAGAAAGAAGCCAAGACTCAGGCCATCCTGCTGGAGATGGTATGTAGAAGAAACGTGCTCTCAGCCTTCAATGGAACATACCAAGAATGCAGTATGTCTACGCTCTTCTGTCACACCATCCCTTAGGTCGGTGACCTCCCTGACGCAGACATGGCGCCTCCAGAGAACGTCCTGTTTGTGTGCAAACTCAACCCAGTGACCACAGACGAGGACCTGGAAATCATCTTTTCTCGTTTTGGGACCATCAAAACGTGAGGCTTACCCCCAAGTTCTACGCACTGTAAACTGTCATTTGTATTCAAAATGTTTATAGAACACATTTTGTGGAAATAGTTTTTTTATATCAAACTTTTCTCATGCTACTTTGTTGTGTGTAGTTGTGAGATCATCAGAGACTGGAAAAGTGGAGATTCCCTCTGTTACGCTTTTATTGAGTTTGAAAAGGTGAGCATCTTATGTGTCTGCGTACTGTACAGTATCTACCTGAACTACATGTGCACTGGTTGGACTGTGTTTACAGTTCAGTTACAGCTCAACAATGAATGATGTTAGTATACCTAATAATACTATCATTGAAATCAAAACAGAAACAGATGGCATAGCTCGCTCCCAAGTAGAAAACTTGTTTGGCAACATTTATCTTGCTTTTTAAACGGACATTGTTGAACTACTAGAGTGTGCAGTGAGGGTAGCTCGACAGGATGCTGATCAACTGTCAGAACATGTATAGAACATAGAACGTGAAAACTATTTCACAGAATGCCTCACTTTCTTTTATTGCGGGGCTTCTCAAACATGAGGATGATATCTTTCAGCTCATCAGTCTTTTGTGACAGAGGAAACTTTCTGCAGAATGGGAAGTATAAAGTAAATCATGAACTTTATTGTTCATTATCACATAGATGCTGAAATATTATTAAACAGATTTGAAAGTCATTTGCACTTGACCCTCAACCCTTCCATCACCTCCGATCATGAGCTGTGAATCAGAAGGGAACCAGCCCTGAATGCAGCACAGCAGTAGGGTTATGAATGGTGGCGCTGACATGATGAAGTGGAATTCAAAACAAAACCATTTTTTTCCACATTTAAATAAATGTGCATATAGAAATGAGAGCTGCGGATAAGATATCAGACAACTATTAACCTAGTAATTATTTTTCACTTTTTATTCAAAAGTTCTCTGGTCCAGGATTCCCAAAACAGGGTTTTTATATTTCTCGAAACTTCTGAAATTGTAATTGACATTTAAAACAATCTTTTTACATTTCGTAGACTAAATAGTCAAATCAATAATTATACTAATTGTTGGTGGGAGCTCCTATAAACTAAAAAACCTTCCAGTTGGAAGATCACATTTGAAATGAGGTTTATTAATGACATCATCTGTGCCTGACATTGACTTCATAAAGTTCCCCTCTAACCTGTATTTGTTTATTTTTTATCCACAGCAGGAAGACTGTGAAAAGGCCTACTTCAAAATGGACAATGTGCTGATTGATGATCGTCGCATCCACGTAGACTTCAGCCAATCAGTGTCGAAGATTAAATGGAAAGGCAAAGGTACTCGTAGTGAAGCCTGCAGGGCAGTGGCGTAGCCAGGAATTATTGTGTGGGTGGGCCTAGAGAAATGTAGGTGGGCCAGGGGGAGACTTATTAAGCGTGGGGTCTGAGCTGAAACTTATTTAATGATTTTAATGATTTTTTAATGCACTAATTGAACATAAGCATAAACTAGCAGTGAAAACTAAAACATAGGCACGGCAACCTCAGAATGTGTGTAAAACTGACATCCACATGACGAGGGATGGGTATCGTTAAGGTTTTAACGGTACTACTACTTTTATCGATAGCGCTTATCGGTCTGGTCTTTTAACGGTACTCTTATCGGTTCTTTTGAAAGAAAAAAACAAGGTAAACTAACTAAACAAATTATGAACAAAACTAACATTGCTTTTTATTTAAATTAAATAAATAATATTTCCCATCAAAAGAAACAACAACGTTTTAACAAATCATATTAAATAATGTGATGACAGAACTGTAAACAGAATAGCTGAAACTTTAACAAACTAAATAACTCAGTTACCTCTGATCATTAACCCATGTTTGTATAATGTAGTTAGCTCCGTGTGTTACTGCTAGCATACATAACACCTGACGTGGAAACGTTACTCGTGGATGGGGCTACAGAGCTACTAGAAAGACAGTCGAACCCGGTGTGTGTGTGTGTGTGTGTGTGTGTGTGTGTGTGTGTGTGTGTGTGTGTGTGTGTGTGTGGTGTGTGTGTGTGTGTGTGTGTGTGTGTGTGTGTGTGTGTGTGTGTGTGTGTGTGTGTGTGTGTGTGTGTGTGTGTGTGTGTGTGTGTGTGTGTGTGTGTGTGTGTGTGTGTGTGTGTGTGTGTGTGTGTGTGTGTGTGTGTGTGTGTGTGTGTGTGTGTGTGTGTGTGTGTGTGTGTGTGTGTGTGTGTGTGTGTGTGTGTGTGTGTGTGTGTGTGTGTGTGTGTGTGTGTGTGTGTGTGTGTGTGTGTGTGTGTGTGTGTGTGTGTGTGTTGCATGTAGCAGCTGCGTGTGTGTAAACTGCCCCGCCCCCTCCCAAGCATGCGGGGGAGAGAGATCTCTCGTCTGGATTGGAAAGATCGAAAATACTAAAAATAATCATAGACGCATTTTGCAGTCTTTTTCCAACTGCGTAGTTGGCGACACTAAAACTACAATATAATGTTTGTGTAGCAATAATACATATGACATATATTTTTTACATGTCTTCAGTACCGATAAAAAGACCGATAACGTCGGAGCTTAATGGTACTTTCTTTAATAATTCAGCCCTGGGGCTCGGTAGCCATCCCTACACATGACTGGCTCGGCGGCCACAGGTTGTTTATCCTTGACAGTCGCACAGTGGGCACACACTGGGTCTTTTCATATTCAGCACATGTGTACACGCTAAACTGCAGACCTCAAGAAGAAATAAGACTTTCATTCACTCACGGCAAAACTTACTTTACTTACTAATTTACTCACGGTAAAAAAAATGCACTCCCTGTTCCATTGTCATGAAGGTGGAATCTAACTATATCCAGAATACGTTTTATTGGATCCAGGCTAGAAACATGTTTATTTCTGCTGTAAAGTTGGACATTTTAACATGGGGGTCTATGGGAATTGCTCCTTTCTGCATCCATCCCCTGTCGGCCACTAGAGGAACTGCAGTGTGTGGCACTTCCTTCTGGGCTTCCTGGCTCTGCGCTATGACGCGCTGATTGGCTGTGGGTGGGCCAGACGTGCATGTGGGTGGGCCCAGTCCACTGCTGCAGGGTCTGCATGTTTTTCAATATTGGCGCATTTCCACTGCAGGGCCTCGCATGGCTTAGTACGGTATAGTTAGGCCTTGTGAGGCCAGGCTCACTTTATGCTGCGTTTCCATTACAGTTTAGTAGCTGGGGCGGTAACTATAGTAACGCAGTGTAGGCGGAGCCGTGACGTCATCCTCAATGCGAACCATAAAACCAACATCAGCCGTTAGCTGTTAGCACTCAGAGATCACAGCTCCTCATATCTGTTCAGAAAGTAGACAAAAGTGAAACAAGTACAAACCACAGACTGTCTGTGTCATGGTGAATACAGTCGCTGGTTTATTTATGTCTGTAGGCCGTTGTTGTGAGTGTGGATGGTCGGAGCATATATAACGTTAAAACACGCATTTTAAAAGGTGTTTCTCTGCCGTCTGTCTGCAGACTTGTCAAAGCATTAATTCATGGTTTTTACTAACCGGTATCAGTATCTTGTTACTTCGGCATCATTTTGAAACGTGTATTACAATTAAATCACGGTCAAATATGTTCATCTTGTTGTAGTTGTAGCCCCCTTGCCAGCAATTCTCTCTCTAGTTGAGCATACTCAGCCCGACTCAGCCTGGTTGTTGGCCTGGAAAAAACCTCGATTTTATGGGGCCAGAAAAACAGTGAAATAGTACCCGCTAGCCGGAACTACGCCAAGTGGAAACGCAACCAAAAACGGGCCGGGCACGGCACGCTTAGAGCGAGCTCCGCGCTGTAGTGGAAATGCGTCATATGTCTCCTTTATGTTCTGAAGTTTGCAGCAATCCAAACCTTAATTCTGTATTTCGTGTTCAACCTGAGTTTTAATACCCATACTGCCTTACATTTTACTATGCCAGAAAAAAGATTGATGAATATGTTTTAATACTGTTTCAAATGCAGTATGCAAAAAACAACAGGAAGTCCTATTGCACCCAGTCCCATTTCACAGTTTGCAAGCTAGCATGCTGTTCTAACACACAATCTTCTGCTCAGCAGGTAAACGAGCCAGAACATTAACGTTGCAATGATATAACCAAGTAGTATGTCCCAAGTGTATGCCTACTGCATGCAACAGTGCACATTGTAAAGGAAACTGTAGTACATACATTACGTCAGCTAAATGTAATGTAATGCACAGTGTGTTTCCTGAGGTAATAGCCCTGTCTCTGTCATAGGTGGCAAGTACTCTAAAGATGACTTCAAAGCCTACGAGAAGGATGAGGGCAACCGATCCAAATTGGCTCTGAAGGATCAAGTGAAGCCCAAACAAGAGTATCCTTCTAGCTAATAGGCTAGGGTTCCAACTTCCAGTTTTCCCACATCATAACAAATAGGTCTGCTATATTTAGCTGTACAGTCTCTGTTGTGGTGGCCATTTGATCTGGTCTAACTTTCTCAACTTCATGGAGATTTCCATAACTTTCCCTAAAGTTCCAAGTATGACCTGTTAATTGAGGAAGAAGAGGAGGCGATGAGCCATCGCCACTCTGACAAGAAACACAAGGACAAGAGGCACCATCACCATTCAGATGATGAGGACAGCAGGAAGTCCAAAAAGCACAAGGTAGCTTCAAGCCAGAACTACAGCATTGTGTACTGCTCTTCCAATGTTAATATTTATTTATTCTGTATGTAGGAATATGTGATGTATCTTACCTTATCCGAATCAGGCGGTGTGATTTAAACACCCGTTTCCCACACAAAACAAATCTGAATGTTTGGTGTGTGTGTTTTATTGTAGGCAGCCATTTGACTGAATCCAATGCACAGTTTTCTAGAATTTTAGATGTTATCTTTAGCTTTATACATGGCGAATGAAACACTGTGCAATGGTTAAACCAGACTCACAATTAAAAGGGCAGAAAGAGCAGCAATTAAATAAGAATAGAAAGATAAAAGAAACTGGAGGTTAAATGTGTCGGCTTTAAAGGGGACCTATCATGCAAAATGCACTTTGTGATGTCTTTTATACATAAATATATGTCCCCGGTGTGTCAGGGAACTCACGCAGCGTCATAAAATAAAACCCTCTCTCTTTTCCTCCGTACCCAAATCTTTTTAAAACGGGGGTACAACGAGCGGATACAGATTCCATCCGAGCTGACGTCAGACCGGAATAATTGGCAGCGGACCCACAGAAAGTTGCCATCAGAAACAATGCCTGACGTGTTTTGGATTTCTTTGTTTACATTAGCTAGCCTCGCTAACACTCAGAGCTAACCTGTACTGGAGAGCACATGTGTTTAAAAAGCAGGAAATAAAAAAAGAACTCACCTTGTGATAAACCTGCAAGAGAAAAAGCATTTGAGCTCCATACTGTTTCAGAAATAATCCTTGCTGTGGTTTAGAACAGGATGGCGTTTTATCACAGCAGAATTTAACTTTATCTCCGGTAGAATTCTGATCAGGCATTAGCTCTCTTATTTATTTTTTTCAAGCTAAGGACCCAAAATCTGCATTTCTCTAACAGGGCTTCAAAAGAGGGGTATGAGCAGTGGCTGCAATCTGTTTGTATTTTGAAAACAAAACTTCACGGACATGTTTTATATAGGCATGGCACTACAATATATGTTTCAAATATAGCATGATAGGTCCACTTTAAATAGGAAGCACTTCTCTGTTTCAGTGTCATGTGCACAACTATGCCTCTTACTCGCTGGAATGAACAAGAAATGTGTTGCTTTAGCAAAGCCTCCTACTTCACTATAGAAACACCTATAAAACCCCTCATGCAGGACTTTGCTGCAGGTCCGGTTAGAACTTGGTCCGGGTCCACACATGTGGGGATCCCAGGGGCCATACACAACCTTACTTGCTTTGTGGACAGAATAGTCTTCCCCATTAACAAGCGTCACTATCTCCAGTGGTGGAGGAAGAACCATCACCCTGCAAACACACTGTGAAAACTTCACCACAAACAATGCATTTAAAACGTTACTTTTCTAAAAGTATGTAAGTATTATTAGCAAAATCTATTTAAAGTAAAAGTATTGACTTTGCATTAAAATGTTCCCTGTCCCTGTGTAACTATACAGTGAAGGAAATAATGATTTGATCCCTTTCCGATTTTGAAAGTTAACCCACTTACAAAGAAATATATATATATATAGTCTATATATATTTTTGTTGTAAATTTCTTTTTATTTGTATTTAGTGTCAAACATTGTCACAGCATATTGTACATTCCATCTTTACATGAATGACATACATCTGTTCATAGTTATGTTCAGCAATATACTAGGGGTGTAACGGTTCACAAACATTTCGGTTCGGTACGTACCTCGGTTTTTTGGTCACGGTTCGGTTCGGTACGTTTTCGGTACAGCAGAATTTTTTTTCACAAAACAAAACATATATTTTTTTTTTTTGTATTATTATTAAACTGTGGATAATGTATTCACTCAAATAAATACAAAATATAATAAAATAAACATTAAGGTGCAGCATTTCGATGAACTGAAATAATCTGTATTTGAACTGTACTGTACTAGCACCTAAGCAGCCAGTTTGACATTATGACTTGCTTGTCATTGTATTTTCATGTTTTTTTTAAAGAAAGATGAACTTGTCCACCTTAGGCGCATTCACACCGCAGTACTTTTCCCACAAAGATTCATGAGAACTTAGTTCATGAGAACTCTTTAGTTCTCATGAACTAAGTACAGATCACGTTCACACCGGAATAAATCCCTGGGGGTGGATTAGGCAAATGAAGCCGCTGACGTCACTTCTTCTTCTTCTGCTTTGGGTTTACTGGCAGGCCGCAAACCAGTTCACGGCGTATACTGCCGCCCAAAGTCCCCGGCCGGAAGTCCCCGGAGTTGGGGACTGGCTTCAGTAGAAGCTGCTGGGACTCCCAGCAGCTTCTAGTGAAGCCTTCCGAGTAAATCGCCAGAACGCCGACACCTCCTCATCTCCACCGCTCCCATGTTTTATTTTGTGTTGCCATAAATTAGTCTCTCTGCGTTTTTGCGCTGTGCTAATGCTAATGCTAATAATGCTAATGCGAGGATAATAAAATGGCGGCTTCACAAAACTTTTTGGGAGTTTTACGGGGCGTGGTTTGCAATCCGCCCAGCCAATCAGAAATATAGCTCTTTTCTCACAAAAGAGCCGCTCGAAAGTCCCTGCTCTCTAGCAGCTCTCTGCTATCTAGCAGGGACTTTCGTGGGGGTAAAAAGGTTCTCATGAACTAATTTTAGTACCGGCTCTTTTTGGTGTGAACGCGATAAAAGAGTTCTCATGAACTAAGATCGCATGAACCTTTGTGGGAAAAGTACCGCGGTGTGAATGCGCCTATTGCTTGCCGAAAGGGCAGATCTGCTGGCACTAACTGTCTCCTGCTGTGGAGAACACCCTCTCTAGGGACAGAGGTAGCAGAAACAGCCAGGTAGCGCTTTGCTAACATGGCAACATAAGGATATTTGGCGTTTGTAATAGCTTTGGCTCGGTCTGAACTCTCTGCGAGTGGTGGAGGCTTAAATGCTAGTGGGAGTTGGGTTTGCACTTCAGTCTTTTTTCTTTTTGTACCGGTGATATTCACGTTCGGGTGATGCCTTTTCAAGAGTGTGCAAGTTTGATGTATTGCCAGCCACGTAACCAATTTTAGTTGAACAATGCCGACAAACAGCTTTGGTTCGGTCCACCTGTCTTTGTCCGTCATCCTTGAACGTAACTGCGAAACCAAAATGTTCCCAAACCGGAGACTTCAACGATGCTGGAGGATTTTCGAGCTCAACTTTATCTGCGTTCGCCATTAATTTTCGACAGTTCCTCAAATTACTGACTAAATTTGAACGCATCCCTCTGACCAGCTCTCATAGTATGCCTCTCGTCCAATGAAATGACTTGCTCGCTCTATGACGCGTTGAACCCAATGTGAGCAAATTACTCTGAATGCTGCGACGCAGCACCTGAGATTACTTCCAAGAAGTTGTTCACGTTCTCAATTTTTTACGTTTAACGTTATATACCGAACCGAAGGGCCCGTACCGAATAATTTCGGTACGTGTACCGTTACACCCCTGCAATATACACATGAGGACACAAAAAACAGTCTGTTTTAATGGTAGGTTTATTTTACTAATGAGACAGAATATCCAGAAATGTACAACATATAAGACATGTAAATTGATTTGCATTTCATTGTGGGAAATAAGTATTTCATCCCCTTGCAATGAACAAGAATTCTGGCTCCCAGAGATAGATATGGTTACATAAGTCCTCTTCCTTTAAAAAAGTACTCCTAATATCAAATTGTTCCCTGTATAAAAGTCACCTGTCCACAGAATCAACCAATCAGATTCCAACCTCTCCACCATGGGCAAGACTAAAGAGCTGTCTTAGGACCTCAGGGACACGATTGTAGACCTGCACAAGGCTGGGATTGGAACTCCCTGCCACTACATATCCGACAGTCTGATTCCATAGCAACATTCAAAACCCACCTGTTGAAACTGGCATTTTCTTTATAAACTGTACCCCGTGTCCTTCTGTAGTGCATTTCCCGTTGTTTGTCTTGTTTTACCCCGGCTGATACTTCACTAAATCCACTGTTTTAATGGTTCCCTATATTGCCCCTATGCCCTGTAAGGTGTCCTTGGGTGCTATGAAAGGCGCCCCCCAAATAAAATGTATTATTATTGGCTACAAGACCATCAGAAAGCAGCTGGGACCACAGTCGCCAAGAAAAGTATTGGTAACACACTACACCATAATGGATCAAATCCTGCAGCGCCTGCAGGCCCCCTGCTCAAGAAGAACATGAAAGGCCCGTCTGAAGTTTGACAACGAACCTCTGAAGGATTTAGAGAAGGCTTGGGAGAAGGTGATGAGACCAACATCGAGATCTTTGGCATCAACACAACACACCGTGTTTGGAGGAAGAGAGATGCTGACTATAACCCCAGAACACCATCCCCCCCGTCAGCATGGAGGTGGAAACATTCTGCTTTGGGGTGTTTCTCTGCTAAGGGGACAGGACCACTTCCCTGCATCGAGGAGAGGATGGACGGGGCCATGCACCGTAACATCTTGTCCGATAGCCTCCTTCCCTCAGACAGGACACGGAACATGGGTCATGGAGGGGTCTTCCAGCAGGACAATGACCCTGAACATACGACCAAGGCAACACAGGAGTGTCTAAAGAAGAAGCACATTGAGGAGAGGGAGGGGCCTAGCCAGTCTCCAGACCTCAATCCCATAGAACATCTGTGGAGGGAGCTGAAGCTTCCAGATGCCAGGCATCAGCCTCAACACCTTCAGGATTTGGAGAGGGTCTTCGGAGAGGAGTGGACCAACATCCTTCCTGAGATGTGCACAGACCTGGAGACCAGCTACAAGAAGCGTCTGACCTCTGTGTGTCCAACAAGGGTTTCTCCACCAAGTACTAACACATGTTCTGTAAGGGGATCAAATACTGATTTCCCTCAGTTAAATGCAAATAAATATATATATTTTTTAATAATGTCAATTTCTGGGTTTTCTTTTTTATATTCTTACTCTCACTGGTAAAATAAACATACCATTAAAATGATAGCCTGTTAATTTCTTTGTAAGTGGGCAAACTTACAACATCTACAAGGGATCAAATACTTATTTCCTTCACTGTATATGATGTTTCTGCTGTATCAATGTGTGTGTTGCATGTTAAGGCTGAATACGTTTTTACCTCCTTTATATACTGTTGGTTAGTTTATTCTGCAGCAATGCATCATATTTAAAAAGATCATCACATGATTCATTTTCATGCGATATACTGTACCTGGATGTAGTTCCATTCTGCCCCTGACAGTCTCAAATGTTCTGTGACATTTCCAGGACAGCGAGGATGTCCGACGGGACAGGAAGAAGCGCTCCCGTTCCCGCTCCAGAGAGAGAGAGCACAAACAAAAGCATGGGAAAGATGTCCGTGATAGAGGCCACGGGAGCTCCTCCAAGAAGTCCAGTGATAGAGAGAGGAGCAGGTACAGATGAGGAGCTCCCATCCTTCACAGTATCCACCTCTTCAACCATTGGTGCTCTATAGGATAAACTTTGTTTTAGAAACGATTTTCTAATAAACACTTTTTTTTTAAACCCGAAATTTGAAATGTGTGTTTTATTAATTTCCGCTAGAAAGTTACTTTCAAATTTAGTATGCTTATATTTTCCAACTCCAAGCTGTATGAACTTAAATGCTTATTGGAATTTAGCATATCAGGTCAACACCCAATATGAAGGTATGCATAACTATTAGGCAGCACCTTGTCTCATGCAAAATGAGATTTAACTGACTTTTGAAAAGTCAAACATTTCAAAAGTCTTTGCTAAGATATTGCTAAGATATCACAGAACCATCAAACATTTTGTTGCAAATAGTCAACAGGGTGGCAAGAAACATGTTGAGACAAAAATATGCAACTTAAAGCTCACCTATTATGCTATGTTTGAACAATATATTATAGGCCCATATCAATACAAAACATTTGCCTGAAGTGTTTTGCTCAAAATACCAAACATCACCCATTGTAGCATGCCTCATACCCCTGTATTTCAGCCCTGTTACTAAAGTGCTGATTCTCGGGCTGGCCCTTTAAATGTAACTGAGCTGCTGCTGGCCACGCCCCTTTGAAGCATCTGCATGCAAGCAGTGAGCTCTGTGAAGAGAAGGCTGTCTACCAGCAGAAACTCAGCTAAACGCTGCCGTGATTAAACGCCCTATTATGTTCCAAACCACATCAAGGATTATTTCTGAAACAGTATGGAGCTCAAACGCTTTCTCTCTCGCGGGTTTACCTCAAGTACAGTACCTTTTATATCCTGCTTCTTTACACATATTTTCTCCAGTACAGCGTTAGCTCTGGGTGTTAGCAATTATTGCTAATGTAAACACAGACCATATTACTTCCAAAAAACGTTGCACATTGTTTCTGATACAGCACATAGCTTGACATGTTCTTTATTCACTGTTTACTGCTAGCACAGTGCCATTATATATATAACAACTTTACTCTAAGTCCCTCTCGTAGACATCCTGCTGAATACACAGACACACAGCTGGGGGATGGGGATTCAGCTAGCGACTGTATATGGGGACGTGGGCGGGACGTTGCCAGGAGTTCAACGTAAAGCCAGCTCACATGTTAGTAATGACGTCATGAATGCAGCAAATCTGGATCAGCTCCGTTGTACCCCCGTTTTTAGAGATGTGGGTAAGGAGGGAAAGAGAGGGTTACATTTTCTGACACTTTGTTAGTCTCCTTACACACCAGGGACACATATTTATGTATAAAATACATCAAAAAGTGCAATTTGAATAATGTGTGACCTTTAAGTGCCAAAGACTTGAGAAGAATCAAACCAGGAAGCCATTATCCTCAAGTGCTGTCATATTCGAGAACTGTGACCTACCTGCGGGCCCAGAAGTCTCAGGTGTTCAGAGACATGGCCAAGGCGAGGGAGGCTGAAACCCCCACTGAACAAGACACAAGTTCAAACGTCAAGACTGGACCAAGAAGGTTTTCTGGACTGATGAGATAAGGGTGACTCTTGATCAATAACGGGCGCAGAGCTCCACTTCGACTCAGACACCAGCAAGGTGGTATGGGCTGGTATTATTAAAGATGAGCTAGTTCAATCAGGAGAGACTTCAAGTCTGTTAGGTGTGATAACATATTTATTGCCGTAGATACAAAGGGCCAGATATATTAAACTTTGGCCATTAGTCCCCATCATGCTGTGATGGATTTAGGGGGAGGAGAAGCCGACTAGGGAGGGGGAAAATTGCGGTCTTACCTTGACTTGAAGATGAAGTTCATTTGCCTATCCTTCTGGACAAAAATCTCTATTACTTTTTTGTAAAAGTCCTCCTTATCTTCTTGTAGTTTCAAAAGTCTATCATAAATCTAAATGATGGATTTATGATTCAAAAATGATAAAAGTAGGGTAGACGTGGATATTATCCGGCTGAACAAAACGTGCATTTATCTAACAGGTACGTTTCCCACAGATCTTATTTGGAGCTATTTTCTAAAATCCTATGGAGAAATCTCATTGCTTTTTTGTGGAGGGAACCCATGCGCAGCTTACTTCTGGGCACCTCTCTCTCCTCCTCTTCACACACCACACTTTTCGCGGCACACGTACTTACAGCCAATCAGCTCTGAATTATGTGAGATGACGTATGGTGGGGATGGCAGCTCAGTGCTCCTATGGTCATTCTTTTTTTGCCACACACATTCAATAGGACAATACTCTGAGCATGCACAGTGTAGTTTTTACAGTCACCGTTCACTTAGACAGTGAGAGGGAGGGGCATGATCGGGTTTTGTCCCACATGGCTCTAAACAGCTCAATAGGCACACACTGTAGACACTAATTAGAAGAACACAGACTAGAACAGCAATGTACAGACGAATCAGATGATTAAACATGATCTTAAAATATATTTTATATATTGCATTTTTTTGTAATCATTATTTGTAATACTTTCTGCTGACACTATGTGGGGCTGTGCCTAATGACCAGTCGCCACTGTCAATTGCATGCATCAAAGTACTCCACTGTGTGGTTAGGGATGGCGGGTACCGAGCCCCGGTATTAAACGGGCCCCGGGGCTGAATTATTAAAGACCGTGGTACCGTTAAGCTCCAACGTTATCGGTCTTTTTATCGGTACTAGAGACATGTAAAAAATATGTTGTGTATTATTGCTACACAAACATTATGTTGGAGCCAATTTGCTTTGGGTTGTGCACGGGGTTTGTCTGTGTGTGTGAACGCGTCATCATCTAATCTGCGCACCTGGGAGCACGGGAGGCAATTAACCTATGTGGGCACAGGTGATCAGCTGGGATGAGAGGTTAGAGAGGAAGCCACACATTTTTCAACCGTGTTGACCGTGTCTGAGTGTGTGCGTGATTGTTATGTTTTAACCAAGCTTTTAGATAGGCCTCAAAGAACATTTTAACGTTGTATAAAGAAATAAAGCATTACAAATTACCTCATGGTGGACCTCATCCTTCACCACAACACGCGTTGGGAACTCTGACTGCTAACCTCCATGAGTGGCCTTTTTTGATGAGCGATCGCCGCTACACTTGTTGAAAAACGGCTCCAATGAATTAATCAAAGGATCTCGAACGGAAGAAGGAGCTGCTGCGCTCCCACACAGCTCCAGGAGTAGTTATAAGGATGCCCCTTTCGTCTCATTAGTATGCATGAAAAAGTGACAGATGACACGCCCCCAATTATGCAAATGAGCTAAGTCCCTCCCATTGTTCGAGATCCTTTGATGTGAGTGGGTACAATTATGTTAATGAGCTAAGTCCCGCCTCCCTTTGTTCGAGATCCTTTGATGGGTGTTATAACAGGTAGGTGTGAAAAGCCCCCCTGTGTAGTGCCTTTGTTGTCTAATTATTTGATGTGTTGATTAAGGCAGTCTCTTTGAAGTTATGCTGTCTGGCCCCTGTCCCCTCACACCCCTTTGTAGTCTAATCCTTTGATGTGAGGTGTTATAACAGGTAGGTGTGATATAAGCCTCTGATGTTAATCTAGGTGTTGATTAAGGCAGTCTCTTTGAAGTTATGCTGTTTGTCCCCTGTCCCCTCAGAGTTGTCTAATCTAATTAGCCTTTGATGTTTGCCCTTTGATGTGAGGTGTTATAACAGGCAGGTGTGATTTCACACTGGTGTGTTATAAGCCTTTGATGTTAATCTAGGTGTTTCTTTGAAGTTATGCGTGAGACTGTCTAGCCCCCCGCCCCCTCCCAGCCCAGGCCTCTCCCCCTTTTCTCCACCCCTTCCTTTGGATATGACGCCAGCAGATAGTGGGGGGTGGAATTAGGTGAAATTAGAAATACACTCAAACTAAATAAAAAAGACAGTAATTTCCACTTACCAAGTCACCTTTCAAAAAAGAAAAATGGCCAAGAGACGCCTCGATATGGGTTTAATCAGCGAGAGGCCTGTGACAACTTACCGCCATCCGTCCGGAGCGCCAGTCAAGAAACGAATGCAGCATCTGTGCGGGGTTCAGACACCTCCAGCCGAAGATCTGTGCACAAACTTATCTCGTGCCCTCTTTTGGTCATGTGCACGCGTTCATGTGTGTTGGAGGAGGGGCTCTGTGAGGAAATACGCTCAATCTAAATCTTTTGTCCGAAGGAATCGAACTCGTCATTATTGGGACTTTGGGAGGGGTCTTTTTATTTCTTTTAATGGGTGATCTGTCAAAGGGTATGCTGTCAATCATTCTTTAATCTCTTGAACTAGGAATCTTAGAAATGCGTCTTAATCCTCCCAATCCTAGCTATTCCTCCTCCTCCTCATCGTCATCATCCCACTCAGCATGACTCCGCCTCCCCCTCAACATAACAAGTCCCCCCTTCCTCACCAGATCATTTAAAAGTGAGAACCCCTCAAGGACATTCGTTGAGCACTAACCATGGATCTGGGAAAAACAAGTCTCTCCCCGCTAGTTGCAGCCTGGAGCAAACGCCTGGAGGACCCCCATCCTCTCCAACAATCTGGACACCCGATCTCGACAGCCATATGGCTGGCATTGATATTACTGGCTGGCTGGATATGTATCAACCTTCATCTACTCCATCCGAGTCTCAGCTTATCCCGCAGCAGCAGGCGTTGATTCGTCATGCTTTCCTTGTGCTCCAGAGGGTGATGCTGCAGAACGTATTAGGACATCTTCATTTCTGAATACGGTAAAAGCTGTTGTGGTTCATCTGTTGGATAGGGTCCTGCATCTGTACAGAAAGGAAAAATGTTACGGATGTCAAGTCGACCATCCCAGTCAAATGCAACACGAATGTTTGTTTCCGACCGAAGAATACTATCTGAATCGAAACTATGATGAAGTGGTAAAGAGACTGTGGACCGTTCGTTTCATTACAGCCATTCGGGACGCTCTACACCAGGGCCACCTTCATGTGTCGGAGAGGAGAGTCTTTGGAGCTACCAAGGCGATTCTGCACAATCTCAGAAACACCAGACTCTTTGAGGCTAAAATCGAGAAGCTTTACGACCAGCTTGTAGAGAACGACGAGACCCAGCTGAAGAATATAAGAGCAGCTTGGGACTTTTGGCAGCAATAGGAAGAGTTGTGATATGTTTTTTTATTTTATCTGTTTTATTTTTATTTTACTTGATCGAGTGTGTCCTTCCTAAAAATCATGTTTATTATTCTCTGCTTGGAGAAAATGTTGTTTTTTTTTATACATGTGTGACATATCAATAAAATGCTTTGTAAGAAAAACTATTGTACTCATTACCTCATCGGGCTGTAACAGGGAACATGTCTGAGAAACGTATCATGCAAAGGGTGTATTATACTCCTTCTAATCCAGGAACTTTAGGAGGTGTGGATAAACTCCATAGAGCTGTACAGAATGAAATGGGTAAACAAGTAAATGTAGAGAAAGTCAGAGAATATTTATCTGAGCAGGATGCATATACTTTGCATAAGCCGGCTAGGATGCATTTTGTAAGAAACAGAGTTTTCGTACTCAGACCGCTACAACAATTTCAAGCAGATCTTTGCGATATGCAGTCGCTGTCCGAATATAATGATGGTTTTAATTATTTGTTAACAGTCGTAGATGTATTTTCGAAAAAAAGCCTATGCTCAGGCATTAAAGAAGAAGACGGGTATAGAGGTTACCAAAGCCTTTGATACCATTTTGACACACAGTCAGATTCCTAAAAAGATAAAAACAGACGCAGGGAAATAATTCTTTAACAAAGTTTTAAAAAACTTATTGAAGAAACGAGGTATTGCACATTATGCAACAGCCAGTGATATGAAGGCATGTGTGGTAGAGAGATTTAACCGTACGCTGAAAACTAAAATGTGGCGGTATTTTACAGCTAAAAACACTCATAGATATATAGACGTCTTACCTGAACTAATTGAAAGTTACAATAATAGTTATCATCGAAGTATTAAAATGACACCAATGCAGGTGGCCAAGGAAAATGCGGCTCAAGTGTTTCGGAACCTGTATAACCCCTCTAGCCAGCGTAAAAAAGATGCTGCCAAAATGAACTTTAAGGAGGGGGAGCTTGTAAGGATATCCAAATTGAGAGGGGTATGTGATAAAAAATATGAGCAGAGTTATACGGACGAATTATTTACGGTGTCTGTAGGCTTACCTCGGCAGCCACCTGTTTACAGACTCAAAGATTATGATGGAGAAGAGATCAAGGGGACTTTTTATGAGAAAGAGTTACAAAAAGTGAAGATATCCAGTGACAAGGCTTTTCAAGTCGAGAAAATTCTGAAAAGGCGTGTGGTGAGAGGGAAAAAACAAATGTTTGTATCCTGGAATAACTGGCCCGATAAATTCAACAGCTGGGTTGATGCTGGCGAAATCAAAGATGTATAAAAACAAACAGACTCAACGCTCAGTCCTTCATTACAGCCATGGAGATAAATGAAGGGTTCTACATTACGCTGCCGTCCAATGCCAGCCTTGATGTATTTCAAAACAATACAAGCTCTAGTTATCAGGTGAACCTGGCACAACCTTTACACTTGGATGGTTCGTGGCAGGTCGCCATGACAGAAATGTCATACCCACACACCTGGTATAACATACCTTTGGAAGTAGCCTGTTTTGAATGGATAAAGAAACCAAAACCCCCCGCGATAGCGAGCAAGTTAAAGCTTCAAATGTTTCGAGGTGGTTACTATAGTAGCATAACTCAGCTCAAGGAGGAACTCGAGTCCTGCTTCAGTAAAATTGACTCTGATGTCAGTTTGTACTATAGTCCAATTCACAGGAAAATTGAATTTCAGGGAGGGGGGCAATATCGTTTTCGTTTTCCAAAACCCGTCGCTTATATGCTTGGAATAAAACCAGACCAGTGGCTCAAATTTGATGATAAATCAGCAGCCTACCAAGCGGATATAAATGCAGGCGTAACTCATCTTTACTGTTATAGTAACGTGGTCAGTCATCAGCGGGTAGGTGACGCTTTTGCTCCTCTCCTGAGAACCGTAGATATAAAAGAAACATTCGGCGACACCATTACCCAATATTTTAATCCTGCGTATTACTTGCCGGTAACAAAAACGCACATCGAGAATATACAGATAGAGATAAAAAACGATCAGAACGAACCAATAAAGTTTACCTACGGGAAGAGTGTAGTGAAACTTCATTTCCGACCTTCAAAAGCCGGGCAATCTTTTGCAAAACGATGATTCATCACGACCCCCAACGTTTTGTGAGTTACTATGAAAATCAAGCGGGAGGATCCCTGCCGGGTTTTTATGGTGCACCGGTGATGTACGGCCGAGGCATTGGCTCTATATTTTCGAGATTATTTCGTTTTGTCGCACCCCTGGTGAGAAAAGGGTTCGCCATAGCTAAACCTCATCTGAAATCGGCGGCAAAAAATATTGCATCAGATGTTATATGTTATTATCGGTCCATAAATTTGGTCGCCAATCAGATCTCGGATCTCAAGAAGGAGCCGGTGGTCTGATGGTTTTGGCAAGAAGGGCCAGGAAGAGACCTCCAGGCAAACGGGTTCCGGCAGGTGTTAAAAAAGGAAAGCACTCAGCCAAAAGAAAATCATTAGGGAAAAAACACCCTCGGAGAAGGAACGTATTGGGGAGAGATATATTTTAGAGTGTTAAATATGGCTCTTTTACATCACAAATCTGCTGAATGCAGCATGGCAGAGCTGGATTTATTTTCTGCTCCCATGACGCAGCTTTCTATCGATGAAAAACACTACACAGAGGTCCTTCCGTTGTCTGCCATTACCCATTGAATTTTTCATTCCCGGGGACGGGGATAAATACCTAGATATGAATGACACCTTGATGCATCTCAGGATCAAAATAACCAACGCCGATGGGACTAATCTGGCAGCTGATGCCCCCGTGGCCCTCGTTAATTATCCTCTGAATACAATTTTTAGTCAGTTATTCTAGGGGACAGGCTAATTTCTCAGTCCAGCTCGACTCATCCTTACAGAGCGATGATTGAAACGCTATTGAATTACTCTGATTCTACTTTAAAAACTCAGTTCACTGCCGGCTTATTTTATAAAGCCACCGCGGGGGCTATGGACTCTGTAGTGATCGCCAATGGGCCAAACAAGGGTTTAGTAAAGAGAGCTATATTCACAGCAGAATCTCGAGAGCTTCATCTGATGGGGACCCGACACACCGATATATTTTTCAGCGAGAGGCTTCTCCTGAACTCTGTAGATGTGAGAATCAAACTCACCAGATCTAACGATGCCTTTACTCTCATGTGTGCAAATAACTCTACATATCGTCTAAAAATACTGGGGGCTTCACTTTTTATCAAGAAAGCCACCATCTCCCCTGCCGTGCGGTTAGGTCATGCTGCGGCTCTGATGAGAGGTAACGCCCTCTACCCTTTATCTCGGGTAAACATTAAAACATATAGTATTCCTGTGAATTCCAGAATATGCAACCAAGAAAATCTCTTTCTGGGTAATATGCCTAAATACATAGTATTGGGTATGGTAAATCACGAAGCCTTCACCGGAAGGAGACCGCTTTCACCTTTTAATTTCCTTCATAATGATATGGAATATCTGGCTTTGTGTCAGGACGGTAGACAAGTACCGGCCAAAGCATTCCAACCTCAATTTAACCGTGGGTCCTCAGTCAGAGAGTTTTACAACATGTTCACTGCTACAGGGAGACACATGAAAGACTTACCTCTGAGTATTGACAGAGATGATTTCGAACAAGGATACTCACTATTCGTATTTAATCTCACTGCATCGGAAGACGCTGACGCACTGTCTCCCATTACAAGCGGTAGTTTAAGACTGGAAATGAGATTCAGAGTACCGCTACCACAGACTACCACTTTAATCGTATATTCTTGTTTTGATTAGATTCTGGAGATTAATTCAAAACGTCAAGTGTTGGTAGATTATTACTAAGAAGACTACAACATGAATAATCATCAATTGGACAGTCTCCTGCGTCACATGGTGGGGGACTCTTTTGGTGGGGTGTGGGCGTCAGATCAGCTACCCCGAGTAAAACAATTATTTAGATACCCTGTATACATGATTGTAAACACCCACCCCTCCCACATGCCCGGAGAACACTGGCTAGCAGTGACTTTAGAGGAAGAGGACGGGGTTGGAACTTTTTTTGATTATTTCGGATTTCCTCCCGATTTTAGTCATTACCCGAAAAGCATCCTACATTTTCTAGAAAAACAATGTAAAACTATTTTATACCATAACCAGCAACTTCAGAATGTCATGTCTACAGCCTGTGGTCAGCACTGTGTTTTCTATCTATGTAAAAGAGCGTCGGGGTTGTCTTACGAACAGTGGCGAGCCGTCAGGGCCCTCTAGGCCATCTGTGAGGGCCTAAGATATTCTAAAAAATAATATTTGAAAACATTAAAAAAAAAACTTTTTTTAAAAAAATACTATTTTTTATATTTTTTTGTTGTTACATTTTTCATTAATTTTACCAAAATAACTTGATTTAATTGTATTTAAAATAATATTTCCAAAGAAATAAATCCTTCGAATCTGCCTGTTCAGTTTCTGTTGGAATGGGTTAAATGCCGTCTCTGCGAGTTACTGTGAAGACGGGAGAGCTTGTTGGTCCCGGTTGGTCCCTCTCTACATTCACAGAGGGCCCGCTATAGTATAGTATAGTCAAATGACAGTACAATTGACCAATCATATCTTCCCTCTAAATGGGCGGGCTTTATTTTCGCGGACTTTATGACAGGATCCGCCCGCTGTGAGGTCTATGCATGGATGTATAATAAGTATGTAGGATGTATAATGGTCTATGCAAGTGGTGCAGTGACGCCTCCTAAAACCCGGAAGTAAGCTTCGCTCGGATTCCCTCGACAGAAAGCAACGGGATTTCTCCATAGGATTTTGGAAAATAGCTCGAAATAAGGTCTGTGGAAAACGAACCTGTTAGATAAATGCACGTTGTGTTCAGCCGGATAATATCCACATGTCTATCCTACTTTTATTATTTTTGAATCATAAATCTAAACGATAGATTTATGATCGATGATTGGCATAAGTTCGTTCATGATGGCTCACTTCAGTGATAGTGATGACATCATTATTAACCGAGTAGTTACAATGATAAACTGGAGTGGCAAAGGATCAGCTGAATGACCCGCAAGTGCTTCATCCAAAAGGACAGGAGGATGGACTTTGTGTTTCAGTGATTTGATCATCAAAGGTAGGCCTAAGTCATTTTCAATGCGGGCCGCCGTGCCGACTTAATTCATTTGTAATCGCTACTTGGCTGTTGGTGCCCTGTCATGATAGGTGTTTATATAAATGGTGTTGTTTTGTGTGGTAGAGGGTCGCTGTCATTGATGCGTTTTGCACCCCGGACCACTGTTTTGATATTCCGCTGAAGTCTACGTTGAGACGTAATATCTCTTCTTTTTTTTCGAGGGAAGGGGGGGTCAGAGGGCCTAGGTATAAAAGTCACGGCTCGCCACTGCTTATGAAAATGTGTTATCTCTGTATCGAGATGATGTGATAAAAAATGATGCTGCTGTAACGAATTTTGTGAAAAAATACCAACGGTGTGAGAGACGTCATAAAGACACTCATTTTAACCACAGTGTTTGTTCTCTACAAATGTTTAAAGATTGTTACAAAATGTAGAAAATAAAAAGGTCTGAAGACAAAATTAATTCAGGTGACTCTGTCTTTATTAGGAAAACAAAATATAATACAACTTTAGGGGGTAAAATGTAACCAGCTAGGACTTAATATTCTATCTTTCCTTATTATTTTCTTCTTAAGCGGGGCGCTCGGAGGTTCTTCCTCCTCTGCGGTGTCTGGGGTTCCTGCCACCTCCCAGCGGAGGGTCGTAGGAGATGATTTATTATTTCTTCTTCTTCTTTTTTTGGGTATATTTTCTCCATTTGGCTCGCCCTCTTTGATTATACGATATTGTTCACAAGCGTGCAGGTTTTGAAAAGCTGTTAAAGGAATGTTGAGCTCATTCAGACTATTTAAAAAACCTCGCCAGCCTTTAGGCTCCCGGACATTTGTTTTATACGAGCACGATAAATGTTTAAATAAATCTAACATGTGTGAACCTTTTACAGCTGTACCCTTTTCTACAAATTCCCCCGCCGGTGTCCATCCAGCTGTAGGCTACTCGTGATTAATTTACTCATAATGTACTCGGCATTTTTACGGTAACGCGTAGGGAGGTTTTGAAGTACCTCGTTCTTTATTTTATCAATGGACATGCCATCCTTATCTTCTCCTTTTACCAACCCTGTGTCTTCAGGTAGAGTTAAAGTAATATGTCGTTCCTCCTCCCCGTCTTGTTTGAGTAAGGTGAGATATCGCTGTAGCAAGGTGTTGTATTTTCTTATTTTTTCATAAGGGGGTAATCCTGTTTCGTTTAACACTGCTCTCATTTGTTCATCCAGAACATCTTCGGCAGTGCTTCTCATTGTTTCCTTACTATGGGGGGTAGTTACACCCGTCTGATTGAGTTGATTAAACTGGTGAGGTGATAACAAAAACATCTTTTGACTCATGATCGAGTGAGCCCTCCTAAAAGTTGTCCTAAAATGGGGATCACAGCACCAAGCAGCGGCAAAAGAAAACCTCCAGATTGTTTTCTTAAGGCCGTGAATTTAGTTTTTAAGTTGGTCTTTTTATTGGCCAAGAGTTTGAAAATGTTCTTTTGTTTCTTGAGTTTCTTATACTGAGCGCCTGATAGTGGAATGTTACCCTTTAGAAGGTTTAGAGACAGCTCACAGAGTGATTGAAGAAAATCCGTGGAGCAGTTCTTGAGAATATCCTTGCACTTCGATGGCTTGGCGTTACACAAGGCCTTCAGCAGAGGCATGTTTCTTTTTAAACGGGCCGACATACTGTTTCAAGTTTTCGTTTTTGGTACATAAACAACTGGCCACTGATTAGGTAGTGCTCCCGATCTAAGGCTGTAGATGTCTGGACAGCTGGGGGTCATGTCTACGATTAAATAGCCATGAGGTTCTTTGGTGGCGTCCTCAAAACTTTGTAGGAAAAATGATTTATTACCCGGGTGTATTTGTTGAGCAAGTATGTTCATCTGTAATCTGTCTCTGGGGTTTTTAAACAAGACCATGTAATTAGTATTCAAACTAATGATACGACTGTTTTTCCCCTGATGAAAAACATTTTGGGTAAGCATGATAACACTCATATTTCTATGATGACGGTATTGGGTGAAAAGTCTGACTACTTCAGGATGCTCCGAGGCCTGAAATATAACATCGTCCAATATAATCAAATGACTTTTATCAGGAGGAAATAGAGATTCATCTTGAAATGATTCAGGCAAATCTTTGATGAACTTTATATTTTTATTCTTTTCCTGCAGTTCAGCATACATGGGCTGGAAAAAAGTATAAATCCACACAATATTTTGAGGTTGTACATCCATTACATGAATACAATTTTGCAATACATTCTTGACAAAAACAGTTTTTCCACACCCACTGGGGCCCACTACTAGACAGGAAAAAGGAACACGTAGTCTGGGCTCAAAATCAATTTGACTGGGTGAAAACATTTAGTCTCTTCTTATTATTTCTCAATACCCAAAAGGCAAAGTATTTCCTCCGTCTAGCAGACGTCTCTTGTCAAACACAACTCGGAACTTTTTGGTGAATGACACATTTCTCAAAACGAAACCCTCTTTATTCCATACAATGTTGTGTTGCGGGGCCTCAATTACCCTCCCCCTCTCAGAGTTTTGAACGTAGCCTTCCACCAGATCTGCCAGACTGTCAAAGTTCACTCGTTCACAACATTCGTGCGTTTGTGTAATGCCTTTCACACGCATCACAACCTTTTTTTGATTTTTGGTCTGATAAGCATAACTTTTAGGGCCTGCTGAAACAAACTCTTCAATCGTGTCAGCTCATCTGTCAGATCCCCCAGATAAACCCCCATGGGCAGTGGAGTCTCACCCGCTCTCGTCACATATATGATACTGTCTGTGTCATAGTAGAAGACTCTGTGCTGTAATTTCTCCAATTCACTGTACAGTTTCAGCCTGGCATAAGCAGTGGTAAATGCTGCAATGAATATGTTATCTACCTTGTTGGGAGGAGAGTAGCATTTTTGACCGTAGCACCACTGAACAAGAGCCGTTCTGTCGTTGAGGAATGAGAAATACTTAACCTTATGTTTAAACAAGAGGTTAAGAAATTCTTCTGTTTTGGTCACAATCTTAGTCTGAGTCAGGTTGTTTCTCTGGGCAAATTTACCCCAGAAACTGTTGAGACATAGTTTTGCCACTTGTCTTTTGGCTGGATTTGATTTGATTTGATCTGCATCCAGCAAGATACCCTGCTTAGCATGATAGTCTGCCACATACTTTTGTCTGCTCTCATCATCTGTGGCCTCTGAAGGGTAACCTGATGCTTCTTGTTTACCCTTCAAAAATGTGTGTATATAGTCTACACAAATGCTGTCACTTTTCTTCTCAAAATGCCACACCTCTGTGATCTGAGTCATCTTGTACCCCACGCCCAGGGCTTTGGTGAATTATGTGGTCACCCAAACTCCTGTTAATGCTCTTTCCTCTTTGCCATGCATGCAGGGCCCCTGTTGGTTGTTAAGCTCAGCACATGTACGGCATAGGGTGAACACTAGCTTACCCGCTGCAGTTCGGTAGGGCAGGACAGGAAAGTAAAGACCCCGGGGAGGGTCTACTGTGGCTCTGATTAACCCAAAAATAACTGTGAGGGTCTTTGAAATCTCGGAATATGATCTGGGGGTGTCCAAGTGGATATAGGCCTCTACAGTTTACAAAAGGGTAGAGTGAGGTGAAATCACAATAATGAACCAATTTATCTGCCGCTGTCGTGTGCCTCAACTTTACTGCACATCTCCTTCCCCCGTATAGAGCATCGCGGGGGGTCAATGGTTCTGGCGCTTTGTATTCCCTGAGGAAAGCCTGCAAATCTTGATTGGATTTTTTCATCTCAACCCATGTATGCTCACGCATAACGATCACTTTGGCCCTGTGAACAGACTGTAGCTCATGCAGCTTTTCCTCACTAGCAGCATGGAGCTGCTCAAATGTGTCAGCTGTCAAGGGGTTTTTCTCATGGCCCTTATAGCAAGATGGACACCCGTGATAGAAGCAACCAAGAAATTCCCAAACAATCTTGCCCCCGGCTACTTCAGCAAAACCATCCACGACAAAACGTCCCACTCGTTTTTCTCCTTCGTTCAACGCATGTTGAATAAATACACCTTCTGTTTGGGCTACCCACTCTAGCCATTGAACACCTGCGTCTGAGTACGTCTTGTTTTCACGGCGGTAGTCGTCGGGTGGGGGTATTGCCAGGGTTTTGGGCGGTAGAAAGTTTGTGGTAAAAACTTTCATACACGCAGAAGCTATGGTTGCATGACTAAAATGATCAACTCCTGTCTCTCCGAGAAACCATTTTCGAAATAAAGTGGCCCCCTGGGAAAGAATGTCCACATCGTTTTTACAGTAAAGCAATGCCTGTTTTCGAAAATCAAAAGTACCCGTGCGTACCGTCTCATACCAGGTGAAAAAGTCACTTTTTTCATCAGTTGTCATGCGTTCAATCCCATAACAGTGTGCTGGAGGGTAAGGTCCGATATAACTCAGATTGGCCTTAGAGCTGAAACTGTGAGGGAAGTACCCCTTGATTTTATCTTCAAATCCCAAAGCTTTTGCCATTGCTGCTAAACGCATAGAGAGATAAGACAGTGAGTCTATGTACTTTTGTCCGAAATCCTGGTCAGTAAAAGAGATCACTTTACTTCCTTGCATTATCAAAGAGGGTTTTACCCCTTGCTCGATCATTGCGTTGATAATGAGATAGCTGTCAAAACCCTTAGCATTGTGAGCGATGAAGGTTGCATTTTTGAACTTTGGGCGCCTAAAGTGTGCCAGAAACTGCAGTGCACAGTCGGTACCCTCCGCGACCCAAATTTCACCCGCAAGGGTTTTTGTGCACACCAGGAAGGGGACATGTACACCATCTGTCCCCGCCATTGTTTCAAAATCATAAAACACAATGTTGTCATTGTGTTCTGTCTCTTTGGGCAACACTCCGATATAACACAGATGTTTTTCACCATCGGCTGTAGAAGCAGATGGTAATTTTTCGCTGCATGTCTTACATTTCTTCACAGCACACTTGTGTGTTTTATCTGCACTACTCTTGGGAGTGTAGTAGGAAAGTTGACAATCTACACACTTTTTGTGTAAGTCGCGGTTACTGGCAATGTCTGATGATCTCTGTGTCTGTTTTTTATGTCGAGAGTGACAGCCGACTGTACGGCACGTTTTGTTACAGTCTTTACAAAAGATGGGTTTAAACTCTTCCAGAGTACATGAGGGGTCAAGGCAGACATAACAATGACCAGTACAGGAGTGATTCCATTGAGCGCTGTAGCCTGTGTAACAATGTTCACAGACAAATGAAGATCCCAAAAACCCCTTCAAGTTTTTAATCCCATAGTAATGGTTTTTGAAGAGAAATGGAGGAAACTGATGATTCTGAGTCACTCGGGGTGTCCCTAACATATCCACCATTCTGCACGGTGGAAACTGGTGATTCAACATTGGTTGAAGCTATGCTATTTGCTCCATTCAGATGGAGTACTCCGTCTGCGAGCTGATTTAAAAGCCCGAGACCGGGGTAAGTGTCAGAGTTTTGGTAGCAGTCTAACACCCATTCCAAAGCGCTATCTAAGGTTGTTGGATGGCTTGAGTTTGTTTGTGATGATGTGGAAGGTTCTTCGTCGTTTAACTCACTGACATTGTCTGAACACCGAGGAAATGGCATATCTCCATACATGAATTCCTCATCACTGCTTAGTTGATTTATGTCATTTATAGAATGAAGAAAAGACATTTCTCTATCTGCTAAATCATCCATGTTTGAGCGTTTATGAAACCAAATAAATCAAAAATACATTTGTCACAGCTGAAGAAACATACCGTTCGGTTACATCGGCACCAATTTACATGAGACCCCTCCAGCTTATTCAGTTGGTGTAACCATAAAGTTGGCAATAACAGCAGTGGGGCTCCTCTTGATAATAGTTTGGTAGATCTATACAGAAAAAAGACAGAGAAAAAAGAAGGATAAGTATTTGAAAAACATAGGATTATACATTTAACAACTATTCATTTATCGAACATCTTATAAAATAACCATAAAACTAATTTACCGGGGTGATATCTCGTCAGGAGGGGATCTGTCAGAAGCGCAATATCGACCTGAATCTCACGTAGAGTCTGTGCTGATAGTTCGCCCCCGACCTGATGACGAGGGGCTGAGTCTGTCTGACTCGATAGGAGCGTGTCTGGGACGGGTTGTAACTCGAAATCGTCCAAATAGGCACTGCAAGCGTCAAAATCGGCCTGAAGTTCTGGCGGAATCTGTATGGTGGTTTCAGACCTGAGCGGCTGCAGGGGGGCGTTGAAAAGGGGCGAGTCTGCCTGGTTATCTGAGGCACAGGGGAGGGTATAGTGGCTGATGGCTGTCCGTAGGAGATCTGCAGTTGTCTCAAAAGGTAGGCTGAGTGTAGACTCCACATTTGGAAAGTTTTGGTACACTGATGGAGTGTCTATGCTGTAGACTTCATCACCTTTTTAACAAAAGAGTAAAAAAAAAACGTTATTTTGGATACTTTACACATAAAAAACATATTTGACTTTAAAATAAAATACAACACATATAGTTTAAATATACTCACTTTCCACAGGGGGTGAATCAAGGTAGGCTCCAAGTACAAAAGCCGATCCTTTCTAATACTAGAGGTCCTTACTTTTAAATGATCTGGTGAGGAGGGCGGGACTTGTTATGTTGAGGGGAAGGCGGAGTCATGCTGAGTGGGATGATGACGATGAGGAGGAGGAGGAAGAGCTAGAATTGGGAGGATTAAGACGCATTTCTAAGATTCCTAGTTCAAGAGATTTAAGAATGATTGACAGCATACCCTTTGACAGATCACCCATTAAAAGAAAGACCCCTCCCAAAGTCCCAATAAGCACGAGTTCGATTCCTTCGGACAAAAGATTTAGATTGAGCGTATTTCCTCACAGAGCCCCTCCTCCAACACACATGAACACATGACCAAAAGAGGGCACGAGATAAGTTTGTGCACAGATCTTCGGCTGGAGGTGTCTGAACCCCGCACAGATGCTGCATTCGTTTCTTGACTGGCGCTCCGGACGGATGGCGGTAAGTTGTCACAGGCCTCTCGCTGATTAAACCCATATCGAGGCGTCTCTTGGCCATTTTTCTTTTTTGAAAGGTGACTTGGTAAGTGGAAATTACTGTCTTTTTTATTTAGTTTGAGTGTATTTCTATTTTCACCTAATTCCACCCCCCACTATCTGCTTGCGTCATAGCCAAAGGAAGGGGTGGATAAAAGGGGAAGAGGCCTGGGCTGGGAGGGGGCGGGGGGCTAGACAGTCTCACGCATAACTTCAAATAGACACCTAGATTAACATCAAAGGCTCATAACACACCAGTGTGAAATCACACCTGCCTGTTATAACACCTCACATCAAAGGGCAAACATCAAAGGCTAATTAGATTAGACAACTCTGAGGGGACAGGGGCCAAACAGCATAACTTCAAAGAGACTGCCTTAATCAACACCTAGATTAACATCAGAGGCTTATATCACACCTACCTGTTATAACACCTCACATCAAAGGATTAGACTACAAAGGGGTGTGAGGGGACAGGGGCCAGACAGCATAACTTCAAAGAGACTGCCTTAATCAACACATCAAATAATTAGACAACAAAGGCACTACACAGGGGGGGCTTTTCACACCTACCTGTTATAACACCCATCAAAGGATCTCGAACAAAGAGAGGCGGGACTTAGCTCATTAACATAATTGTACCCACTCACATCAATGGATCTCGAACAATGGGAGGCGAGACTTTGCTCATTTGCATAATTTGGGGCGTGTCACCTGTCACTTTTTCATGCATACTAATGAGACGAAAGGGGCATCCTTATAACTACTTCCAGGTGATTGCTGACATGTGAACGCTGTGAAAGCCACGAGGAACTACGGTAGGATCGTTCAGAATTGTTACAAGCTGTGAAAGACCTTCTCAGATCAGGATAAAGGTAAATCCTGCGACAACTCTAAAATAAAACCTCCCGCAGCTGCTGCGTTACTGTCAAAATGAGTCAAGAGGGGAGTCGGCCTAAAGCGCCTGCCACTCAAAGTAATACAGGGAGTGGGCTCGGTAAGAGACAGCCTAAACTCACTGTTAAAGCATTGGAATTAAAAATAGCTTCAATTCAACATGAAAGGAATTCAAGGATAAAGAAACTGCATACATTAACAAAGGATGTTGAACAATTGATACTTTCAAGCCAAAATGTGTCTGAGGTGGAATCCATGTGTGAAACGTTTGTGAAAACAATGATGGAATTAAATGAGTTGCATGAGGCACTGAAACCATTAATACCAGAGGATGAAGTTATAAAACAACATGAATGGTTTGAATCACGAATACACGGCAATCGAGAAATGATGAATAAAATGGAAAGGTGGTTGCAAACTACAAAGGAACAATTTACACATGCAATTGATGATGATGTGGAAAATGTCAACGCTGCAACCAAAACTAATGTGGTAATTGATGATATCTGTCCAAATGACAGCGTTTCTAATGTAACCAGAAGAACATGCACATCAGCTGGCCGCTCCAGCCAGAGGTACAACATATCATCCATCTCGTCTGCATGTATCAAGGCGGAGGCTGAAGCGGCTGCTCTCAGTGCTATGGCGGCTATCCTCAAAGAAAAACATGCACTGGAGTGTGAAGAGCTTAGCCTCGCAGCAGCCAGAAAGTGTGAAGAGGACAGCCTCGCAGTAGCCAGAAAGTGTGAAGAGGACAGCCTCGCAGCAGCCAGAAAGTGTGAAGAGGACAGCCTCGCAGCAGCCAGAAAGTGTGAAGAGGAGCAGATCAGACAACGCAAGGAGTGGCTTGAATTGCAAAGTGGAATTGCTGCCCATACAGCAAAGGCCAATGTGCTCAGGTACAGAGGATCTGAGGTTCAAAGCTCAAGGGCTGATTCAAATGGAATGAGTTCATATCTAGACAGAGCCAAAAGGAAAATCTCTCTTAGACCCTCTGCGACAGAATTCATCCCACGAGGTTCAGAAGGTCAGTTCAACCCCTCGCCAACAGGGGGCAGCAGAGCTGTAGTGTCAGTGGAGACTCTGCACAAGGACACAAACTTGCAGTACCATAATCCTCCAGAAGAGGATAGGCACTTTGCTCTGTCAATGGGTGCGCGCCCCAAAGATTCAAACCAGCAGTTGCATCATCCATCAGTAGGTGGCAGTAACACTCTATGGCCAATGGAGGCATTCACAGCCACAACAATACCAGAAGGAAATGGATCTAAAGCCTATGAACTCAATCCCACGTCATCTCAAGTATGTCAGCAGACATTCTCTACCACACAAGTCACTCATGATCTTGACCCACATTTGGTGCAGGAAACCAACCAACATACGGGTTCAGTGCAAAGTAACGTGAATCAAGGCAACATTATCAACATCATGCAAAGGCAAAAGATATCACAGCTCTGTTGGTGCAGCAACAGTCAACATTGCCACTGCCACCAAGAGAAATACCAACCTTTGATGGAGACCCTTTGGAGTATAGTGCATTCATACGAGCATTTGAACATGGAGTGGAAGCAAAGACTGCTAACAATGTTGATTGCCTTTACTTTTTGGAACAATACACCAAGGGACAACCCAAAGAACTGGTTAAAAGCTGTCACCACATGCCACCCGACAGGGGATACCAAAGAGCAAAGACACTTTTGAGAGAATGCTTTGGAAATCAACAAATAATAGCCACTGCATACATGGAGCAAGCGCTTGGGTGGACACCAGTGAAAGCAGAGGATGTTAAAGCTTTGCAAGCTTTTTCTTTGTTTCTCCGTGTTTGCTGCAATGCCATGGAGACATAAGCTACATGTCAGAGATGAATATGCCAACTAACATGCGGGCGATGATCTTAAAGTTGCCCTATAAAATGAGGGAAAGATGGAGAAACCTTGCTTACGAGCTACAGGAGAGGCAACATCGTCAAGCAAGTTTCAGCGATATTGTCAAGTTTGTTGAGCGACAAGTGTCTATTGCCTCTGATCCGCTGTTTGGAAACATTCAAGACACGTCCATCTCTTCACAAAATCCTCGCAGCCGCCAGAAAGGAAGCAGTTTTGCTACTTCTGTTGAAGCTGTCAATCGTGGAACTGCACCTGAAAAGCAAAAGGAGAATAGCCTACCGTATAGGCCAAGAAGGATATCTTGTCTGCTGTGTGAAGAGGATCACAAGTTGGATACATGCTACAAAATGGAGAGGATGATGCACACAGAGAAAATTAGTTTTCTGAAAGAAAAGGGTGCTTGTTGTGGTTGTTTAGCTGTTGGACACATGAGTAAGGACTGCCGCATCCGCCTGTACTGCCAAGTGTGTAATTCAAAACATCCCACCATCCTCCACATCCATCCACCGAGAAAGGAAGTCTCATCAGAGGACATACAGCACGAAACATCAACAGAGGATCACAAAGTTTCTACCAAAACATGTGGCCATATTGGGGCTGGTGGACAGGAGTGTGCCTTGCCCGTTGTGCCCGTTCAGATCAAGGCTACAAACGGCAGCACAGTGATAAACACTGGAAGTATGCCTTCCTAGATCCTGGTAGCACGGCCACCTTTTGCTCAGAGCGACTGATGAGGGAGCTTAAGATGAGAGGAAGAGAGTCCAAATTCCTGTTGAGAACAATGAGTCAGGAAAAGCTTGTGGATAGTCACATCATTTCTGGGTTGGAGGTGGCTGCACTCAACAGTAATAATTACTATGAGCTACCTGATGTGTTCACACAAACTGTAATGCCTGTGACTCGTGACAACATTCCAAAACAGGAAGAGTTAAGTGCATGGCACCACTTAAAGTCTGTGAAACTTCCTGTCATTGACGCTGACGTGGAGCTGCTAATTGGAGCTAATGTCTCAAAACTCATGGAACCATGGGAGGTGGTGAACAGCAATGATGATGGACCTTATGCTGTCAGAACCCTGCTAGGGTGGGTTGTCAATGGACTGCTGAGAGGAGACCGCCAAATTGTAAACAGCTGTCCCACCATTGCAGTCAATCGCATATCATTAACCAGCTTGGAGGAACTGCTGGTAAAGCAATACAACCACGACTTCATGTTCATTGCAATATCAGCACTAGGCTCAAACTATCAGTGCAAATACCAGAGCGACTAAGGTGCATGCAGGGCTGGCTTGAGCCCTAGGTTGTCGAGCTCCACCACGGCCCCGGCGCCACGAGGGGGCAAAAGGGGACATTGCCCCCTCAGTTGTATTCTTTGCCCCCTCACTTTGAGCATCATTCATCCATCAAAAAGTACAATAAATGTCACAATTATTAAATAACTTTAAATAATTATTTTCCCCAACACACGTTACTATGTTTAGATCAGATATGTGGGCAGGCAGTCAAGCAACGTGTAAAAAAGCCTCAACCCCAAGTGAGCTTGTAGTCTTAATGTTAGCGTGTGTGCTTATGTAAACACGGGTGGGTGACCAAAAAAAAATAGAGCAAGGTGAAATCAAATGTTATATGTCAGTAAAAACAGAGTAACAGTGTTGTGCCTGTTTGTAGCGTTAGCTATTTCTTCTTCTTCTACTACTTCTTCTTTTTTATTTAATGGCGAATCGCTTCTACTTGGAGCATATATCGCCACCTACTGTTGATTTATTAAATCCTTGTCCTCAGACCAGTGTTTTTGAGGAACTTGAAGATCAGCTTGTTTACTTAATTTCTTGATTTACTTTCGTATATTGACTTGAAATCCATGTCCTTGATGTTATGTTGTTCCAGTGCAGTTTTCAGAATGAGTCTTTGTCTGTTATAATCCGGGCAGCTAAAAAATACACGATGTATTGTCTCTGGTTGTTGGCAACCATCACAATTGCCATTTAGATGTTTTCCAATCAGATGCATTGTTGAATTTAATCAAGAGTGACCCAATTTTATCCTGCTGTTAATGCTCTGTTCTCTTCTACTACTCCCCCAAGTGCTTCCCGTTCCTACTTCCCTTTGTATCTGGTATAAATGTCTTCCTTTAGTGTTATGGCGCGTTTCCACTGCAGCGGGGTAGCCCCGTTTAAGCGTCCCTAAGCGTCCTCGCTCTGGCCTCGGGCTGCCTCGCTGGCCGGCCCAGGCCGTGGCGCATTTCCATTACAGTTTAGGACCTGGGGTAGCAACGCAGTGTAGGCGGGGCGATCGGCTTTGTTTTTGTTCACATTTCGAGTTGTTCCGTCGAGCTCCCGCTGGATTTGATCATCCCCAATGAGATGTAGGAACGTCGTCACCTCCTCGGTCGACCACGGTGTGCTTTTCGTATTAGACGTAGCCATTTTTGTAGCTCATCCGTTTACAAAATGCTGTTTATAAAAATGCTGCAAGCTTGCTTCTAGATATATATGCGACGCTAGGGATGAACTCGCGCGCAATCTTGTGACGATTCTCTCTGACCAATCAGCAGTCGAGAGTGTTGACGTCACTAGTTCAGCCCTGGCCTTGGTCTGAGGGAACCACGATTTTATGAGGCCGGAAAAAGAGGTTAAAAGTATCCGCTGGCCGGTACTAGGCTATATGGAAACGCCACCAAAAACCGGCCTGGCCGCTTGAGGACGGTTAAGGACGCTTAAACGGGGCTACCCGCTGCAGTGGAAACGCGCCATTACTGTCCCATAACTTTTGCCATTGTTGCTTGATAACAACTTTTGTAACAGATTTGACTTCTGCTCTACTGATGGGTACCATTATATCAATCTGGTTTGCTTTCAAACCACATTTTGCCAGTTGATCCACTACCTCATTCCCTCTAATACCCACATGCGTTGGAACCCACACAAATTGAACAACAATTCCCAAATGAACTAACCTAAACATGATGTGTAAAATGTCATGTAAAATATCCTGACGACATTCTGAAGAGAAGTTGTTTATACTCTCCAGAGCTGCACTGGAGTCAGAGCAAATGACCACTCGCATTGGCTGTGTTTCCTCTACCCACTGAAGTGCTAGAGAGATAGCCATCATCTCTACTGTATATACTGCGATGTGATCACTCGTTCGCTTTCCCACTTTGACCTTTAACTCAGGAACATAAAATGCACAACTAGTTTGACCATTTTCTGGATTTTTGGATCCATCAGTAAATATTTGTATAAACTGCCCATATTGTTCACGTAAGCCTGCACATTGATTTTACTTTTCATTGAATGTAACCGTTTCAATAATGATAAATCTACTACAGGTTGAGGTAGCAACCATGGTGGAACAGCTGATAACAACACCGTCGGACTAATATTCCATTCTTTAACTTTGAATTCCTTACATAATGTCACGATCTGTCTTTATGGTGTTTTGTCTTGTTTCATGTTTTATGTTGAAAGGTCTTCACCTCCTGTCTTGCCTGTTTCTGTCTGCGTTGTGTCTTGTTTAAATCTGTCTGTGGTTCCCGGTCGTTAGTTTCCCTGGTGTGTCTAATTTACCCGATTGTGTTCACCTGGTGTCCCTGTGTTTTCTCCTCCCTCCTCACCTGTGTCTTGTTTCTGTGATTAGTCTTGTGTGTATTTAAGTTCTGGTTTTTCTGTCTGTCTTTGTCGGTTCGTCTTGTGTCATGACTAGTTCGTCGGTGAGTGTTCTGTTTTGTCTTTGTTATCACCTAGCCTTGAAATAAAGGAATTTTCACTTTAATCTGCATTTGGGTCCTACCTGCTTCACACACCGTGACAGTACGAACCGACCAACGATATGGGCCCAGCAGATCCGTTTGAGCAGGAACTAGTGGATTATACCTTTTCTTTGTCTGACTGCGCTCATCGATGGAGAGGAGCGCTCAGGGTTCAGCAGCGAGATGCTGCTCTGGCAGATGCAGTCCACCTTACGCTGAGGAATCAAGATTTGGTTAAATTCTTACCGGCCTGGCTTTTGGATTACCTCACGATTTGTTTTCCCGATCCTGATAGACCCAGGTCTCCAGATTCCCTTTTTGATACCACACGCATCGGTGTGGTCCGTCTGGCGTCAGCCCCTGCTTCTCACCCAGTGTTTGCTACAGTCCAGGAGCCATTCGCTGGTACTCGTCTGGCTTTTGGAGGTCCACGGAGCCTCCAAACAGTCCGAAGAGGAGTCGCAAGGCCAGGTTAGCAGCACGAGCCCAAAGGGCCATGGTTCCAGAACCAGTTCAGCCCCCAGCAGCCATGGTTACAGACCCAGTTCTGGCCCCAGCAGCCATGGTCCTTGCTCCAGAACCGGTCCCGGCAGCCATGGCTCCGGCTCCAGAGCCGGCCCATTCAGCCATGTTTCCGGCTCCAGAACCGGACCTTACAGCCATGTTTCCGGCTTCAGAACCGGACCTTACAGCCATGATTCTGGCTTCAATTCCGGCTCCAGAGCCGGCCCATTCAGCCATGTTTCCGGCTCCGGAACCGGACCTTACAGCCATGATTCTGGCTTCAATTCCGGCCCCAGCAGCCATGTTTCCAGACCCAGCTCTGGCCCCAGCTCTGGCCCCAGCTCTGGCCCCAGCTCTGGCCCCAGCTCTGGCCCCAGCTCTGGCCCCAGCTGCCCTAGTCCCTTCTCTAGTCCCATCTCTAGTCCCATCTCCAGTCCCTCCTTTAGTCACTTCTCTAGTCCCATCTCAAATCCCAACTCTAGTCCCATCTCAAATCCCCTCTCGAGTTCCCTCCTCTTGTCCCTCCTTTAGTCCCCTCTCTAGTCCCTCCTCGAGTCCCCTCTCTAGTCCCTCCTCGAGTCCCCTCTCTAGTTCCCGTCGCGAGTCCCCTCTTGAGTTCCCTTCTCTAGTTCCTCCTCTAGTCCCTCCTCTAGTCTCTCCTCTAGTCCCCTCTCTAGTTCCCCTCTCGAGTCACGTCTCAAGTCCCTACCCAGTGTCCTGGTCCGTTGGAGGTTCCGCTGGGGGTCCTGCCAACTCCATGTCCTGTCCCGTTGGAGGCTCCGTCGACTACTCCTCTGCCGGGGGTCCTACCAATCGTATGTCCTGTCTCGTTGGAGGTCCCGCCGGGGGTCCTGCCAGCTCCTTGTCCTGTCTCGTTGGAGGTCCCGCCGACTACTCTCCTGCCGGGGGTCCTGCCAACCCTTTGTCCTTTGCCGTTGGAGGCCCCGCCGACTACTCTTCTGCCGGGGGTCCTGCCAACCCTTTGTCCTGTCCCCTTGGAGGTCCCGCCGTCTACTCTCCTGCCGGGGGTCCTGCCAGCTCCTTGTCCTGTCTCATTGGAGGTCCCACCGACTACTCTCCTGCCGGGGGTCCTGCAAACCCTTTGTCCTGTGCTGTTTGAGGCCCCGCCGACTACTCTCCTGCCGGGGGTCCTGCCAACCCTTTGTCCTGTCTCGTTGGAGGTCCCGCCGTCTACTCTCCTGCCGGGGGTCCTGCCAATCCTATGTCCTGTGCCGTTGGAGGCCCCGCCGACTGCTCTCCTGCCGGGGATCCTGCAAATCCCGTGTCCTGGTCCTCTTCCGTGGGGGATCCTGCCGAGGCCTGTCCCACCAGCTCCGACACCGGGTCCTGCCCGGCCTCCGGCACTGTCCCGTCAGCGCCTTCCTGCCCGGCCTCCGGAGCTGTCTGGTCTTCGCCCTCGAGCCCGGCCCTCTGAGAGCCGCAGTCTTCCCCTCGAGCCCGGCCCTCTGAGAGCCGCAGTCTTCACCCTCGAGCCCGGCCCCCTGAGAGCTGCGGTCTTCACCCTCGAGCCCGGCCCCCTGAGAGCCGCGGTCTTCGCCCTCGAGCCCGGTCCCCTGACTCTTCCTGCCGCGGTCCTCGCCCTCGGGCCCGGCCCCCTGACTCTTCCGGACGCGGTTCTCGCCCTCATGCTCGGCCCCCTGACTCTTCCTGCCGCTGCCCTCGTCCTCGAGCCCGGCCCCCTGACTCTTCCTGCCGCTGCCTTCACCCTCATGCTCGGCCGCCCGAGTCCCCCACCTTAGACTCTGCCTTGCCCCCGGGCCGTCCGCCCGAATCCCCCTTTTTGAACTCTGCCTTGCCCCCGGGCCGTCCGCCCGAGATCCCTTCCTGGTCCTCAGCTGTGCCTCTGGGCGGTCAGCTCAGTCCCGTCCTCCTGACCCCCTCCACCCACCCTGGTGATCTAGTGATACGTCCCTCCTCCGGACCCCCTCCACCCACCCTGCTTGAGGTTTTGGACTTTTGTGTTTTTTGTTTTTTTGGGACGTCTGGGATCCGTCCCTTGAGGGGGGGGTACTGTCACGATCTGTCTTTATGGTGTCTTGTCTTGTCTTGTTTCATGTTTTATGTTGAAAGGTTTTCACCTCCTGTCTTGCCTGTTTCTGTCTGCATTGTGTCTTGTTTAAATCTGTCTGTGGTTCCCGGTCGTTAGTTTCCCTGGTGTGTCTAATTTACCCGATTGTGTTCACCTGGTGTCCCTGTGTTTTCTCCTCCCTCCTCACCTGTGTCTTGTTTCTGTGATTAGTCTTGTGTGTATTTAAGTTCTGGTTTTTCTGTCTGTCTTTGTCGGTTCGTCTTTTGTCATGACTAGTTCGTCGGTGAGTGTTCTGTTTTGTCTTTGTTATCACCTAGCCTTGAAATAAAGGAATTTTCACTTTAATCTGCATTTGGGTCCTACCTGCTTCACACACCGTGACACATAACTCCAAAACACAAAAACTTTCTTTTTTAATTTTGTTACTTTCCCAACTTGTTTTTTTACACTTTGTTTAGTAGGACGAGCATCTTTCTGGCCCTGTAGATTTGCCCAGTAATGAACAATCAACTGTTTTCTCCTAAAATAAATAGGTATTTCTCCGACCTCTACCTGAAGTGCCGACACTGGTGTAGATCTGACTGCCCCACAGCATATCCTTAGTGCTTGTGCCTGGACTCTATCTAATTTTTGAAGAGAAGAGTATGCAGCTGAACCATACACTATTAGTCCGTATTCACCGTATCTGATCTAATTAAGGCTGTGTATACGTTCCTCAAAGCAGCTTTATCAGCCCCCCACTTAGTGCCTGCCAAGCACCTCATAACATTTAAAACCTTTTTACCCTTTTATCTACTACTTTATCAATGTGAGTACTCCATGTGACTCTCTCGTCCAGCCATATTCCCAGAAATGTAAATGTCTTCACTTTCTTCAGTTCTTGTAACTTCTTCTTCTACTTCTAATTCAATGTACCTGCCCGCGAAATATTGGACAAAAGAAACTCGGCTAGTAGTGTCAACTAAATCCATAGTATTACAACAAAAGTGCTTTAAACGAGGTAAATTACAAATGTATGTTCTCAATCGCTAAGTGTGGGGTTGAATATTAAATTAGTTTAGATTAGATTTATTGTCCCCAGGGGGGAATTCATTTCCACAGCACTGTTGTGGTAATCTGTATTATATAAACCGTATTGGTACAATGAGCGACATCTAGTGACGGATTGTGGAACATTGATTTGATTTGTCCCCAGGGGGAAATTCATTTTCACAGCACTGAAAACAATATGACATCAACAAAAAATAAGACAGACAACTACAGATAGCGCCACACATGATGGTTACTTGTTATTATTTAGGGCTGCCTGTATGGATCAGGTTTTTGCCAAAGCGAGCCCTTTTACTAGAATAATAATATGTTATGTATTATATCAACCATATTGGTACAATAAGCGACATCTAGTGACGGATTTTGGAACATTGATTTGATTTTTCTCATGGCAGTTAGACTCTAGAGACAAACCAGGGGACTTTATTTTAATTTTTAATCTGTGTCTGTCCATTTGGTGTGGTGTTTGATCCAATATTACATTTGGTTTATATATTAGTCACTTTCTTATGAAATGCCAGGTTTTAGGCCTTGATTTGAACATTCAATCCTGAAAATAAAAAATCAACCAGATTAATGTTTCTTTAATCCTGACCTGACTAAAGGTAAGTACATCTGTATAGGAAGACGAGTTAAGGGATAGAGGAGAAAAGGGTATGGTATAATTACAGAGCCTGTCCATTTATAAATTGAGGAAATCAATGTTAGTCTGTTAACCAAAGTGCAGCCATCTAATAATGTACTATCTGTTATTAAAGATCAGAGGAAAATAACGGAATGAGAGGGGTCAATCCAGAATACAAATAAAGAAGCAAAGAGATTGTAGAGCAGTGAGAAGGAAAAAAGCTCGGTGTGTCATTCATTAAATTGCCAGTATTTTTCATTGTTGTGAAAAAAAATCCCCCCCTCGGATTTGTTAACAGCCCCCTCAGTCATTTCATCCTGGAGCCGGGCCTGCTCCACCATCACCTCTCGGTATTTGTAGCTGTTCCATCACTTCGGGTGTGTAGTCCTCGTAGATGGCGATGGGCGTACCTTGGTACTGTAGCTTGCCTCTCCTGGCCCGGGCCTCGTGGATAATTTTCTCCTTCTGCTGGTACCTGTGGACACGGATGATGACCAGCCGTGGCCTTTGTCCCGGCTTGGGCTTGTCGGTGAGTGAGCGGTGGGCCCTGTCGCACTCCGGCGGTGAATCAAGGACGCCCTCACCAAGGACCTCCATCAGCAGCTTTGGGAAGAATGTCGAGGGATGAGGGCCCTCAATGGATTCTGGCAAACCGACAATTCTTATATTGTTGCGCCGGCTACAGGACTCGAGATCAGTGACTTTGGCCAGCAGTTTAACATTGCTGTCCATTAGCGTAGCACAAGTAGCCTCCAGGGCTAACATGCGTTCGTCCTGCAAGTTAGCATTGGACTCGAGCGAAGCAATTGTCTGCCCGTGCACGGTCTGACACAGTCGCTTGGATTCGGTCTAGTTTTGCTTCGAGAGTTGAGATGGCAGACTTAAAGTTGGCAGAGAGAGCTCTACGGTGGTCTTCAAGGAGGCTAGCTATGCCCGCCATGCTGAGATTGTTGCTAGCTAGCTCGGGGCTATCGGTCCTGGCGTTTTGTTCTTTTTTGTTGCTTTTCGCCGGTTTGGACGGCATACTACGGTGGCTTTGTGAGCGGAATAATATTAATGTTCACTTAAATGTAAGTTAAATAAGAGTTACGGGCTTCAGAAAAGTTACAACACAAAAGTTTGCGGGAGCAGAACTACGCACGTCTCTACTCCGTCATGCCCAACCGGAAGTCAACGATTCGTCTTTGTACTTAATTCGTTCAGTGAGTCTTCACTACTGCCAAAGTCCGTACAAGAAGTTTGCTGGCGTAAAATGTATGATATTAAAACACATTTTACACCTCACCTTGTTGCCCCATGAATTATGCTCTGGGAATAGGCTACATATTATTTAAGAAATATAATTGGCCATTGTTAAATCTCATAAATGTTTGCCTGACTATATGATGTATTACAGCTGGCTAGCACGTTATACTTTCAAACCCATGCACGTACTATGTGGCCTAACTTAAATCCCAAAGCATTAAACTCCATTTGGCCGAGTTCAAAGTGAATACAAAAATATATCCTCTACATCGGTGACGATTTATTCATATTCTATCAAGCACTCAAAGGGAATAAGGCGTTTCCGAAATGAAGATCCACCTGGTAAAGTATGCAATTTATTTTTCATGAACAAACCTTGCATTTTCTTTGGATTGTTGTTTATTTGTTTCAAAAGAACAGGTTTGTAGGCAATACATATGCAGTTATATAAATATAACCATAGCCCAGGGCAAATATATTTCAGACATTTTTACGGAGGCCTATATATAGAAATACAAACATCAACATTAGTTTTGCAAAACAAAATATCAAATTGAAAACATAAATTAACAACTGAACAAATAATTATTCAGCAACAATGAACTATTGCATAGATCTCCATTTGGCCCAGATCAAAGTGTATTCTATCCAAACAATCAAACGTTAACTAAATGTATGCAATTTAAAATAACCGATTCATAGGCAATATATATGCCTTTAGTAGCAAATATACATATTAGAAAATATAAAAATAAATGGTAAGTAAATATAGAAATACAAACATTATCAACATTATTTTGAAAATATAAAATTACAAACAAATAATAGTGCAACAATGAACTATAAATATTAAATTGCATTTTTAAGAAATGCCATGGCAAAATGCAATCTTATTGCAGGTTTGAATTAAGAAATGCCAGTTGGCGCACTTTTGAAGGGCCAATTCTATTGCGCCTTTCTGTTATTAACTGCCCAGTTTTGCTGAAGACTCTCTCTAAAGGGACAGATGTGGCCACAATGCAAAGCCTTGTCATCATGACCCGTGTCAGCCTTGGGTAGACCACACCCCGATTTTTCCACCACACAAGCGGGTTAGAAGACCGGGGTACCATAGCCTCTTCAAAGAAAGAACGGACCTCCATAATTGCCTCTGCAGTTGAATTGCGCGTGTTGATAAGCTGTCCAGAGACACGCTGATCAAACTCGGCCCACACTGCGCTCTCCCTTGAGGTACTCCCTGCCTGTTCAGCTTCGTGTTCCTCTTCCTCAGCCTGCTCATTGACGTTCACCTTTCCTGCTGCGTTGGAAATTCTCTGAAAGGCCTCATCTGCTGTGAGGTCATCGGTAAAAGCTCTTCTCTTAAACCTGGGATCCAGAGCTGTTGCCTATGAAAGCAGCTTGTGAAATTCCATTCTATGGAATCTTGAAGCCATATCTGCATTCAGGGCTTCAACCATTTCCCTCACAGGCCTTGTCAACTTTTCGATGTGGAGATTGGAGGTTGTTCTTTGGAGGCCCCTTGCTAGGAGTATAACCTTTGAGGCAGTCACGTAGCTGGAAGAATAAAAGATACAGAACATTTAGGTTCAATAGCAACTATTAGACATATTCCTTTTTTATATATTTTTACATTTTTAATAGTACTATTATTGTTATGAACAACATGTATAGTATTTCTGCTCAAGTGTTATTCCTTGTAATTATTTCTTCTGGGATCTCTAAGATAATTATTAGATTTGTTGTCAATGGGTGGCTCCAAAATAAATATCATTAACAAATGAATAATGCAAAAATAGAATAATTAGGCCTACTACAATTTCTAAATCACAATCTTTCATCAATATAAATGTCTTACCTTTCACAACTAACTTCAACTGTGACTTCCTCAAATGGCTTTAGAACATCACAGGCCTCTTTAATTTCCTCCCACTCTTCTGGAGACAAGGTTAGCAAACCTGGATTGACCAAAGCCAGTGTGGTGATGACTGCCTCCTTCATTTCATAAAATCTTTTCAACATGTAGAATGTTGAATTCCAGCGGGTTGGGCAATCTGGCTTAAGACACAGTTCCGGCAATCCCAACTGTTGCAGAGTGGCCTTTCGTTTTTCACACACACACACACACACACACACACACACACACACACACACACACACACACACACACACACACACACACACACACACACACACACACACACACACACACACACACACACACACACACACACACACCACACACACACACACACACACACACACACACACACACACACACACACACACACACACACACACACACACACACACACACACACACAGAGGAGATGGCGGAGAGAACGCGCTCCGAGGTGTGGTTCAACTTTACCCGTCTCGATGTCGACAATGCTCGTTACCTAAAGTGCAATAAGAGTTTAGCATGTAAGGGCGGTAACACGAGCAATTTGTCGAAACATTTAGCAAAAGTGCACCACATTCAGACGGAGAAATGCACCGGGTTCGACTGTCTTTCTAGCAGCTCTGTAGCCCCATCCACGAGGAACGTTTCCACGTCAGATATTATCTATGCTAGCAGCAACACATGGAGTTAACTTAGGGTGACCAGACGTCCCCGTTTTCCAGGGACAGTCCCCGTTTGTATTGGCCTGTCCCCGGTTGAAACTGTCCCCGGAAATGTCCCCGTTTTTTAATATACGTTAAAAACACATAGCAAGGTGAAATAAAAGGTTTCATGTCAGGAAACACTGGGTAAACAGACTGTGGTCAAGCCAGCCCCCACTTCGGGAAACACAGTCAAGCCAGCCCGCACGTTGTATTGCGGTGCACGAATATCCTATGCATTACGGTAGAGGCCTGTAAAAACTGCCTTCAAAATAAAAGCGTTTACTCGGTCAATAACAAATATACCTAAAAAACACACCTAACATATTCATATATACTGGAGCTTAAATTAAGAAATATGTACTATATAAGTGATCAATAATAATTTAAAACAAACTACGTATAACTACCACATTATAACTGAGTGAATGTAAAATGTAAGGATACAGTTATGAAGGCATATCTGACATTTCCACTGGGTGACTAATTTCAATTGATGTTGACACCATCTCACAACACTCCTAAAATAACATTACTTTCTGAAGTACAATTTAAAATGTATGCTGTGTAAAATCTCAAATTAGATCTATTGTCCATCTATAGATGGAAACCGTCCATAATCAAAGAGTCACTCGAAGTCAATCAAATACTTATTTCACTTCAGGGTGATAGCAGCAGGAGACCCCATCTAGTCACTCAGAGAAAATCAGGACAATCTGATGTTTAGCTGGTGGTGACGATGATGAAGCTATAGCAAAAAAACCCTCAATATTAGAAACACTGCCTGATGTGCTGAACATAATGTTGCTCTACTTGACCTCCCTGTAGGTAGCATGTAGAGCCGTGTCTCAGAGCACAAGAGAAATATACTGTTATGACCTGGCTCAAAAGGCCACAACAAAGAGGAGACACACCATGTCAACGGTTAGCAAAAGATGTTTATTTACACAAACAATTCAAATCAACCAAATTGTGCAAAGTAAGTAAAGTATGAGGTGTGGACATCAGTGGTATCAGTAATGTAAATGCAGGGTGAGAGGGTTGAGATGCACAAAGTAAAGCAACTGAAATAACTGATAGCATACTCAACAGAGCCGGGTGCCTGTAGGAAAAAGCAGAGGGAACAGAGAGGAGCAGAGGCTTTAAATAGCTGCAGGGCACCAGACCCAGGTGCCCTGAGTTACTACAATCAAGGCGGCTGGATGCAGCACAGCCACACCCTCTCAAGATGAACCCACAGGGGCATCACACTACAGTAAAGTGTTTAAATGTCTTCCCTGGTGCTCCTGACTACGGAAAGTGATAAAAACAATGGAACAGTGAATACTGTCCTACATCCTATTTTCATAGTCTTTTATTATTATTATCATTATTATTTTTTCCTTGATTTTATTTATTATTTATGTTAGATTTTATTGATCTGTGTGAATCTTTGCTGTATTGTTTTTTTCACGCTTACCCTGTTGCTGCTTTGTACAACTGAATTTCCCCTCGGGGATTAATAAAGGTTCATCTTATCTTATCTTATCTTACTGACTGTCCTAATAATACATAAGTGTTTCAGTTAGACTGTCTGGCAGTGTGTGTGCAAGTTAGCTACAGCCGTCAGGATTCAGACTGTTTCTAGAATCAGAAACAGAAACATGTTTATTACCAGGTAGGTTGACACGTACCAATCATTTGATTTGGTATTGTGGTGCATACATAAAAGTAAAACAACATTTAAAAAACAGATAGAAAACTACTTTAAGAAAACTGATACAATTACAAAATATAGAAAAATACAGTAAAATATAACAGTATTTACATTGAAATGGAATAAAATATGTGCAGTAATAAAAAACAAGATATTGTGTACATTGTGTGCATTAATGTAATGCATATAGAGTCTACGTTGTGGCTGAGGTAAAGTGTCAGTGGTGGTCCCGGGCCTTGTTGATGAGGCCGGTAGCGGAGGGGAAGAAACTGTTCAGATGGCGAGAGGTTTTGGTCCTGATGATCCTCCCCTCCTGCCAGAGGGGAGGGGGGTGAACAGTTTGTGTCCAGGGTGGAAGGGGTCGGCCCGCCTCAGGGTCCTGGAGGCGTGCAGGTGGTGGAGGGAAGGCAGATTGCAACCGATCACCCTCTCTGCAGAGCGGATGACACGCTGCAGCGTACCAGTGACACTGTACTGTAATTGTTAGAAAAATCTCACTCGTCACCGGCTTGAGTTTCAATATCAGGCTACATGCATTTTCTATCCTTTGAAGAATGTGTCCCTCACATGCTTGTATACAGAGAGGGTGTTACACAGTCACAAGATGGAGAAATATCGGTTCAGAGCAGTATACAATGTTGAGTTCAGTTTAGCTGAGGCCCACGTCAGAAATGATCATGCTTGGCGTGACGTAGGGCAGCCCTGCATATATCAGTCCATGTCACCATCAGAAATGTCTCTATTATCTTCTCGCTGGTAGCGAATGCAGGTTGATACAGAGCTTGGGAGTAACATAGCCGGTGCTCTTCGTTGGTAGCCCTGTAACTGTTATTTTCGGGTTCCCTATGTTGTGATTTGAACAGGTGCTAAAGCCATACGCTCATTTTTTGTTTTCAGAGTGGGGGAGCGGGACCTCACCTCCTCTAGGGGGGTCCTCACCTCCTCTAGGTCCTCACCTCCTCTAGTTCCTCAGCTCCTCTAGGGGGGTCCTCACCTCCTCTAGGTCCTCACCTCCTCTAGTTCCTCACCTCCTCTAGGGGGGTCCTCACCTCCTCTAGGTCCTCACCTCCTCTAGTTCCTCACCTCCTCTAGGGGGGTCCTCACTTCCTCTAGGGGGGTCCTCACCTCCTCTAGGTCCTCACCTCCTCTAGTTCCTCACCTCCTCTAGGGGGGTCCTCACCTCCTCTAGGTCCTCACCTCCTCTAGTTCCTCACCTCCTCTAGGGGGGTCCTCACCTCCTCTAGTTCCTCACCTCCTCTAGGGGGGTCCTCACCTCCTCTAGGTCCTCACCTCCTTTAGGGGGGTCCTCACCTCCTCTAGGTCCTCACCTCCTCTAGGGGGGTCCGGGGGGATGCTCCCCCGTGAAGATTTTTTTGTAAATATTGAAGTTGAAAGCACCAATCTGGTGCACTTTGAGAGCAACATGAAGAGATCTATGGATACCTCTCTCAGCACCCAGATGAAACAGAACTGTAAGCAGATTTTCTTTTTCTTTATGGATATTTTACAAATCACTCCCCTTTCAAACTGTATTCTTGTTTTACTGCCATATAGTATTTCATACCTGTTTTATTCTCTTGTTTTCATCTCAGTCTGAGAGGAGAGGACCCTCCTCCAGCCTGTTGTGGAACAAACAGCTCCTGCAGCTAGCTAACCAGATTTTAACAACATGGCCCCTGCTGGCCACACTTTTATTTCCATGCAACTCTCTGATTGGTCTGGTGCATGCCTCTGTTGCATTCACTAAACACGGGAAATTACAGTCCTGCCGTCCTCTCTAGTGTCGTGATGAGGTTCACGTAAAGCACGGTTAATGTATTATATTATTGAGGTAGAATTGTCCGGTGCTACAGAAAAACCATTCGGGGCAGGCCAAAATATTATTTTACCAACAATGTGGAATTTATTGGCTACATATTACACAGATTATGCACAGCGGGAGCAGCAATAACCGTCAAATAATAATTCAGACAGGGGAGCTCTGCACTGCCTGCCTGCCGCTAGGGGGTGTTGCAGCGCCCTCAGCACCCCCCTTCCCGCGCCCATGCTGAAGAGAGTAATAATTGAGAGAACTATAACACCTAAGAGCCCCACCATGGTAAAGCCCCAGTAGGTTTTCCACTACGGATTAAGGAGAATTACGCTCATTTTTTTTGTTTTCAGTGAAAATGTTCCCTGAAGAGAGTCATAATGGGGAAACTATCACACTATAGAGCCCAGCGATGCTAAGCTCACATGGTTGTCGGACCTGCATGGCTCCACTGCTAGCTGCAGATGGACATGATCAGTGCCCCTCATGCCTCGGTGTTGTCCACCTGAGGGAGGGGCTGACTGACAATCAATGTATGAATTGCAGTTTCATGCCACACGGGCTGAAGGTGGCCCGACTGGCCGAGGTGGAAGGCCCACAGGTTGAGGGTGAGCTACCCCTGTCTGGAGCAGCTAGGTCTGAAGTAAGGACACGCTCCCCGGCTACGGGTGCACCCCCTAGAAAAAAGGGGTGATATATCCCACAGGCTAAAGCTCCTACCCCACAATGGGATGAGGATGCCCTGTCTATGAGGGCTTCCTGTAGCCAGTTGCAAACCCAACTTTATTGCAGCTGGTTTACTATAATTTCTTAACCTGTTAAGCCCCGAGCCTGTTTTCAGGTTTCAGGCTCGAAAATGACATGCCCAGAACAAATGACTATAACTTCACTTCTAAAAGGTTTATATGAATAATAATAATTTGTTATCAAAGCAAGGTTACATCTGTGAGTTGGATGTAGAAGTGTCAGAATCAATATAGATTTTTCTGTGTCAGAGTAAATTCAGATGGAACATAGCAAAAAAATGTAAATTCCTGTCTCCATCTAAAGAAAACCCATTACTTATAGTGAAGACCAACCTTGAAGGATGGGTTAGTAGCCTAAAAGCTTTAGGAATCCAAAGTATAACATATAATACGTACCCTGTATCAAGATTGAGGCAAAACAAGTTAAATTTGACCTTTTTAGAGAGGTTTATGTAAATAAAGTCCAGGCGGAATAAGCTTTGGGCCCATTTGGGTGCATCTGGTTCCATCAGTGCCATTAGACCTTTTTCCAGGTACCAGACTATAAAAATCATTGTATTACATTGAATCATCACTATAGGCTTCTTATCTTTCTTTCTTACAATGCAGACGCTTTTCTGCTTGCTCCTGCCTCTGCTTACTTGTTATGCTGATTTTCCTATTCTTATTCTCTGAAAACTTCCAGCAGCGGCTCCTGGACATTAACTTATCACTGGGACAGTTAATCTTCGTAAATAGACGGAGGGTTTCAGCCATATTTCAACATTTTTACGACGACCTCAGTCTTACAGTAGCGTGGCCTAGCAACAGCTAAAGCCTGGTAGGCTACTGCATGCTATTTAGCTTAAGCTAGTTGGTAGCAAAATGCCTCCGTTCTCTACAGATGACTTCCACAAACTTATACAGAAGATAGCTGTGTTGGAAATGAAAATGCAACGGTTGGAAGTTAACGTGGAAGTGAATGGACTATGTCGTGGGAATGACAACACTTTACCAGTGTTGCAAAATAATGGAGAAGGGTATGCTAACTCACAGCTAGTTAGCAGCTACAAGGATTCCAAGGAACAGGAGGACTGTGTACCGGGTAATAAATCTACAAGTGGTAGTCCTCCCTGGAACTCTCTGGGTGCAAAGCCTAAGAGTAAATCATTTCCATGGGATTTGGGAGGACGGATAACATGCAGAGCCCAGCGCTCTGAAATCTGTGATGCGACCAGCTGGCCTGCATTGTTATCACCCAGGAAGAGCGCCTCTTCAACCCCTATTCATACTAGGAAACAGCAGTGGACAGCTGCTAAAGGGAGAATTACAAACAATCCTCCTAAACCACCAAGTGTGCCAATCCAGAACAGATACGCTCCGCTGACCGAGAAACAGAGATCTGATGACCTGTCCTCTTCACACAGCAGGGTAAGGACCAATAGCTACTCCAAAAGTAAAAGGCTAGAGGGAAAGCTAACGACTGGGCCTGAAACTCTGATAGTGGGTGACTCTGCTGTAAGAGATGTAAAAGGGCTGTGTAATAAGAACAACACCAAAGTACTCTGTTTCCCCAAGGATGTGGTCTCTGACTTGGCTGAGAAGATCCTGCATAAAGACCTCCTGCTAAATGATGAACCATCCAGATCTCTCAGGTCTTCAGGGACTGGTCAGCTTTCTGTCCCCAGAGTCAGAACTAAACATGGAAAAGCAGCGTTCAGTTATTATGCTCCAAATATCTGGAACAAACTCCCAGAAACCTGCAGGTCCGCTGCAAATCTGACTACTTTTAAATCCAGGCTGAAGACTTTTCTTTTTGTCGCTGCTTTTAATTGAACTATTCATATCTTAGACTGCACTGTAACTTTTATCCATGTATTTTTTCTTTTAATGTTTATTTTATTAGCTTTTCTTTTTAATGACTGATTTTAAATGCCATTTTCTTAATGTCTTTCATTTTTTGTAAAGCACTTTGAATTGCCTTGTGTTGAAAAGTGCTATATAAATAAACTTGCCTTGCCTTGCCTCTCTGAAGAACCAGCACCTTACCGTGGTAGAGAGGTTTGTGTGCCCTGATGAACCTGGGGGCTGTGTTGTCTGGAACCTTGTGTTCCTGGTAAGGTCTCCCATGGCAAATTGGTCTCAGGCAAGGGGCCAGACTAAGATTGGTTCAAAAGACCTCATGAAAGACGACACAAGAAGTGAGGATACCCGGCCCGGAGGAAGCCAGGGGTCCCCTTCTGGAGGCAGGCCCAGAAGGAGGACTCGTCGGCGAGCGTCTGGTGGCCGGGCTTGCCATGGAGCCCGGCCGGGCCCAGCCCGAAAAGGCAACGTGGGCAACACCTCCGCTTCTCCGTCCCGTGGGCCCACCACCCACGGGAAACAGCGATGGGGTCGGGTGCGCTGCCAGAAGGGTGGCAGTGAAAGCGGAGGGTCTCGACGGACCAGACCCGGGCGACAGAAGCTAGCTTTGGGGACGTGGAACGTCACCTCTCTGGAGGGGAAGGAGCCGGAGCTTGTGCGGGAGGTGGAGCGTTACCAGTTGGATCTGGTTGGGCTCACCTCTACGCACAGTGTCGGCTCTGGAACCTTACTTCTGGATAGGGGTTGGACTCTATTCTTCTCCGGAGTTGCTCAAGGTGTGAGGCGCCGGGCGGGTGTGGGGATACTCACAAGTCCCCGGTTAGGTGCTTCGTTGTTGGAGTTTACCCCAGTGGACGAGAGGGTCGCCTCCCTACGCCTGTGGGTTATGGGGGGGAAAACTCTGACTGTTGTGTGTGCTTATGCACCCAACAGCAGTTCAGAGTATACGGCCTTCTTGGAGACCCTGGAAAGAGTCCTGTATGGGGCTCCTGAAGGGGACTCTTTAATCTTGCTGGGAGACTTCAACGCACATGTGGGCAATGATGGAGACACTTGGAGGGGCGTGATTGGGAGGAACGGCCCCCCTGATCTGAACCGGAGTGGTGGTTTGTTACTGGACTTCTGTGCTAGTCATGGATTGGCCATAACAAACACCATGTTCGAACATAAGGATGCTCATAAGTGTACGTGGTACCAGAGCACCCTAGGCAGAAGGTCCATGATCGATTTATTTATCGTATCATCGGACCTGAGGCCGTATGTTTTGGACACTCGGGTAAAGAGAGGGGCGGAGTTTTCGAGTGGCGGGGGAAGCCTCTGGATAGACCTGGTAAGCCCAAACGTGTAGTTCGGGTGAACTGGGAACGTCTGGAGGAGGCCCAAGATCAGGAGGCCTTCAACTCACACCTCCGGCGGAGCTTTTCGGGCATTCCTGTGGAGGTTGGGGACATTGAACCAGAGTGGTCGGTGTTCAAAGCCTCTATTGCCGAAGCCGCGGCGGGGAGCTGTGGTCTCAAGGTCCTAGGTGCCTCAAGGGGCGGTAACCCTCGAACCTCCTGGTGGACACCGGTGGTCAGGGAAGCCGTCCGACTGAAGAAGGAGGCCTTCAGGGATTTGTTATTCCGGGGGACTCCCGAGGCAGTTGCAAGGTACCGACAGGCCCGAAGGGCAGTAGCCTCATCCGTGGCCGAGGCAAAGCAGCGGGTGTGGGAGAAGTTCGGAGAAGACATGGAGAAGGACTTTCGGGCGGCACCAAAGTTGTTCTGGAAAACTGTCCAACACCTCAGGAGGGGGAAGCAGGGAACCATCCAAGCTGTGTACAGTAAGGATGGGACGTTGTTGACCTCAACTTATGGAGTGTTAGGGCGTTGGAAGGAAAACTTTGAGGAACTCCTGAACCCGACAACTCCGCCCTCTATGTTAGAGGCAGAGCTGGAGTATGACGGGGGATCAACGCCAATCTCCCGGGGGGAGGTCACTGAGGTCGTCAAACAACTCCACAGTGGCAAAGCCCCGGGGGGGAAAAGATCCGCCCGGAAATGCTGAAGGCTCTGGGTGTTGAGGGACTGTCATGGTTGACACGTCTCATCAACGTTGCGTGGAAGTCGGAAACAGTACCGAAGGAGTGGCAGACCAGGGTGGTGGTTCCCCTTTTTAAAAAGGGGGATCAGAGGGTGTGTGCCAATTACAGAGGCATCACACTACTCCCTGGGAAAGTTTACTCTAAGGTACTCGAAAGGAGGGTCAGGCCGTTTGTCGAACCTCAGATTGAGGAGGAACAATGCGGATTCCGTCCTGGTCGTGGAACAACGGATCAGCTTTTTACTCTCGCAAGGATCCTGGAGGGGGCCTGGGAGTACGCTTATCCGGTCTACATGTGTTTTGTAGACTTGGAGAAGGTGTATGACCAAGTTCCCAGGGAGTTACTGTGGGAGGTGCTGCGGGAGTATGGGGTGAGGGGGTCTCTACTCAGGGCCATCCAATCTCTGTACTCCCAAAGCGATAGCTGTGTCCGGGTCCTCTGCAGTAAGTCGGACCCATTTCCAGTGAGGGTTGGCCTCCGCCAGGGCTGCGCTTTGTCACCAATCCTGTTCGTAATATACATGGATCGGATTTCGAGGCGTAGTCATGGGGGAGGGGGTCTGCAGTTCGGTGGACTAAGGATTGCACCACTGCTTTTTGCAGATGATGTGGTTCTAATGGCTTCATCGGTCTGCGACCTTCAGCACTCACTGGATCGGTTCGCAACCGAGTGTGAAGCGGCTGGGATGAGGATCAGCACCTCCAAATCTGAGGCCATGGTTCTCAGCAGGAAACCGATGGACTGTCCACTCCAAGTAGGGAATGAGTCCTTACCCCAAGTGAAGGAGTTCAAGTATCTCGGGGTCTTGTTCTCGAGTGAGGGAACAATGGAGCGTGAGTTGGGCCGGAGAATCGGAGCAGCGGGAGCGGTACTGCAGTCGCTTTACCGCACCGTTGTGACGAAAAGGGAGCTGAGCCAGAAGGCAAAGCTCTCTGTCTACCGGGCCATTTTCGTTCCTACCCTCACCTATGGTCATGAAGGATGGGTCATGACCGAAAGAACGAGATCGCGGATACAAGCGGCCGAGATGGGTTTTCTCCGCAGGGTGGCTGGTGTCTCCCTTAGGGATAAGGTGAGAAGTTCGGTCATCAGGGAGGGACTCGGAGTTTAGCCGCTCCTCCTTCGCGTCGAAAGGAGCCAGTTGAAGTGGTTCGGGCACCTAGTTAGGATGCCACCTGGGCGCCTCCCTAGGGAGGTGTTCCAGGCACGTCCAGCTGGGAAGAGACCAAGGGGTAGACCTAGGACCAGGTGGAGGGATTATATCTCTTCGCTGGCCTGGGAGCGCCTTGGGATCCCCCAGTCAGAGCTGGTTGATGTTGCCAGGGAAAATAAAGTTTGGGGCTCTCTGCTGGAACTGCTACCCCCGCGACCCGACCACGGATAAGCGGGAGAAGATGGATGGATGGATAGATGGATGCCTTGCCTAGGTATTCATTCCACCCAAAAAAATATTTTTTAAAAATATGTTTTTTGTGTGTGTGCGAGTGTGTGGGTACGTGTAGGTGTGTGTGTGTAAGTGTAGCTGTGTGGGTATGTGTAGGTGTGTGTGTGTAAGTGTAGCTGTGTGGGTATGTGTAGGTGTGTGTGTGTAAGTGTAGCTGTGTGGGTATGTGTAGGTGTGTAAGTGTAGCTGTCTGGGTATGTGTAGGTGTGTATGTGTAAGTGTAGCTGTGTGTGTGTGTAACTGTACCAACGCACTATACAATACAACCACACTGTAGGTCAGTGTGTGTAGGTGTACTTGCACAATAAAAAAAACTGAAACATAGGTAACATTTTACTCCAACTGGGGCAGATTTATTTCAAACATTTTACCAACACACTATAGGCATGTAAAAACAAACATTTTACCAACACACTATACAATAAAATCACACTAGGTATGTAAAAACAACAAGTTTTTTTTTTTTAAATAAACACTTGCAAAACGTTATACCTACCTGAACTTTATACCTACCTGAATGTTCCAGTATTTAGGTCGTACCACTCCCTGAAACAGTTCTTTTTGACAGTGAAGCACAGAGGGACCTGGCACTTCCTGCAGTACACAGGTGTCTTCACCCTTTTGAGTCCAGCATCTAGGCACCTCCTGCAGTTCTTCCTGACCTTGGTGGCATCTTCCCCATAATACTCGGGTTTGCATGTGAGTGGTGGAGGAGGGGGTGGTGGAGGTGCAGGGCCTTCAGCAAACTCCAACAATTCTGCAGCAAGCTGCTCCCTGAAAGTCTTCTGGGTGTGTGGCTTTATCCTGCTGGGGTCACTCCTCATCTTGAACAGCTCCTTGTGGAGAAGGAAGCTGTTCACCACTGCAATGTCCATGAAAGTCTTGTACCATTTCATGGTTTTGTGGAGAACGCTGTAGTACCCGATCAAAGCGTCTGACACATCCACGCCGCCCACGCTCTGGTTGTAGTCCACCACAGCGTCAGGAACGGGAACGTTCTTGGTCTGCCACACGCCAGCCTGTTTCACTTTCCGCTGGACCGTCTGACCGCTGAAGGCCTCGTGCACGGTGGAACACATGGACACTTCACGGGTGTCCATCTACTTCACAAACAGGAGTTTGCCTTTCCTTATCCACCGCAAATCTCCCCTTTCAGCCTTTTTCGGAAGGGCGTTCAACTGAGTTTGTGGAAAACCAACTCGATTTTTCCGAATGGTCCCACAACAGCCAATGTTTCCTATGGACAAATCCCCAAAGAGGGTGGGGCTGGCGTAAAAGTTGTCCACAAAGAGTGTGTAGCCCCCACCGAGCAGACGGAGTGGCAGGAGGTCCATCACGGAGCTGAGTCCCTTGCCTTCGGTGAACTCACTCTTCCCCGTGTACACAAAAAAATTCCAGGTGTATGCCGTTAAGGAATCCGCCAGCACAAACAGTTTGTATCCCCACTTTGTTGGCTTGTCTTTCATGTACTGCTTCATGCTGATGCGGGCCTTGGAAGCAACCATCCTTTCATCTATGGAAATGTTCCAATAGGGCTGGACATGAGCTTTGCAGGCAGCAATGATGTCAGTGTACAGGGGCTTGATTTTGAAAAGTCTGTCGTACTCTGCGGTGTTCCTTTTGCGATCGTTTTCCTCGTCTTCTTCAGGGTTGTTCAGGTGCAAAGACCACATGATGGCTTCAAAGCGTTGCCGGGACATCCTATCAGATGGGAATGAGAAGTAGTACGGCCATTTCTTCCTCCAGTAGTCCGATCGTTGGTGAACGTGGACGAGGCCTGTGAAAATGATAATGGCCAGGAAAGTGTAAAAATCCCTCGCAGTCAGCACTTTCCAAAGATATTTCTTTCCTGCCTGTAATCTCCTCAGGGCATGGGCGTTCGTGTTCGCAATGATTATATTAACCACGGCAGTGCTAAAAAAAAGCCTGAAAATGGAGAGGGGAGACCATGCTGCAGTGCTGTCAACGGTTGGGCCTAGGATCCTGGCTGGTATGAACCTCAATGGCTCTGGTCTTCGGTCTTTCTCCTCTCTGTTGTGCCACCTGAGTTCTTCCTCTGTTGTTCTGGAAGAGGAAGACCCACCTCGGCCACGCTTCCTGGGTTTTAGAGATGTTTTTCCTTTCCTTTTGTATGGCAGCTCTTTGGGTGTCTCAGAATCAGAAGATGATGGCTGAGGAGGGGGAGCAGAAACCCTTTGAGTGGAACGGCCTAGCCGAGTGGAAGAAGACGTTGATGGATGCGAGGGTGGGGATGGCTGGGTGGATGGTCGTGGCTTTGTTGAGGCAGGCTGAGTGGAAGTAGACGGCTGTGGATGTGAGGGTGGGGATGGCTGGGTGAATGGTCGTGGCTTTGTTGAGGCAGGCTGAGTGGAAGCAGACGTTGATGGATGCGAGGGTGGGGATGGCTGGGTGGATGGTCGTGGCTTTGTTGAGGCAGGCTGAGTGGAAGTAGACGGCTGTGGATGTGAGGGTGGGGATGGCTGGGTGAATGGTCGTGGCTTTGTTGAGGCAGGCTGAGTGGAAGCAGACGTTGATGGATGTGAGGGTGGGGATGGCTGGGTGGATGGTCGTGGCGTTGTTGAGACAGGCTGAGTGGCAGATGGGGGTCCAGAAGCCATTTCAAACTCAACTGCATCACTGAGAACAAATGTCGAAAAACAAAGAGATTAGATTAATTCACTGGCTTATACTTATAGGATAATATTGGACTATAAATGAATAATATTACACCAAATAAATAATTAAACACATGTATATTCATTCACTGGCCATTCATTTAGAAAATGTAACTCCAAAAAGACAAGTAACACTATTTAGCATTTTGCCTTATCATTCTGTTACGATGTGAGGTGCAGGTGAAAGAATGATACGTGGAGAGAGGGTTTTCTTGCAAAAAAGAAACAGGCGTTTTATTCTGAGCCTTCCACATTATTCCACAGAAACACAAACTGCATGCCTGGAGCTGCATTCACCAGCAAGGAACAAACACAAAAACGAATGCCCTTCCCCTCTCTTCCCAACCACATTTATAGGAGACTGCCCGCCTTCCCACTCCAACCTGGCCAATCAGGTCATGGTTCTGAAAGCGGAGTGAAGGGTTAAACACAAAATTAAACACTGTTGTCTACCTTTAATAAAACCCTAAAGGCTTAAGTAAATTCATTATTGCATCGCCATAAATATTATACCTTCAAAAACAACAAGGTCTGCTTAAAACGGATAGTTTTTAACTTAATTGACACTCATAAAATCACACATTTCCTGACCAATCGCGTCCAAGACTCCGCCTACTCATACGGCACATATAAGGAGTACTTTGGAGGCGTGCTCCCCCTTTGAGCACTGGGACAAGATGGCCTCCAGGTCTGAGCAAAGGAAATGGTGATTGTGTGTTTTACAGACTGACAAACGAATGTAGACGCATTTTATTAGTTTGTCTATGTAAACTGTTTTTATAACTTTAACTGAAAATAAAGACAACTCAGAAAAAACATGTACTACCTTTCTTAACAAACAAATAGTTAAGACCAACATGTTAGTGAGGGAGTGTGTGCGCTTCCTCACATTTCACACCTCCTCCCCCTCTGGCTTGCACAGGTCAGGCAAACGAGAAAGATAGTCAGCTATAAGATTGTTCTTACCGGGACAATACTGTATGGTGAACTGGTATGGCTGGAGGGCTAGGCACCAACGTAGAATCCTTGCATTCTGATGCTGCTTAGATTGCATCCACTTCAAAGGTCTGTGGTCTGTCTGCAACACAAACTCTCTTCCAAGAAGGTAATACTTCAATGAATCTATAGCCCACTTTATAGCCAGTCCCTCTTTTTCCACCGTAGAGTACTTTTTTTCCCGGTCAAACAGTTTCTTACTCAGGAACAATATAGGCTTCTCTTCGCCAGGCTCTCCTTGGGCTAGCACTGCTCCTAGTCCAACACCAGAGGCATCAACTTGCACAATAAATTGTTTTGTGAAGTCCGGGCTCTGCAACACAGGAGCTTGACAGAACTGCCTCTTTAATGCTTGGAAGACATTTTCACACTCATCATTCCACACCACTTTAGTGAGAGATTTTTTTGTTAGATCAGTAAGTGGGGCAGCTAATGTAGCAAAGTGGGGAACAAACCTTCTGTACCACCCCACCAGGCCTAAAAAGGACCTCACTTGCTTCTTTGTCTGGGGTCTGGGTATTACCTGTATGGCCTTTACCTTCTCCACTTGTGGTCGTACTTGCCCACGTCCAACCAGGTATCCAAGGTATTTCACCTCCTCTTGAACCCAGGAACACTTGTTGGCATTCAGGGTCAGCCCGGCTTCCTGTATCTTGCCCAACACAGCTTTAAGATGCTGCAGATGTTCTTCCCAGGATTCACTGTAGATTACCACATCATCTAGGTAGGCTGCTGCAAACCTGGTACAATCATTAAGAACAATGTCCATTAATCTTTGAAAGGTTACAGGCGCTCCATGAAGACCAAAGGGTAGTACAGTGTAATGAAACAAACCCATTCCTGGAATCTGAAAAGCTGTATACTCGTTGCAGGCTGGCTGAAGAGGCACCTGCCAGTAACCTTTACAGAGGTCTAAAGCTGTGATGTACTTAGCTTTCCCCAACTTCTCCAGTAGCTCGTCAATACGCGGCATAGGGTATGAATCAAAACAGGAAATGCTATTCAGCTTCCTCATGTCCGAGCAGAATCGAGGTTCAGTGGTGTTTTTCTTAGGAACAAGCACTATAGGATTTGACCACTCACTTCTAGATGGTTCAATGACTCCCATGTCCAACATCAACTCCACCTCCTTCCTCAGTGGTTCCATCATTCTTTCAGGAATCCTGTAAGGCCTCAGGCGAACAGGTTTAGTGTCCTTCAGTATAATGTTATGCTGTGTGTCAAAGAATAGATTTCTAAATATTGCTACTGGTTTATAAAGCACTGAATGGTTTAGGCCCAAAATACATTTCTGACCTCCTGCTAAATTATGAACCATCCAGATCTCTCAGGTCTTCAGGGACTGGTCAGCTTTCTGTCCCCAGAGTCAGAACTAAACATGGTAAAGCAGCGTTCAGTTATTATGCTCCAAATATCTGGAACAAACTCCCAGAAACCTGCAGGTCCGCTGCAACTCTGACTACTTTTAAATCCAGGCTGAAGACTTTTCTTTTTGTCGCTGCTTTTAATTGAACTATTCATATCTTAGACTGCACTGTAACTTTTATCCATGTACTTTTTCTTTTAATGTTTAATTGCACTGTAACTTTTATCCATGTATTTTTTCTTTTAATGTTTATTTTATTAGCTTTTCTTTTTAATGACTGATTTTAAATGCCATTTTCTTAATCTCTTTCATTTTTTGTAAAGCACTTTGAATTGCCTTGTGTTGGAAAGTGCTATATAAATAAACTTGCCTTGCCTTGCCTTGCCTTTATCACATCAGTGCGTCCAGGTTTTTATGAGAACAATGCTGGGAAAGATTGTTTAAGCTCACCCAGTTGATGCCCCTGATCCAAACTCAGATGCTCCGGAGGGGCCTGGGGTTTACACTTCTCTCTGTGCGGCACCATGTCAGCCTCCTCTGTTTCCAACGCATCCTCTTCTTCCAGCTGGACATCTTGGATGATCAGAACATGTTCTCTACCTGCCTTCTGGTTTTTCTTGTCATGATATTCTTTTAAAAGGTTTACATGCAACAACTGTTTGCACTTTCTTTTATCAGGACAGAGAATTTCATAGGTCACAGGGCCTGCCTTTCGGGTTACTGTATAAGGGCCTTACCACTTGGCTAGTAACTTACTTGGCCCTGTAGGGAGCAGTATCAAGACTTTCTGGCCAGCTTTCAGCTCTCTTTCTCAAGCACGTTTGTTGTACCACACCTTCTGCTTATGTTGAGCTTCATGCATGTGTTCTTTGACCGTTTCTCTGTAACTCTCCAGTTTGTCTCTCATCTGCAGAATGTTATAGATGATGCTGTTGGTTGTTGTTGCCACTGCCTCACCAGCCACCCAGTTCTCCTTCAGCACGTCCAAAGGGCCTCTGACCTGTCTGCCATATAACAACTAAAAAGGGGAGAAACCAGTTGAAGCCTGTGGCACTTCTCTGTATGCAAACAAAAGGAACGGCAACCATTTATCCCAATCTTTGCCAGTATCATCAATACATTTTCTCAACATTTGTTTCAGTGTACCATTACAACGTTCTACCAGACCATCAGTTTCAGGGTGGTATGGAGTTGTTCTGATCCCTTTAACCCCAAGTTGCGAGTACAGTGACTTCATCAGATGGGACATAAAGTTTGTACCTTGATCTGTTAAGGCAAGGCAAGGCAAGGCAAGTTTATTTATATAGCACTTTTCAACACAAGGCTATTCAAAGTGCTTTACAAAAAATGAAAGACATTAAGAAAATGGCATTTAAAATCAGTCATTAAAAAGAAAAGCTAATAAAACTAGAAAATGCATTTCTTGCAGAAAATGCGTGCGAATGCTGTAAACTGTGAACATTTATGGCTGAATTTAGCTGAAAATGCAGAAAAAGCTGAATATGTTATTAGCTGAATGGTAGCTGCTTTTAGCTAAAAAAATGCAGAAAAAGCTGAATATTTAAAAGAAAAGTTTTAAAAAAGGTATAAACAACAACATGTATAGCCTTGATGTCCTGAAATAGCTGAATAATATAATAGTTGAATGGGTTATGCAGCTGAAAATAGGCTGAAGGAGTTAAATATCAGATGTAAGTAGTAGTGAATGAATTTGTATTAAGATGAGAAAAGAAAGTAAAAAGGCTTGGGAAACTTTTGAACTAACTTGATGGTGAATGATCTGTCGCCATGGCAACGGCATTTGATGACATCCCATAATACTCTTAGATGTGCTGCATTGTTACCAAACCAGTGAAATTTTGGGCCATTTCGAGTATTTTCACTGAAGTTATGAGAAAACCGTGTTTCATGGTGAGCATTGTGTTGCCATGGCAACGGCATTTGAAGAAATCTCAAAACTGTCACGTAGATGTCTTCACGGCTGGATTGTTAGCACACATGTGAAGTTTGAGCACTCTTTGAACATTTGCATAGGAGTTATAGTGACATCATATTTTATGGCGAGGGATACGCGTTTCCATGGAAACGGCATATGGTGAGATCTCAGATTTGGCGTAGAGCTGTTGAGGCATGGACCGGTGATATACAAGTGAAGATTGGGGGACGATTGGACCGTGTCCATTGGACTTATAGCGACATCATGTTTTATGGCGAGGGATGCGTTTCCATGGAAACGGCATATGGTGAGATCTCAGATTTGGCGTAGAGCTCTTGAGGCATGGACCGGTGATATACAAGTGAAGATTGGGGGACGATTGGACAGTGTCGATTGGACTTACAGCCTCATCGTGTTTCATGGCGAGTGGTCTGTCGCCATGGCGACGACATTTGATGACACCCCATAGTACGCTTAGATGCATTGATGGCTGCATCGTTATCAAACCTGTGAAGTTCTGGGCTGTTTGGAGTATTTTCACTGAAGCTATGAGAAAACCGTGTTTCAAGGCGAGCATTGTGTTGCCATGGCAACGGCATTTGGAGAAATCTCAAGACTGTCCCGAATCGTCTTCACAGCTGGACTGTTGAAGTCTGCTGCATGTCAGTTGGAGTGATGACATCATCGTGTTCCATTACACAGGTGTTTATATTTGAACTAACGAGCTCTGTAGAGATCACAGGTTTCCATTGTTCTGAATGAGAGATGAACCTCTTACATGTGAACGTTTTGTGGAAGAACCGTAACAGATATCTGTGAAATTTCAAAACGTGAAGCATGTCAAGGAAGTTGAGTATCTGAAGTGTAATTTGTGTGTAGTTTTGGGTTAATAATGTGGCCTTTTTGGCAGTTTAACTAAAGGTGTGCGGCTGCTACCGTGAGGAAATATCTGCCTGAAATTACAATGGGCTTCAATGGAGGAATGTTGAACGTTTTTGTCACTTAATGCCCTCAAGAGGCATTTTCTTTAATATTTTTTCTTATTTTTTCTTTATTTTACAAGCTAGGAGAGGTTTTCCTACGTTTTCCATGAAAAAATATGTCTGAGGAGTGTAGGGTTTGGGAAGTATGGCAAGTTTAAAACATTTTTGGGGGAGAATTTTGAGCTGTCCTGCACTCTGTTTTGAGATCAAAGCACTCTAGAGTTAATGAGCTGCTCCATCCACTCTAATGTAAAAATCTTAAAAATGCCTCTCTACCCAGCTCCAAACTAAATTCAATATCTCAAAAAGTTGAAAAGATATCAAAATTATTTTATACAAGTTTTATAGCTGAAGGTATTGTGATCATTTGAAAGTTGGAATGAAGTGTCTGGCTGAAATTATGTGGAAGGAGATGCATTTGGCGCAAAGTGTAGGAAAACAGGATTTGAAGGCATCTCCCATTGACTTCAATGTTAAAAAAAGAGTTTAAAAAGCTGAATATTTCAAAAAGTATGAAATATTTTGAAAAAGTTGAAGGTTTCCCATCGAGTCCTGAACAGGCTGAATAGTTTAATATTTGAATGGTTTCTGTAGCTGAAAATAAGCTGAAGTTATGGAGTGCCAAAGTATTGGCTGAAATAATAATAATAAGGGGAAGAATAAAGTTTTGAAGTACTATAGTGGAATGCTGTAAACAGCATTCGCACTAATAAACATTAAAAGAAAAAATACATGGATAAAAGTTTCAGTGCAGTCTAAGATATGAATAGTTCAACTAAACATTAAAAGAAAAAGTACATGGATAAAAGTTACAGTGCAGTCTAAGATATGAATAGTTCAACTAAACATTAAAAGAAAAAGTACATGGATAAAAGTTACAGTGCAGTCTAAGATATGAATAGTTCAATTAAAAGCAGCGACAAAAAGAAAAGTCTTCAGCCTGGATTTAAAAGTAGTCAGAGTTGCAGCGGACCTGCAGGTTTCTGGGAGTTTGTTCCAGATATTTGGAGCATAATAACTGAACGCTGCTTTACCATGTTTAGTTCTGACTCTGGGGACAGAAAGCTGACCAGTCCCTGAAGACCTGAGAGATCTGGATGGTTCATAATTTAGCAGGAGGTCAGAAATGTATTTTGGGCCTAAACCATTCATTGCTTTATAAACCAGCAGCAGTATTTTGAAATCTATTCTTTGACACACAGGAAGCCAGTGTAAAGACTTCAGAACAGGAGTGATGTGATCCACTTTCTTAGTGTTAGTGAGGACTCGAGCAGCGGCGTTCTGAATCAGCTGCAGCTTTCTAATAGATTTTTTAGTGAGACCTGTGAAGACACCATTGCAGTAGTCCAGTCTACTGAAGATAAAAGCATGGACAAGTTTTTCTAAATCCTGCTGTGACATTAGTCTTTTAATCCTAGATATATTCTTTAGGTGATAGTAGGCTGATTTAGTAACTGTTTTAATGTGACTGTTGAAACTCAGGTCAGAGTCCATGACTACACCTAGATTGCTGGCTTTATCTGTTGTTTTGAATATTGCAGACTGAAGCTCAGCGCTAACTTTTATACGTTCTGCCTTCGCTCCAAAAACCATTACCTCAGTTTTATCTTTGTTTAATTGGAGAAAGTTCTGACACATCCAGTCATTGATTCGTTCAATGCACTTACTCAGTGTTTGAATTGGAGCATAGTCTCCTGGTGAAATTGTTACGTACATTTGTGTGTCATCTGCATAGCTATGGTAACTTATTTTGTTGTTTTTCATTATCTGAGCCAGTGGTAGCATGTAGATGTTAAAGAGAAGAGGCCCCAAGATGGAGCCTTGAGGTACCCCACATGTCATATTTTTCAACTCAGATGTGTATTTACCGATAGAAACAAAGTTGTTTCTGTCCTTTAAGTAGGATTCAAACCAATTTAGAACTGTTTCCGAAAGTCCCACCCAGTTTTCCAGTCGGTCTAGTAATATGTTGTGGTCAACAGTGTCAAACGCAGCACTGAGATCTAATAATACTAACACTGAAGTTCTGCCACTGTCTGTGTTTAAGTGGATGTCATTAAAGACCTTTACAAGAGCAGTCTCAGTGCTGTGGTTTGGACGAAAGCCTGACTGGAACACATCGAAACAGTTATTTAAATGCAAGAAATTACTCAACTGTTGAAAAACAACGTTTTCAATGATTTTACCTAGAAATGGGAGGTTTGATATGGGCCTGTAATTGTTCATTACTGAAGCATCTAGATTATTCTTTTTTAAGAGCGGTTTAATGACTGCAGTTTTCAGGGCCTGTGCAAAAACACCTGAGTGAAGAGATTTGTTTACTATATGAAGTAGATCTGAGGCCATGCAAGGCAAAACATCTTTGAAAAATCCTGTTGGAATAATATCAAGGCAGCAGGAGGAGGATTTCAGAAGTTGTATATTGTCCTCTAGGTTTTTATCATTAATCTGATGGAATTGTGTCATGATGTCTGAATTGATGTTAAGTGGACACAGAGACAACACATTTGCTGTTCCTGATGCAGAGGCACTAACTGCTTGTCTGATTTTCTGAATGTTGTCAGTGAAGGAGGCAAAATCATTGCACGCCCTGGTGGATATAAATTCAGAGGCTACTGACACTGTTAGTTAGTCTGTCGACGGTAGAAAACAAGGCACGTGCGTTGTTTTTGTTTTTGGTAATGATGTCAGAGAAGAACGATTGTCGTGCGTTTTTCAATTCCAAATTATAAAGGCCAAGTCTCTCTTTATAGATTTCAAAGTGAACCTGGAGATTTGTTTTTCGCCACTCTCTTTTTTCTGCTCTCACGGTCATGGCCTTTCTCCATGGAGATATTTTCTTGCCAGACACTTCCTTTACCTTAGTTGGAGCAATGGCATCTATAACATTTTAAATGTTTTAATTAAAATGATCTACTAGCTCATTTACTGAGATGTTAGCAGGGGCAAGTGTGGAAGAAAAATTCTGAGTAAACATTTCCCTAGTATTTTTAGTTAAATATCGCTTTGTGGTAACTGCTAGAATCCACTTCAAGACACTGGTACTTGCTTACTATGCTGCGAATGGATCTGGCCCTTCGTACATCCAGGACATGGTCAAACCGTACACCCCAGCGCGTGCACTACGCTCTGCATCAGCCAAACGACTCGCTGCGCCCTCGCTGCGAGGGGGACCCAAGTTCCCATCAGCAAAAACACGTGGGTTTGCTATCCTGGCTCCAAGATGGTGGAATGAGCTCCCCATTGACATCAGGACAGCAGATAGCTTGCACATCTTCCGGCGCAGACTGAAAACTCATCTCTTTCGACTCCACTTCAAGCGATAGAACTATTAACAAAGCACTTATATACTAATAAAGGACTGGCTTATCTAAAGCCTGTTGAGTAGCACTTGAAATGTTTGGCTCTATGAAACCTGATGTACTTATATGATTCTGTTTTCTTCAAGGTTGTGTCTTCCTGGTCGAATGTACTTATTGTAAGTCGCTTTGGATAAAAGCGTCAGCTAAATGCAATGTAATGTAATGTAATGGTTATCTCTTTTTGAACATTTTTGTGAACAGAAATAGAGCTCTCAAAGAAAACACAGGAATGGTCAGAGAGTGCAACATCAGTCACCACAACCTTAGAGATATTCAGACCCTTTGAGATAATTAAGTCCAGAGTGTGCCCCTTATTGTGCGTGGGCTCCGTCACATGCTGAGTCAGTCCATAGCTATCAAGAACACAAAACAGTTCTTTAGCCCCTCTGTCCTGGGGGTTGTCAACATGGATGTTAAAATCACCAACAATGACGAGACGGTCAAAGTCAATACACACTATAGACAGCAGTTCAGTAAAGTCATCAAAAAAGCTTGCACAGTATTTGGGTGGTCTATAGATATTTAGGAACAGAGCTCGAGAGGAGCATTTCAGCTGAAGGGCCACATATTCAAAAGAATCAACGTTTCCATAAGATGTCTTCCTGCATTGAATGGAATCATTGAACAGAATAGCAACTCCACCCCCTTTCTTATGCATTCTTTCCTGACTCATAAAACTAAAGTTGGGAGGGGTTGATTCGATAAGAACAGCTGCACTGTGATTTTGTTCAATCCAAGTTTCTGTTAAAAACATAAAATCGAGATTGTGCTCAGTGATAAAATCATTGATTAAAAATGTTTTTCCTGCCAAAGACCTGACATTTAATAAAGCTAGTTTAAGTTTGTTAAACACACTATCAGTCATGTTTTTTGTAACAAGCTGTGGCTGACATGGAATCAATGCTAAATTAGATAAACTCACACAAACGTTTGAGCGCTTCCTGTTTCTATGATTCACCGCTCTTAATCTATTACCTATCAACACAGATGTCGGCAAAGCTACTGGCAGGCAGGGCCCCGACATGTCCTGGAAAGAGTTGAGAGTGCCATACGCCCTTGAGCCTGGACCCAGCACATATCAGTAAGAATTTGTTGTGTTTTGTACACACACATCCTTATCAGGCTTCGGAGACTGCAGATGCTTTCTTGAAGGGAGGGGAGGTGGTTGACCAGGGGGGGGAGGTGGTTGACGTAGGCGCGGTGATGAAGACGGGGGAGATGGTGCGCATCTCTGCTTCGGTGATTTTGGTGGGCGTCGTTGAGGGGCGGGGGTAAAGGACATGCTGCCAACCCTGCGTGTCGCCGTCATGCGGTCATTGAACTCCAGGGGGGTGGGCGAGGGTGAGAGGGTGAGCGGAGAGTAGAGAGAGCTGGGGGATGAATGAAGAGTATCCTCAAAGGCGTTGACAGGGAGGGTGACGGGCAGTGGAGACTCCTCCATTTGTGTCATAGGTCTCCCATAATCAGAACATTCCTCAGGCGGGTGCAGTGATACTTCTTCAGGGTTTTCTGCGCGATGTGTTGTGTCTTTCTCCTGTTTTGATTCCTCTTGCCGCTTGTCCTTGGCAGAGGGAACAGATTGATGACACAGGCAGTTGAATATGTTAGAGATAAACTATTTCACTCCTGACTTGTTCAGACAAACTCCATTTGCCTTAAAAAGATGTCTGCGGTCCCAGAAAAAGTTAACATTGTCAATAGAATGGTCAGTACAGACAGTTGAAAGCCAGGTGTTCAGTGCAAACAATCTGCTGAATCTCTCCACTCCTCTTCTGACTGGCGGTAGAGGGCCACTGATGAACACCTCTGCATTTAGAGAGCTGACAGTTTCCAACAAACATTTAAAGTCTTCTTTCAGCACTTCTGACTGTTGTTTCACAACATCATTTGTTCCAATGTGCAGTACCACATTCTTCACAGTCGGATGTTCAGCCCCAATATGCAGGATCTTCTCAGCCAAGTCAGAGACCACATCCTTGGGAAAACAGAGTACTTTGGTGTTGTTCTTACTACACAGACCTTTTACATCTCTTAAAGTAGAGTCACCCACAATCAGAGTTTCAGGCCCAGTCGTTAGCTTTCCCTCTAGCCTTTTACTTTTGGAGTAGCTATTGGTCCTTACCCTGCTGTGTGAAGAGGACAGGTTATCCGGGTCATCAGAAAGAGATCTCCGGCTCTCGGTCAGCGGAGCGTATCTGTTCTGGAATGGCACACTTGGTGGTTTAGGAGGATTGTTTGTAATTCTCCCTTTAGCAGCTGTCCACTGCTGTTTCCTAGTATGAATAGGGGTTGAAGAGGCGCTCTTCCTGGGTGATAACAATGCAGGCCAGCCGGTCGCATCACAGATTTCAGAATGCTGGGCTCTGCCTGTTATCCGTCCTCCCAAATCCCATGGAAATGATTTACTCTTAGGCTTTGCACCCAGAGAGTTCCAGGGAGGACTACCACTTGTAGATTTATTACCCGGTACACAGCCCTCCTGTTCCTTGGAATCCTTGTAGCTGCTAACTAGCTGTGAGTTAGCATACCCTTTTCCATTATTTTGCAACACTGGTAAAGTCGTGTCATTCCCACGACATAGTCCATTCACTTCCACGTTAACTTCCAACCGTTGCATTTTCATTTCCAACACAGCCATCTTCTCTATAAGTTTGTGGAAGTCATCTGTAGAGAACGGAGGCATTTTGCTACCAACTAGCTTAAGCTAAATAGCATGCAGTAGCCTACCAGGCTTTAGCTGTTGCTAGGCCACGCTACTGTAAGACTGAGGTCGTCGTAAAAATGTTGAAATATGGCTGAAACCCTCCGTCTATTTACGAAGATTAACTGTCCCAGTGATAAGTTAATGTCCAGGAGCCGCTGCTCAAAGTTTTCAGAGAATAAGAATAGGAAAATCAGCATAAAAGGAAAGCAGAGGCAAGAGCAAGCAGAAAAGCGTCTGCACTGTAAGAAAGATAAACAGGAAGGGCTAAGATCTCTTTAGGGATGCCCACTCTAGAGAATAGCTCTACTAAACACCACACTATATGTTTGACCTGAATGGAACGCAATGGATAGACATCTGGATATCTGGTGGCGTAGTCACAAATAACCAGGGCAAACCTGTGACCCTTGCTACTTTTTGGCAGAGGACCAATTATATCCATGGCTATTCTTTCATAAGGTACACTCATTATTGGTAATGGTTGTAGAGGGGCTCTGTTTGAAAGTTTGGTAGGAGCCACAACCTGACACTCATGGCACGTTTTACAGTAATCAATTACCTCTCTGTATAATCCTGGCCAATAGAAACGCTGAGCAATGCGGTCATACGTTTTTGCCTGCCCCAGATGCCCAGCCCATGGCACAGTATGACCCACATGCAGGATTACTTGGCGAAACTCTTTAGGAATGACTAGCCTAGGTTTCTCTATGTCTGCCAAATACAAAAGGTTGTCTTTTATGATGAAGGGATCCCCAATTAGATTTTTCAGCCCCCCTGTGTTTGCATCTTCCTCCCCATCTACTTTGCATGCTTTTGAAAATAGAGGTTTTAGAGATGGGTCATTCTCCTGACTCTCTCGGAAGTTATCTGGGAATTGCCATTGAGGCTCTATGAGGGGAGTTACAGGGAGAGTAAGCTCAGGGCATTTAGCCTTATCGTGATTTCTGTTTTTCTCTTGACGGCGCTGTCGCCTTGTTTTCTTAAGCTTATCACCCCCTTCACACTAACTATCATCTGCATCTGGTATAGGTTCTAACCCCTTAGTCATAGGAGCTACATAGGAGTACGCTAGTGAGTTTTGCTGTACCAAGTGGTCTAAGATTGGCAAATCATCTCCAAGGATCACATCATAAGCTAGGTGATCTAGCACACCAACAGTTAGCATAAAGGATTGCCCTTCAACCTCAATGATAACATCTGCAGTTGGGTAATCTTTTTTACATGTGATATTTACCCTGCCATCAAAATCAGCTATTACATTGCTAAGTAAGCTGGACTTCACCAACGTTTGTGAACTACCAGTGTCAGCTAGGGCTTTCGCTGCTTGACCATTTACAGTGACATCTACTACATGTCTATGTGGAACAATTCCACTATCAGTAACATTAGCATGGTCAACACTTTCTGCACGAGGTACCGAACACATCTCAACCGACTTAGACTTTCTTAATGGACACAATGAAGCCTTGTGACCAGGTTGCTGACAGTAGTAACATATAAAGTTCGTTTTTAAGTTTGGATATGCAGGTTTCTTACCAACCCCAGTGTCCATGCTCTCAACAGTTGGCCAAGTGTGAGGTTTGCTCTCCCCATACCTTGGCTTCCCAACAGTCACTCTTTTCTTTGAAGGTTCCCTGTGGGCCGCTGCATACCGTTCTGCCAGATCTGCCGCTTCTTCCCCAGTCTGGGGATTGTGCTCCTTGACCCAGGTGCGGACGTCTGGTTGAAGCACACAGAGGTACTGCTCCAAAACGATAGTCTCTCCAATCTCCTCCTTAGTACGGCTGTTCGGTCTCATCCATCTTTTGTAAAGCCCCTTAATACGGTTGTAGGTTTCTCTTACAGTCTCTCCCACTGGCAAAATGGTGCTCCGGAACCGCTGTCTGTAAGTCTCTTCAGTCACATTAAACTTCATTAACACTGCTGCTTTAACTGCTTCATATGACTCTGACTGTTCCTCATCCATTCCAGCATAGGCCTCAAGAGCTCTTCCTGTCAACAAGGTTACTACTCTAGCGGCCCACTCAAATGGCTGCCACCCCCATGTTCTGGCCATCCGTTCAAACCGAACAAAAAAACTTTCTGGGTCTTCACCTTCTTTGGAGTCAGGTATCCTTGGCTCACTTACATAGGGCCTTGCTGTCCGGATTGGTGGATCAATATTCTGCAGAGGCTGGACAGGCCAATCTGATAAGGAGGCAGGCCTGCTAGTTTGAAGTGGATTGAATTTTCCATGTGGCTCAGCTTTTAGCAGGTGTGTCGAGGTTTCAGCTTGTAGCCTTGGATTATCAGCACGCATTGCATAGGGATGCTGTTGAACAGGGTCATAGTATACTTCTGAGTCCTGCCTTGACTTTGAAACCATGTCACTTCTTAATTGTTTCATCTGTTCAAAAAGTATTGCCTCAGTCTGATTAGACCTGTGCACAAACTCTCTAATTTCTTCCATGAAGCTTACTGTAGAGAGTTCCTCACCCCCAGTATGGGCTGTAAACACTTTGGGGCGAACCACCAGCTCTTCCTCATCTTCTTCACTTTCAGCTGCCACGGCTCCCTCAAGTGGAGATTCTTCTTCCATTCTCCCTCGTCTTTTTTCTTCCTCCATGTCTGGCAAGGCTGTGGCCCTTGCCTGATGACCTCTTCCACGTCCACCTCTCATTTAGTCACTCTGTCCTCTAAGACTCCTCACAGGCGTTTAAATATCCCACCGCTGCCACCAATTGTTACGATGTGAGGTGCAGGTGAAAGAACGATACGTGGAGAGAGGGTTTTCTTGCAAAAAATAAACAGGCGTTTTATTCTGAGCCTTCCACATTATTCCACAGAAACACAAACTGCATGCCTGGAGCTGCATTCCCCAGCAAGGAACAAACACAAAAACGAATGCCCTTCCCCTCTCTTCCCAACCACATTTATAGGAGACTGCCCGCCTTCCCACTCCAACCTGGCCAATCAGGTCATGGTTCTGAAAGCGGAGTGAAGGGTTAAACACAAAATTAAACACTGTTGTCTACCTTTAATAAAACCCTAAAGGCTTAAAGGTGGGGTAGGTAAGTTTCAGAAACCGGCTCGAGTGCACTAAAATTTGAAAGTACACAGCCGAAAATAATCCGCCCCTTCCTTCAGACTTCCTTACAGAGCACCTCCTCCAACACACATGAACGCGCAATGCACGCCCAATGACGGCATGCCCAATGACGGCACGAGATACATTTGTGCGTGCACGAGATGGAAGGCTGACAGACAGGGCGGCAATCCAATCCGGTTAGCGGCTAAACGGATTGGTTGTACTTTTTACAGTATTACGGCTTCCACAGATGACATTTTTGTATGGATTTGTTGTCAAAGCACGTAAGATATTCATTGCTATCGGGATGTTAAGAGCATTCCATGGAATATAACAAAAAGTGTATCTCGAGCCGGTTTCTGAAACTTACCTACCCCACCTTTAAGTAAATTCATTATTGCATCGCCATAAATATTATACCTTCAAGAACAACAAGGTCTGCTTAAAACAGATAGTTTTTAACCTAATTGACACTCATCAAATCACACATTTCCTGACCAATCGCGTCCAAGACTCCGCCTACTCATACGGCACATATAAGGAGTACTTTGGAGGCGGGCTCCCCCTTTGAGCACTGGGACAAGATGGCCTCCAGGTCTGAACAAAGGAAATGGTGATTACTTGGTGCTTGTGTGTTTTACAGACTGACAAACGAATGTAGACGCATTTTATTAGTTTGTCTATGTAAACTGTTTTTATAACTTTAACTGAAAATAAAGACAACTCAGAAAAAACATGTACTACCTTTCTTAACAAACAAATAGTTAAGACCAACATGTTAGTGAGGGAGTGTGTGCGCTTCCTCACACATTCCTGTAGCTTCTTGGCTAAGCTAGCACTGTGACGCAGTTCCACCAAACACATAAGTAATATATAAAAAAAGAGAGATTACATACCTTTCCCGTGGTGGAAGTTCAACATCCGAGTCACTACTGTCCGGATCCAGGTCTGGCTGGAGGAGATCTTCATCATCCGACGAAGAGTCATCTGGTATGATCATAGCCCCGCTATCGTCAGCTAGCATCTCTAGCACCTGCTCGGTGGTGAAGCTCTCCCTTCTGGCTGCCATTAAAAATGGAAAGAGGATACACAAGAAAAATATCTAAAAGCAAAGAAATCAACGTCCTTGAAATGTGCTCTGTTACCTGTTACCTGCTATCGTCGCTGCGTGCTGTGGTGCTGCGTGCTGTCCTGCTGCGTAATGCGTAATGGAGCGGGCGTAGTTTATACTACGCAGGATCATATATTTGGAACCCATTGGTCGAGTTGGGTGATTGACACCTTTTCTGAACCGTTAGAGCCAATAGAATCGAGTGAGTAAGTAAGTCCCGCTAAACACTTACGTCAAGTAGAGAGAGGTTTGCGTAAAAAGCATGTGAGACCAGTGGCGTTTTTATATGTACAAAAGTGGTGGGGCACAAAAAACGTAGATGTCTATAAGCTTCTGCAGTGAGGTTCATGGCTGGTGAGGCACTGGCACTGACTCTTCAGGTTTACAAATATTATATTTTGACCTAAATCAAAATATAATATTATTTTCAAAAGCTTTTTTTGTCTGATGCTTCAATTAATTTTAAACATACAGTTCAACAGAAGGATACCCACACAATGTAATTTTATCATTTACATATTGAATTGTTCTCTCTTAGTAAGATCCCATTTTCAATAAAATTGCAGTCTTACCTTGACTTGAAGATGAAGTCCATTTGCCTATCCTTCTGGACAAAAATCTCTATTACTTTTTTGTAAAAGTCCTCCTTATGTTCTTGTAGTTTCAAAAGTCTATCATACATCTAATCTCATCAATAGATTTATGATTCGAAAATTATAAAAGTAGGGTAGACATGTGGATATTATCCGGCTGAACAAAACGTGCATTTATCTAACAGCTACGTTTCCCACCGATCTTATTTGGAGCTATTTTCTAAAATCCTAAGGAGAAATCTCATTGCTTTTTTGTCGAGGCAAGCCATGCGCAGCTTACTTCCTGGTTTTAGGACGCCTCACTGCAGCTCTCTCGTCTCCTCTTCACACACCACACTTTTCGCGGCACACATATTTACAGCCAATCAGCTCTGAATGATGTGAGATGACGTATGGTGGGGATGGCAGCACTATGCCCCTATGGTCATTATTTTTTTGCCACACACATTAAATAGGAAAATACTCTGAGCATGCGCAGTGTAGTTTTTACAGTCACCGTTCACTTACAGTGAGAGAGGGAGGGGCAGGATCGGGCTCTAAACAGCTCAATAGGCACACACTGTAGACACTAATTAGAAGAACACAGACTAAAACAGCAATGTACAGACGAATCAGATGATTAAACATGATCTTAAAATATATTTCATATATTTTTTAATTTATTTTTTTGCATTTTTTTGTAATCATTATTTTTAATACTTTCTGCTGATACTAGGTGGGGCTGTGCCTGCCCCTAATGACCAGTCGCCACTGCGTGAGACAGCATTAGCTCGGGACTGCGAAACTGTATACCTACTCTGCTGCCATGAATGTAATGATAGATTATCAGGAACAATTCTAAAGTGACTAAGAGACATTGGATTAACCTTAAGCAGCGTTTTTATTCCCTTGAACACAAGCTTTGATCACAAAACAGCAACGGTAAAACATAATTATTGTTATGGTTTTGAAAACTGTTGTTTTTTTTCTTCTCTGTTCTGGCTGCTAGCTCAGTTCGTTCTTGTCGTGCAGTGATGATACTTATAACAAAATAATCTGTGGAGTATCAGCTTTCAGATGATATGTAGTTTGTGCAGAAAATATTAAGTTTTAAAGATCGTTTTTGCTAGTTAGCACCGGAAGTAGCATCTGCCCGTTTTAGCTAAGGGCTAATGCTAACGCTTCTTGTGAGACTTGTGTTTTGTTTCGGTAAAAATGGTTCGTATCGTCAGTTAGCTGAGATTCTTCTCGTTAATCTGGTATAACACATTAATAGGTTTTTAAATATTAAGATGCCCTGAGACCAAGCCCGCCTTAACCTGCCATCAGGCCCTGGGGCCCCCTATTTAAACAACAAATCAAAGTCATTTATAGCCTCGGCAGGCTCTGTGATCGCACTTCTCCACTCTGCTCTACGCACGCCTGGTCCTCTCCTCCAGATGAGTGACGTATCGGGCCTCCCTCATGTATTTGTCCGGTTGCCGTTGGCTCCCCTCCACGTAGCAAGTCCTCGTCGTCTTCTCCATCTCCTCCAACAACCCTCCCGTCTGTTTTTCCTCTCCTGCTACTCCATTGCTATCAGAACCAGACGGCCTACTTGGCTCCGAGGCCCTGCGGCACCTCCTCATCCTGGCCTACAGGTTTAAAATAACCTGTAAGCTTCGGCATTTTTTGTAATAGCTGCTTGTCTCGAAACTCCTTTTCCCTCAACAATTTCCTTTTCCGAGCACCACTCTCAAACTTTTTCTTCTCAAACTTTTTCTCCTAAACAACCTTCATCTGTCACTCAATCACTCGCAATTTGAATAAGTCACATGTGAAACATATTCTCATTCTGATTGGCTGTTAAGTGGTGCCCACTGACTTTTCTTGAGAAAAATCTCTGGAATCCAGCGATCTGATTGATTAGCGGAGCAAATGATCGAAATAATACGGAGGGAATATATTTTCGTTTGGAGGTCTGGGGAAAGCTCACGAGTGTGTGTGTGTGTGAGTGTGTGTGTGTGTGTATACGTGTGTGTGTTTGTGTATTTTTGCGTTTGTGTGTATTGTGTTTGTTTCCCGGGGAAAACACTCACGAGAAACACCGGTTGTTGTTATGCCTGTCGTGACGTCAAGTTACTCCGTTCTCCGCTTGTAATTATGCCGTTACAAGCTTCAAAGTTGTATTTATCATCTGAATTTGCCGAAACAAGTTTAATATTCTGAAAGCCAAGACTTTGTTTATTTGAAACCAGATGAAAACAAACTGTAACGGACCCTGCCGTGTTATCTATGATTACTATACGATTACATTCATAATTTCAGCGGAGGGAGGGGAACAGCAGAACAGCAGAGTGGCGAGGGAGAACTGTCTTCTTCCCTTTACAAGCTTCAAAAATGTATTTATCGTGTGATTTTGGAAATAAAAGTTTCATATTCTGAAAGCCAAGACTTTGTGTATTTAATTTTTTTTTAAAACATCTGAAATAAAAAACTTTTTATTTTAATTTTAATTTTCTTTTTTATTGGCTCATGATAGGCCCCCGATCTCCATAGGCCCCTGGGCTTCAGCCCAGGTTAGCCCGTGCATTAAGGCGGCCCTGCCTGAGACACAGTGTCATGAAAAAAAAAAAACACCGGCGGGGACCTTGGGGCTTAACAGGTTAAAAGGGAAGTTACTTCTGAGTTATCCTGTGTGTTGTAAAAAATTTCAGACAACTTATTTATATATTTATTTTGGTGACGATCCAACCTTCCGAGGCAGGAGCGTTTACAGAGTGCTCCACATGCTACAACTCTTTGTAATGTTCAAACTGCATCCACCAAACAATCTGATTCACCTGTCTCCACCTCCCCAACAAGAACCAACATCTGACAGCATGTCAAATGTTTGTTTAGCTGTTCTGCCGGCATTTCCTGGGAAAATGTGCGGTCCTCCAAGGACACTTTGACCGCTACGTACGCACAAAAACGGGCGAGATGAGAAACTGTCACACCATTGGCCATCAAGGTTCATGGTATTCATGGAATACCATGAATCTAAATATTCCCGCTCATGAATCATATATGAAGAATTAATTTGAAAAAATTGATAAAAGTCTTACAATGATACAATACATACAACTTGTGTTTTGTTGTGTAACTGTAAAAATGACGAGGTTTATGAACCTTGAATCATGTTCATTTGAGCCGAAATGGGCCTTACCTAACAACAGCAATACCAGACAAAGACATGGAGATAAATTATAAGAAAGTCTCAGAAATTGTAAACGTTCTTTTTTACTGTCTTGAAAATTCTGAAATGCGATTGTTTACATAATATTACATTTGATATACTGTAGTTCACCACACGTCCTGCAGGAAAGATAAGAAAGTAATACTTTTGTAGAAAACATTTCGAGATATGCATGAAACAAACATGTAGCAATAAATGAACAAATATTAGGCAAAAATTATGCAGAAATAGGATGAAAAAAATATCAATTTCATACACATATGCAGAAGAGATATTCAGAATAAAACCTGTGGTTTAATTAATTTTGAGTTTAAATAATAACAGCAAGTTCAGAATGAAATGCTATAAACATTGTGGAGAAAAAAGAAGCGAAAAGCAGTCTAAAAAGAACCTAAAGTCTGCTATAAACAGTCATGCCATTTTAATGTCATTAAAAAAAGATACATTCGAATGAAGGCAACAGATGTGATTTAATTGTAATAAAAATATATATTTAGGGGGGAGAAAATATGTAAACGCTGTCGAAGTTCCTCATATCAAAAAAGGCAATTTTGGTTCTGAACAGCAACCAGCTCATTAAAGAGCCAAGCTTTGGAGAGAGGTATCTAAGACTTGTAACCTCATTTGGGTTAGTCGAGTCACGCTGCTGTGTGGAGGAACAGAGCTCTACACATTTACAACATCTGAGGTAGAGGAAACACCATGGACTCACAAAGTTCTCCACAATCATCTGCCAGTCAACACAGACACTACGCCAACAGCATTAACACTCTTTCATTCCACTACATTTTGGTCTTCACTAGAATAAATCAAGGCTTTAGGCAAATGCCCGTCAATTACAGCATGACATTCTCCACAAAAACCAAAAAATAAATACAATGTGAAAACATAAAACAAATCCCTTTCTATTAACGGCTAGAACCGGGCACAGAGATAATGATTAACTGCCTTCACTGACTGATGGTCACAGTCAATGATTAGTCACACTCATGTCCTCACTTCCACTTATGCTTCAAATGATACCATACTGTAAATGTGTGAGGTGGTGTGTCTTTTTGGTCCTTAAAGAGGACGCGAGCAGGTGATGACTTGTTATGACCTTGACAACGTCATCTACAGAGCAAACTTCATGTTATTTATACAGTCCCCTCCAAAGCTACTGGAACAGCGAGGCCAATTGCTTTATTTTTGCTGTACACTGAAAACCATTAGGTTTGACATCAGAAGATGAAGATGAGCCAAAAGGTCAGTACTTCAGCTTTTAACTCCAGTTATTTACATCTAGATCTGTTAAACAACTGAGAAGGAAGCACCTTTTGTTTAAACACACCCATTTTCCAAGTGAGAAAAAGTATAGGGACAGAGACTTCAAATAGTGTGAAAAGTGAATAATACTTAGTATTTAGTTGCACATCCTTTGCTTGCAATAACTGCATCAAGCCTGCGACCAACTGACATCACCAAACGTTTGCATTCTTCTTTTGTGATGCTTTTCCAGGCTTTCACTCTTTCAGTTGTTTGAGAGGTTTCTCCCCAATAAAGCTATTGGCCTTGCTGTTCCTATCGTTTTGGAGGGGACTGTATACCATGAAACATATGAGACTTTACAACAAAGGCACGACATTGTGAATCCATGTCACACGATGAGAGTGTAAACTAAAATGTTACTAAATTACAGAGAAAAAACATTCAAAACAAACCTCAACACTGGTGGTTAACAAAGAAATACTGCTTAATGTCAATACTACAGCCAATGAATAGACATAGGGTGAGCGGACAAACGAAGAGTGGATCAGGCGAGCAAGTGTGCAGGTGTGCGTCATATGAGAGGCCCAACCTTACATTTTCCGCCACAGATTTGGGGAAATTGGTCCGTGCGCAAAGCATTGTGGGGATTTTAAGACCGGAGTCTACACATGTGCAGCCTCGAAATTTCTCCAAACGAAGTACGCCGGGCTCGGTAGAATTCCAAGTATGCTGGACATTGGAACAGTACTTCGGCGGCACTCGATGACGTAGTATGCTTGAAATAGTGGCTCTGGAGCAGCTTTACTCGAGATTGAGAAACACCCATACAGTCTACACAAAGAAAATGCCAATATGTTTCCAATGAGTCAATATTCACGTTCATATCTGAACGCTTGGGTGTGTGCGCTGGACAAGAGTCTTTATTGTTAAAGGAATGGTTTAACGTATGGGGAAATGAGCTTACCTTAGCTCCTCGCCGAGTAATAGTCCGGCACATGAACCTCAGGAACACCAGCACTAACATCTTTACATTCATTTTGAGATCAGACACACTGAGCCTTAGAGATGTTCCTCCAGCTGTTCCCAGGCTGGTTGCTAAGCTAAGCTAACCTTCTGGCTTTATATAATAACATATAACAGAGTGGTACTGTTGTGGACGTGTTTCTGTTGAGCTTTCTCTGGCACAGTCAGGCCCCCTAAAACCTCTGTGGGCTCCCCACTTTCTGTATATTGGGTTTGTAATAGTTAATCATTAGGTTATGCTTATTCCATATATCACAATTTGATATAGGAATAAACACCATATAAGCTTGATATAAACTGAAATGATGAAGTCACACACACTGGGGGACATCATAAGATTCTTTAAGGCCCCTATCATTTCAGTTTATGGCGTACACAATTACCAAACTAATGTGGAATGAATTACAACAAGCTAACTGTGACATGGTGAACGCTGAACCTTGAGGGTCTGGGGCCCCTGAGGGTCTGAGTGGGGCCACACAGAGCTCCTGGATCCAGTCAGCCTCCACCCCACACACTCTGCCTGTCATCTTTGAATTCTATAACCACATCACCCCCAGTGTTAAATGTTGGCTCTAAGACGTAGTTAACAGGAGACAATAAAGATGGCGGCTTCAGGACAAATCAAGTGTTTTTTCTTCTAAGTGTAAGTGGTAGTGTTGAAAACTGATTGTAAAGAATGGCCTGAGTCTGCCTTTCCCTTAAGACTGCCACATCTGTTTTTGGTAGATACAGTGGCTTTAAACTTTGACATTACATTCGTAATAAGCACAGCATGCCTTCTTTCCCTTATGAAAATATGAAATGAGCAGTTTTCTCAAATGTTCTGTTGTTAGACTAGCTCAGTCAAACGATCTAATGCATAGTTCTTCAGGATCACATTCATGTGGAACTGGAAATCACCTTGGATTCTTTCTGATATGGTTCAACACTTTGGCATGTTTTGGTGCTGATCCAGCTGTTCCTGTGTCTCTGTCAGTCTGCCAGTGGGACACTTAGAGGACAGACTCGCCAGTTTTTCGTCGTGCCTCTTGCTCCACCTTCTCAGGCTCCGCCTTCTCAGGCTCCATCATCCTCTGAGTGACGTCCTGCTCTTTGTTCAGGGCCTCCTCCTTCTCCCTCCTCTTGCGCCTGGCCTCCACCCAGGGTATCAGACACAGCATGGCCCCTCCAACGATGGGGGGGATACCTGCCAGGTAGAAGGCCACGTCGTAGCTGCCCAGTCTGTCCCTCAGGAACCCTAAAGCAGAGACAGAGATGTTCTTAAGTTATGACTACTTAAACACCATAGAAAGAGCTGCAGCAACACACTGCCTCTTCACTGAGTGAAGCCTGTACATGGGTTGTCTGCAGGGATACGTGTGCCTCCGTTTAATTTATATTCAGCATCCTGGAGTTAAATCATGCTAATTAGGAGAACCATTGAACACATGCGAGTGAACCTGAGGGAGCTGACAGCAGGCTCTCTGATGACCTCCTATGCAGAAATGTATATGCACTAAGGCAACCTGTAGGAAGTACAGGAAGCTGACCATTATTTCAAACATCGTCTTAATGAGAAGCCCAGTCTGTCAGTGTTATCTTCATACATGTGAGAGAGACTAATGAGAAGACTTCAGACTGAATGAAACACAGTGACACGGTGAACTTCATTACTGCAGAGCATGTTAATGATGTCATCATGCCTGTGGTTCCTCTTCATGTTTAAAGGGAGGCAATCCTCATGACACGCATTTTTAAATAATTGATTGATGCCGTGACGTCATCTTCAATGAGAACCCCAGAAAAACAACACAGCCGTTAGCTCTTAGCACTCAGAGCTCACAGCTCTTCATATCTGTTTAGAAACTAGACAAAAGTTAAACAAGTACAAACCACAGACTGCCTGTGTCATGGCGAATACAGTCGCTGGTTTATTTATGTCTGTAGGCCGTTGTTGTGAGTGTGGACGGTCGGAGCATATACTGCGTTAGCTTAGCCGATCTCCATTTAGACAACACGCATTTTCTTTTTCTTTTTTAAATATATTTTTTATTGACATTTGGCAGCAAACAATTACACAGTGTTTTTTCAAGACATAATAATTGTACATTTTCAGTTTGTCTGTCCGAAATGCCTTTTTCTTTTTTTTACACAAAGATAAAATAAAGACAGTAAAAAGTATAAACAATAGGGAGTGATCAGGTCTTCACAGTAAAATCATACGTTTTTAAAAATTAAATCTGGCCTATGAGGTTTTACGAAATCAGTCCACTTTCTCCATCGTGACACAAATAGTTCCAGTTTGTGATTGACAGATGATGTTATCCTCTCCATTTTGTAAATGTCCATTGTAATATCCATCCATGTGTTTAAAGTTGGGCTATCAGGTGATAACCACTTCCTTGTAAGAGGCACTAGCAACAGATTTAATAAATATTTGTCTTTTTTAGTCCATTCTTGAGGTATGAGTCCAAAGAACAAAGTCTTACTCTCCGTGGGCACATGACATTTTACTCTCCATGGGCACATGACATATCTTGTAAGGCTTTATGTATCTCTCTCCAAAAGACGTCAATAACAGGGCAGTCCCAGAAAACGTGATAATGATTTGCATTTTAATTTCCACATTTTCTCCAACAGTCTGAGTTCCCACCATAGTGAGACTTCTGAGAGGGTGTTATAACATATCTTATCAGGCTTTTCCAACCAAACTGCCTCCAGTTATGTGAACTGGTACATTTCCACTGATATTTCCATATTGTTGTCCATTCCTCCTCAGATATGATAACCCCTCCTTCCTTCTCCCACTTGGATTTCACATATATGGTTGAGTGTATTTTAAGATTCAACAGCCCTTTATACATACATGAAATGACTTTGCTATCTGTTTTTGAATCGTATGCTTTTTTACATAGTTCTATCACACCTGTACTTGACTCTGTTATAGTTTTAACCTTTTTGTTAACATAATGCCGCATCTGTAAATATCGATAGAAGTCTTGTTTTTCTAATAGGAATTTCTCTTTAAGCATTTCAAAACTAAACAGCGTTCCCTCTTTAATGTTGCAAAGAGCAGTTATTCCTTATTAGGAGTAAAGTCGGTGTCATATGCACACCATTTCAGAATTGTAATATGTTCCTCTAATTTATACTCAGTTATGACTGTTTTCCATACTTTAAGAGTCAGTTTTACCCATGGATTTTCAATGTTATTTATGTAGCCCTGTAGGTCGCTGTCAGCTATGAATGCTTGTATGGGAATGGATAATATTTTCTCTTCCATGGTTTTACATTAGCATCATACGATGGATTGCACCAGCATACCATAGGCCTCAGCTGTGCTGCCCGGTAATACTCTTTAAGGGAAGGTAGGGCCCACCCCCCCTTTTCTTTTGATAATTGTAAAGTTTTAAAACAAATTCTATGTCTTTTAGCCTGCCATATATACCTTGATATTATTCTGTCCCACTCGTTAAATTGTTTTTGGTTAATCTCTATTGGTAAGGTCTGGAACAAATAAAGTAGTCTTGGCAGTATGTTCATTTTCATGGACTCAATTATTGAGCTGAGACTAAAGAAAGGGATTAGGTTCCATCTAGCTATGTCCTCCTTAATATTTTTGTTTAAAGGTGAGTAATTGTATTCTGATAGTTCTGAAAGATCCTTTGGTATTATAACGCCTACATATTTGAAATGCTCTGTGTGCCATGCCAAAGGGTATCTATTTCTAATTTCACCTGGTGGTCTGTTGTAAGCAATTGTGTCTTAGCAATATTGACCTTGTATCCTGACAGTCGACCATATTGTTCAAGTGATTGCATCAATTTAGGGAGAGAGTTTGTTGGTTGAGCCAAAAAAAACAAAATGTCGTCCGCGTAGCAAGCCAGCTTGTGTTGCCGCCCGTGATTAGTAATTCCCCTAATCTCTTCATTTTGTCGTATTGAGTCAATGGTTCCAAGTATAGTGCGAAGAGTAGCGGTGACCATGCACAACCTTGTCTCGAGCCTCTTTCGAGGGTAATGCTATTTGACAAATATCCATTAACTTTAATTCTAGCAGTTGGCTTGTTGTATAATGCCTGTACAGTTTTAATAATTGTGTCATGTATACCAAATCTATGTAGAACTCGATAGAGAAAATCCCAATTTACCGAGTCAAAAGCCTTTTCAGCATCCACGCTTATCACCATTGCCTCAATTTTACTTCTTTGAATGTAGTCCATGACATGTAGTGTCCTTCGTATGTTGTCTTGTGTTTGACGTTATCGAATAAAACCTGTCTGGTCATTGTGGATCAATTTAGGCAGGAATTGTTCTAAACGTCTGGCCATGATGGAAGTAAAAAGTAATCCACATTAAGAACAGATATTGGTCTGAATGATCCACACTCCATTTGATCCTTTCCTTCTTTTGGTATTGCAGATATTATCGCTTTGTTCCAGCTGGGTGGTGTTTGAGCCTTTTTTAAGACCCAATTGAGTGTTGAGAGTATAATCGGTGTTAACTCGCCCTTACATTCCTTATACCATTCTGCCGTATAGCCATCTGATCCTGGTGACTTGCTTAGTTTTGAGTTTACTTATTGCAATTTTTAATTCACCTAAACCTCAGTTATGTCGACAGTCATCATTTTATTTTGTTCTTCATTTAGGGTCGGCAGATCTATAGAGCTTAAGAAAGTGTCAATTTGAGTAAGGCTGCACCCTGGAACTCCAGAGTACAATTTTTTGTAGAATGTTTCAAAAGCATCCTGGATATCACTTAATTTGGTTTTATTATTTTGGTTATTGGATCCCTGATTTTGTGGATTGTATTCTCTGCTATCTTTTTTTTCAATTTCCATGCCAGTACTTTCATAGATTTAGTCCCGCTCTCATCTGTTTAAGAAACATTCGTTTTTTCTCAATTTCTTGTGTAGCCAAATTGTTAATTTCGTTCCTTATTTTCGTAATCTCATCCAATGCATCCTGAGTCTGTCTAATTTTGTGTTTTCTTTCTAGTTCCTTCAATTTATTTTGTAGATCCTCTTGTTCTTTATTCCTCTTTTTTTCTTGTATGAGGACAGTGTTATAATTTCCCCTCTAAGAACAGCCTTTAAAGCATCCCACAAAATGGGAGGAGAAACCTCTCCATTATCATTGAACTCCAAGTAAAGGCCGATCTCCTTCTTAATTTGTTCTTTAACATAGGGATCATTGAGTAAACTTGAATTTAGTTTCCATAGATTACTCTTTGGTCTTAGGTCCAGATCAACTGTCAGATATATGGGTGCATGGTCACTTAAATCTATTGATCCAATTCCACACGTGTTTATTTTATCTTTACCTTTACCAAATGTTATGAAATAATCTATTCTCGTGTATGAAGAGTGAGGGGCGGAATAATGAGTATAGTCTCTTCTGTTAGGAAATAGGTCCCGCCATATATCAATCAGACCAACATCTTCAAACAGTTTGTTAACTTTCTTATGTAGAGATTTTGTACCATTAGTTTTCTTCCTAGAACAGTTTAATTCAGGTTGTAAGTGCACATTTAAGTCCCCCCCGCAGTTTCCATTATAATGACATCAACAATTTTCTGGAAGAAATTCAAATCACTTTCAGGAGGTGCGTAAACATTCAACAGAGTAATTGGATTTCCATCCATGTTACCTCTTATTAAAACAAACCTGCCCTCCTTATCTTTCATTTCAAAGACTTTCTCAAAGTTCAGCTTGCTTGATATGAGAATAGCAACTCCTCTTCTGTGTCCTGATTTGTACATTAGTAAAACCCATTCTTTTAAGTTTTTCATGTTCTTTATCGTTTAGATGGGTTTCTTGTAGGTACACTATATGGGGTTGTTCTTTTTTCATTTTAGTTAAAATGTTACTGCGTTTAATCGGATTCAACAGCCCATTCACATTAAAGGAGATGAATTTTACTTTACTTTGTCGTTAGCCATTTGACTCTTACTTTCTGTGTTTCAAATCTAACGAAGAAAAGAATAACAGATCTACTCCCTGAACAATAAAGAACAACAAAACATGTAACATAACAAAGGTGTGATTCCAAGGTAGGGGTCTCCCGTGGATGACCCTTGCCTGTGCTAGAGAGAACATCTAGCCATGGGGGAAAGCCTCTCTCGCCTGTGGGTTGAGGGCCCCCGTTGCAGTCTCCATGAAGATAACAGTCTCCATCCATTACACCGTGTATTACTCCCGTGTGTATTCCCATTTGGAGGGGGGAAGGTGATGAAAATAGCAAACAAAATATAAAGTACCTCTTCATTTTAAATCTAGATCCGCTCACCGACGTTATCCAGACGTCACATCTCCTCTGAGGGGGGCGAGGGCTCCCTCCTGAAGATCCGTAGTTTCTCTCTGATGCCCTGCTCTCGCGCATCCTCTGCCCCCTGTGGTTCAGATCCTCCGACCACCTTCCAGGCATAGCGGGCCAGTTCCTCAGCCAGGCTCTCCTTGGACTTGGTCACTCTGACAGGCAGACCTCTTTTATTCATGTCCGTTGTAGCCTCGTTCACCGTCTGGTACAGCCGCGTCCCATCCTCATAGTATACTCGCAGCTTGGCGGGGAACGGAGTCTGGAAGCGGATCTTGTTCTGCTTTAACACCCGTTTCGCTTCGGAGTATTCCTTTAGTTTCTGCAGGACTGCAGGGGAATAGTCTTGATCAAAGTATATAATTCTTCCGTTTAAAAACACCTGTTTCTTTCCCCAGGCCCTCCGCAAAATCTCTTCTTTCACTTTGTTGCGGTTAAATCTGATTATGATTGACCGTGGTTTGTCTCCTGGTCCCCCGGGGGGCTTTGGAACGAGCGACCCGTGCGCCCTCTCGATGTGGAGCTCTGTAGCGGTGGGGGGGGGGGGGGGGGCAAGGGTGTCCCGTAGTAATTTTTCCACAAAGTCCACCATAGACGTTCCCCTCCTCACCTTCGGGGACATTATATATCCTTATATTCTCCCATCTAGATCTCCCTTCTTGGTCGAGTAGTTTGCTTTCTTGCTGAGTCAGCATTTTCATCATCTTAGCTAGCACCTGCTCCACGTTTTGAACACGGTCTTCCATCTTTTCAATTTGTGTCTCTGCCTTGGCTATTTTTGTATTAACGTTGGTAAGCTCAGCCTTAATATCGCTTAGTTGTTGTTTCATGTCCTTTCGAAAGTCCTGTATCTCCTCCAAAACTTTGGCTAAGCCCAATGGGCTAGCGCTAGCTTCGCCATCTTGTACCTGCGTAGGTGAGCCGTTATCCGTTTTTTCTTCATTTCCAGGTTGTCCATCGGCTTTTTTATTGGTTCCATCACTTCTTCCCATTATTGCCCCACTGTCAAGTCGCTTATTCTCAGAGTTTGTTTTATTTGACGACTTTACGGGGTTAATTAACTATTACTTTGGAGGAGCTGCTATCTTAGGCTGCCATTCAGGGCGACGATGTCACCAGAACCCGACAACACGCATTTTAAAAGGTGTTTCGCCTGCCGTCTGTCTGCAGACTTGTCAAAGCATTAATTCATGGTTTTTACTAACCGTTGTTACTTCGGCATCATTTTGAAACGTGTATTACAATTAAATCACGGTCAAATATGTTCATCGTGTTGTAGTTGTAGCTCCCTTGCCAGCGATTCTCTCTCTAGTTTAGCATACTCAGCCCGACTCAGCCTGGTTGTTGGCCCGGAAAGAACCTTGATTTTATGGGGCCAGAAAACTGTGAAATAGTACCCGCTAGCCGGTACTAGGCCAAGTGGAAACGCAACCAAAAACGGGCCCCGCACGGCTCGGCACGCTTAAAGCGAGCTCCGCGCTGTAGTGGAAATGCGCCATAAATGCACTAAACCCCCACACTTGAATTACACATAGTGGATAGTCAGTGTGCTGTGAGTATTTACTGTATATCATATGCAGGGGCTTATAGAGCATTAACACAGTTTTAGAGTATTCCTGTTACCTGCGATGGGGGGCCCCACAGTCATGGGCACGGACATCAGGCCCAGCAGGAAGCCGATGGCCTGGGAGACATCTTTGTCTCCGACCAGCTCAAAGGCGATGGGGGCCATGATGCAGATGAAGCAGCCGTCAAACAGTCCCATCAGCAGGCACACGGCGATCAGCCCCCCGAAGATGTTGCACAGAGGAATCATCATCGACATGAGGCCGATGACAAAGAACGAGGCCACCTGGAAGGACAGATTCTTATTCCATTATTCAATGGTTTATTTCTCTTTATGTAGAACATTGACATTTATTAAGTGTCCTTGAAAGGTTGCAGTTTCATTTCAAGTTAGTTTGGATTTCAGTGAGTTTTAGTATCACATGACGTTCACAAGTTTAGTTTTAGTTGATAGTGTAATGTAATATGTAATCTTCAAATAGCCTTATCAGTTGGTGAGTACAGAGGTGACCAGCTCAGCTCGGTGTGTTTCCCTCACCTGTAGGTACACTTTGTTGACTCCGTTAACGTAGTCTGCCGCCCTGCCGAAGATGAGACGGCCCACACCGGATGTGATGCCGATGCACATAAGCAGAACTTCTTTACTGGCCTCCTTTCCAAAACGCTCCTCCACATGCTTCATCTGGGGACAGTTAGGACAAGGATGAGCACAGCTGTGGAATGGCTCTAATCCAATGTGACACTTAAAACAATGTCAGAAGTGCACAAAGAAACACCACAGGGCTGAAAACGAACATTCAGCTTCATATGTTTGTATATGTCTAATGATGTTAAATATCTCTGGATAGTAAAGCATTAGAGGTGAAAACAACGGTAAGATGAGCCTTTTGGAGTGGCAGCAGCATGAGCATGTCCATGAAGAAGAACGTTCACCAGAACAACTCGACATCGGCTCTTCTTCCTCCGCAAGCTGAAGAGGTTCAACATGGACTCCAGGATACTCTACAGGTGTTCCATAGAGAGGATCCTGACCTTCTACAGGTGCACCATAGAGAGGATCCTGACCTTCTACAGGTGCGCCATAGAGAGCATCCTGACCTTCTACAGGTGCTCCATAGAGAGGATCCTGACCTTCTTCAGGTGCACCATAGAGAGCATCCTGACCTTCTACAGGTGCACCATAGAGAGGATCCTGACCTTCTACAGGTGCTCCATAGAGAGGATCCTGACCTTCTACAAGTGCACCATAGAGAGGATCCTGACCTTCTACAGGTGCACCATAGAGAGCATCCTGACCTTCTACAGGTGCACCATAGAGAGGATCCTGACCTTCTACAGGTGCACCATAGAGAGCATCCTGACCTTCTACAGGTGCACCATAGAGAGCATCCTGACCTTCTACAGGTGCACCATAGAGAGGATCCTGACCTTCTACAGGTGCACCATAGAGAGCATCCTGACCTTCTACAGGTGCACCATAGAGAGCATCCTGACCTTCTACAGGTGCACCATAGAGAGGATCCTGACCTTCTACAGGTGCACCATAGAGAGCATCCTGACCTTCTACAGGTGCACCATAGAGAGCATCCTGACCTTCTTCAGGTGCACCATAGAGAGGATCCTGACCTTCTACAGGTGCTCCATAGATGATGATGCATTTTATTTATATAGCGCTTTTCACAACTCAAAGACGCTTTACAGTATGAGGGAGGGTAGACAAACAAGGACAGGCAAACAAGTATGTAAAAAATAAAAAGGCAGTCAAGAGGAAGTTGATTGAGAGGGGGGGGGGCTTATGGGTAGACAGAGTTGAAAAGATGTGTTTTGAGGCGGGACTGAAAGACTGAGGGACTCAGAGTCACGGAGGGAATTCCAGAGCCTAGGAGCTGCCACTGAGAAGGCTCTGTCCCCAAAGCTGCAGAGTGTGGATGTGGGAATGGATAGGAATCCGGCTGCGGTGGATCTGAGGGACCGTGGGGGTTGATAAGGAGTGAGAAGGTTTGTGAGATAAGGGGGGGCCAGATGGTGGAGTGCTTTGTAGGTGAGGACCAGAATTTTGTAGTTGATGCGATGGGAGACAGAAAGCCAGTGGAGGTCTTTGAGGACTGGGGTGATGTGATGCCATGATTTGGTATGCGTGAGGAGACGTGCAGCTGCATTTTGAACCCGTTGGAGTCTGTTGAGGGATGTAGTGCTGATCCCGTAAAGAAGTGAGTTGCAGTAGTCAAGGCGGGAGGAAATGAAGGCATGGATTAGTCGTTCGGCTGCGGGGCGGGTGAGAGAGGGTAGGATTTTTGCAATATTGCGGAGGTGGAAAAATTAGGTTTTGACTGTTTGGCGGATGTGAGGTTCGAGGGAGAGGGTGGGGTCAAAGATTACGCCAAGGTTGCGTGCCTGATTGGAGGGGGAAACAATGGTGCCATCAATGGTGAGAGTTATGTTAGTGACCTTGCTGAGGGTGGATTTGGAGCCGATTAGGAGGAGTTCTGTTTTGTTGCTGTTCAGTTTGAGGAGGTTATGTTGCATCCAAGTTTTAATAGCTGTCAGACAGGAATCAATGTGGGTAAGAGGTGGGTTATGGAGGGATTTGGTGCTGAGGTAGATCTGAGTGTCATCAGCATAGCAGTGGAAGTCGAGGTTGAAGTGGCGGAGTATCTGACCGAGGGGGAGGATGTAAATGATGAAGAGGAGGGGGCCAAGTACTGATCCTTGAGAAACGCCTTGGGTGACTGAAGCTATGGCAGAGGAGTGGTTTGGGAGGGAGATGAAGTGGGATCGTTCAGTGAGGTAGGACTGGAGCCATCTGAGTGCAATACCTTCAATACCAATGTCCCTGAGTCGGGTGAGCAGGATGTTGTGGCTCACGGTATCGAAGGCTGCACTCAGGTCGAGGAGGATGAGAATATTGAGGGAACCAGTGTCAGCAGAGGTGAGGAGGTCATTGAGGACTTTGACGAGTGCAATTTCTGTACTGTGGTGAGGACGAAATCCTGACTGAAGGGGTTCATAAAGCTGGTTGGTTTGGAGATGGCAGTGAATTTGTTTGGCTACAATGCGTTCAAGAGTTTTTGAGAGGAATGGTAGGTTGGAGATGGGGCGGTAATTAGTGAGGGAGGAGGGATCAAGACCAGGTTTTTTGAGGATTGGAGTAACGGCAGCAGTTTTGAAAGCAGAGGGGACGGTTCCATGGGACAGCGAGGAGTTGAAAAGGTTAGCAAGATAGGGGCAGAGGACGGGGAGGTAGGACTTCAGGAGAGGAGTGGGTAGAGGGTCAAGGGAGCAGGTTGTGGGATTTGAGGAACCGATCAGATGGATTATTTCAAGTGGGGTAACCAGGTTGAACTGGGAGAGGCGGCGCTGGGGAGGAGGAGTCAGGAGGTCAAGGGAGATGGGCGGAGAAATGGTAGCGGTGGAGGTTGGGGGAGATGCTTGTATATCAGATGGAGCTGAGAAGGAGTGGTTAATGGCGTTCATTTTGTCTGCGAAAAACTGGAGGAATGAGTTGCAAGTAGCGGAAGTAGAAGTAGGGAGGTTATCAGCACGGGCTTTGAAGAGCTTGTTAACTGTGGAGAAGAGGGTCCTGGGGTTACGGGAGGGGTCAATGAAGATGTTGGAGAGGTAGGCAGATTTAGCGGCAATACGAGCATCTTTGTATGCATTGAGATGGAGTTTGTAGCTTATGTAATGGACTGTGAGGGATGATTTCTTTGAAAGACGTTCAAGTTGGCGGCCTTGCTGCTTCATTTTACGCAGTGCGGGTGTGAACCAGGGTGAGGAGGTCTTGAAAGTAACAGTTTTATTTTTGAGGGGGGCTAAAGTGTTGAGGGAGGTGAGTAGGGTGGAGTTGAGGTGGTTGAGCAGATCATCAGGTGAGCTGAGGGTTGCGTCCAGGGGGAGATTAGACGATAGCAGTTCGGAGAGATGGTTATGGTCAATGGAGTGTAGATTACTGAAGGTGATGTTTCTGGGTGGGCAGGGGTTTCGGGAGGGGGGGGGCAATGGTGAATTGTATGAGTTTGTGGTCGGAGAGGGTAAATGGGCAAGGGTGGAGGTCAATCACTGGGAGGTTGGTAGAGCAGACGAGATCAAGAATGTGTCCTGTGTAATGGGTGGGGAAGGTGACATGTTGGGTGATAGAGAAATTGTCCAGTAGGGTTGTGAATTCGGATGCCAGCTTGCAGGTGGGTGAGTCAATGTGAATGTTGAGGTCACCAAGTAGTAACAGACGTTGAGAGAGGGATGAGGCAAGTGTGAGGAATTCAGTGAAATCGGAGAGGAAGGAGGGATGAGGTTTAGGAGGCCGGTAGATGAGGATGACTGTCAGTGAGGGAGGGGCTTTGAAGGCAATGAATTCAAAGGATGATACTGAGGGGAGGGTTAGTTCTGTGATCTGGATGTTCTGATTGTGGATTACAGCAAGGCCGCCACCACGGCGGGAGGGGCGGGGTTTAGTGATGTATTTAAAGCCAGGGGGGGATGTTTGGTTGAGGGAGAAGAAGTCATCGGGCTGTCGCCAGGTTTCGGTAAGCAGAAGGAAATCAAGGGATTTTTCCAAGATTAGTTCATGGAGGATGAGGGCTTTCTTGTTGAGTGATCGGATGTTAAGGAGGGCAATGTTAGTTGAGTGGGAGGGAAGTGGTGTGGTCACAGGCTGAAGAGGTAAGAGGTTGTCCAGGTTGACAGTGCGGTGAGGAATGTGAGATGGGGGGGAGGAGCGGAGAGGAGGTGGAAGGAAGTGTGTTATTATCAGTTGTTGGTGGTTGAGGGCGGTGGAATCCACTCCAGGTATTTGGGCCAGCTCTGAGCAGAGGGCAGTGTAATCCACTCCAGGTATTTGGGCCAGCTCTGAGCAGAGGGCAGTGTAATCCACTACAGGTATTTGGGCCAGCTCTGAGCAGAGGGCAGTGGGATCCACTCCAGGAATTTGGACCAGCTCTGAGCAGAGGGCAGTAGAATCCACTCCAGGTATTTGGGCCAGCTCTGAGCAGAGGGCAGTAGAATCCACTCCAGGTATTTGGGCCAGCTCTGAGCAGAGGGCGGTGGAATCCACTCCAGGTATTTGGGCCAGCTCTGAGCAGAGGGCAGTAGAATCCACTCCAGGTATTTGGGCCAGCTCTGAGCAGAGGATGGTGGAATCCACTCCAGGTATTTGGGCCAGCTCTGAGCAGAGGGCAGTGGGATACACTCCAGGAATTTGGACCAGCTCTGAGAAGAGGGCAGTGGAATCCACTCCAGGTTTTCGGTACAGCCGGGATTGTAACGGACCAGTGGTGGGTGTATAATATGGAGTAATACATACCTCGGTCTGCGTAGAAGCCCGAGGCAATTGATGACAGACAAGTTTAGAGGAAGCACAGAAAAGTTATTGAGATTAAAAAGTTGGGAGACAGAGTATCGTAACATCGTAGTGCCGCGGTAGGATGCTAGTGTTAGCACAGCGCTGGCTATGGTTGTAGACCAGCGGCGCTGAAAGTGGAGCTGTTGGCAGCGGTCAGACAGGATGAGAGGTCAGTTGCAGGCTGTCCTTTACAGCAGATGGGGGGACCGGCAGGAGCGGGAGGTTTAAAGAACCAGAGTCAGGGCCCACGGGGAGGGGCAGGACGAAGCTGCTTATTTGATGGATGGAGCAGCGTTAGCAGGTGGGCTACAATGGCAGGTGTAGCAGGGTAGAAAACCAAAGCGTCCGTCAAAAATGGCAATCGGGTGTAACAAATATGTCCAGATCAGAACACAAAAGCCACAGAATAGTTAGAAAACTATAGCAGTAGAAAGTGGTCAGAAACTCTTAGATTAACACAAAGAAAGACGAGATTTTCGGACAGAGAAGCGGCGAACAGTCAGCGCCAGTGTCCTCTCACGCCGTTAAAGTGAGCATAGAGAGCATCCTGACCTTCTACAGGTGCTCCATAGAGAGGATCCTGACCTTCTACAGGTGCACCATAGAGAGGATCCTGACCTTCTACAGGTGCTCCATAGAGAGGATCCTGACCTTCTACAGGTGCACCATAGAGAGGATCCTGACCTTCTACAGGTGCACCATAGAGAGGATCCTGACCTTCTACAGGTGCACCATAGAGAGGATCCTGACCTTCTACAGGTGCACCATAGAGAGCATCTTGACCTTCTTCAGGTGCACCATAGAGAGGATCCTGACCTTCTACAGGTGCACCATAGAGAGCATCCTGACCTTCTACAGGTGCTCCATAGAGAGGATCCTGACCTTCTACAGGTGCTCCATAGAGAGGATCCTGACCTTCTACAGGTGCACCATAGAGAGGATCCTGACCTTCTATAGGTGCTCCATAGAGAGCATCCTGACCTTCTACAGGTGCTCCATAGAGAGTATCCTGACCTTCTACAGGTGCACCATAGAGAGGATCCTGACCTTCTACAGGTGCACCATAGAGAGGATCCTGACCTTCTACAGGTGTACCATAGAGAGGATCCTGACCTTCTACAGGTGCACCATAGAGAGCATCCTGACCTTCTACAGGTGCGCCATAGAGAGCATCCTGACCTTCTACAGGTGCAACATAGAGAGCATCCTGACCTTCTACAGGTGCTCCATAGAGAGGATCCTGACCTTCTACAGGTGCAACATAGAGAGGATCCTGACCTTCTACAGGTGCACAATAGAGAGGATCCTGACCTTCTACAGGTGCACAATAGAGAGGATCCTGACCTTCTAAAGGTGCACAATAGAGAGGATCCTGACCTTCTACAGGTGCACCATAGAGAGGATCCTGACTGGCTGCATCACGGCCTGGTTTTTATCTTGTAAATTGCAGTGTTGAGGAACCTGCAATCTGAGTTTTTCATTCATTACATACCTACACCGTAGTTGTCTATATGTAATGACAAGAAACCTTAAAATCTTGAATTTGAACCTCGTTTTTCTGCACTGATTCATTCATATCATATTTAAAAAAATGGTGGTTTGTGTGGTTTGAGGGCGTTCAACATGATTTAGTTTTTTAGGAGAATCTGAAATCCAACTGAATCTCTCTTAGTTAAAATTATGCTGTTTTGTGAAGGAAGCGGTGTTTCTCAGATTGTACACAGGCCCACATTTGACATTACAGTGCATGCTGAAGACCATTCTCTTGCATGGGATGCTCACTGTTGTGCATGCATTTATCAGAAGACAGGCTGTTTATGTCTGTGAGCTCTTGAGTGTTTGGAAGTGTGAGGGCTAACTCGGACAACACACTGCTGTCCGGCAGCAGTGTGTTGTCCGAACTGTTATCAGAACTGTTATCCAACACATGCCACCTTATCTCCTCTGTGTGCAGCCGCTGTTAGATTCCACTGCAGACTGTTAGGAAGGCAGCCCAGATGCTTTTCACATGTTACTTGCTGTATGTGTCTCCAGAGTCCCAGTCTGAGAGGCCCTGAGTTTGAGAGCCAGTGAGAAAAGAAGGGCCCGCTTTGTGGAGCTACTTCTAGGTCCACAAGCAGCAACAGGACACCCCCCCTCCCCCACATCCATCTGCAGAGACCACTCTATGATTTATCATTTTGTCAATATGCCACAACAGCATGCTCTGTTCAGAAAGGTCCTGCTCCAAGAAGCAATGCTGGAGGCATTGGTTTTTGATCACTTTTCTTAACCAGAAAATCATGAATTACTTAAAATGATATTCCAGTATCATGATCTCACTCCAGTTATGGAAATTGTAACGCTATGTTTTAAAATAAAATCTATTCACCGGTTAAATTCGACTTAAAATGAAACATTCATACTGGGAGAAATGGCTTACTATTGCTCACACACATTCCTACTGATCAGCTTTATGCAGACGAGCAATGGAAAGGCAATATAACTGCATCTGCCAGCTACAGTTAAGATAACAGATGTCATTGCCCAGCAACACAAACAAACACACACTCACACGCCGGTGATCAGTTCCTCACAGTGCCGGAGCAGGTTATCTCTCAGTCGTAGTGGCTGTGTAAACACTTCTGGATGTTTGAGGCAGAGACAGGAAGACATTGGGACGGGTGGCGCAGTGGTCTGTGCATCCGATCATCAGATCAAGGGGGAGTGCTGGGGAACTCCAGTTCGAAACCCGCCACTGCGTCAGGCCGTTGTGTCCTTGGGCAAGACACTTCACCCGGATTTGCTCCTGTGGGTATTGTCCACAGTACATGTATAATACCAATGTGTACTTGTAAAAGCGCCTCGATGACCTCGAGGCGTGAAGATGGACGGTGTGGCGCAGTGCGCTGTGCAATGATCATCAGATCAAGGGGGACCTCCAACGGCACAGGACATAGGGTTGGCAGGACCCCCGGCAGAAGAGTCGTTGGCGGGACCCCCAACGGGACATGACACAGGGTTGGCAGGACCCCCGGCAGGAGAGTAGTCGGCGGGACCTCCAACGGCACAGGACATAGGGTTGGCAGGACCCCCGGTAGGAGAGTAGTCGGCGGGACCCCCAACGGGACAGGACATAGGGTTGGCAGGACCCCCGGCAGGAGAGTAGTCGGCGGGACCCCCAACGGGACAGGACATGGAGTTGGCAGGACCCCCAGCGGAACCTCCAACGGCACTTCAGTAGGGACTTGAGTAGGGACTCGAGAGAGGACTTGAGAGAGATCGTGACAGCTTTAGATCAAGCCATGCAGCAATCAGTGTGTCTACATACACTACTCTCACTATCACCTCCCATTGTTGTGCACTGAAACATGACAACACCTGTGGCACTTACTGTGTAATAGGATTTATTAACTGTTAGTTTTTTGAGGGTGTGTCTTTTATCAAGCTTTTAGGAATACACTCACATATGATGCAACTCAGCTAGTCGTGTGGCAAAGAAGAGCTTAAACATACAAAATAAAAGAATAAATGAACTCTCTCACACAGAAAGACACAGGCATGCTGTCCACAAACTGGTTTTCTCAGTACTAAGCTGGGCATTTCTGCAACACTCAACCACTGCATACATTTCCCATAAAACCATTGACCTAAAGTACACGCCTGAACTACAGTGACAGTACTTGTTGGTAGGACCTATTCAATGTTGGTTTGGGTCTTTTTTACATGATAGAATTTGACAAGAGTTCTCTCTCCGCGCAGTCCAACACAGGTGTAAACAGTGATATTATATACACATGGGATTCTCCTACTGTGAACTGTCAGCAGGAAAGAAAACATGTAGTTGCTGTGAAACACACATAGGCTGCTTTAATAGTCTGTGTTTTGGGGTTGATTAATTTATCTTTCAGAGCCCCACTGTGCTGTTCTCTCTGCTTAGCTGTTTAATGGTCACTGAACCCTCCACCGACTCCAGCTTGCCGGGGCTCCTCACTAAACACTGAAACAAAACCTCTCGAAAGAAGAGGCAGCTTTCTAAAACAATACCGTTCTGATTACTGATACAAACTCACTGAAAGAAGGGCGGAATGACGAGCTCATGTGCCGTTCTTCAACATGTGAGAGGTGTGGCAAGGCCCTTCAGTCTGAACAAGGCCGTACCTGAAGGCAACATCTTAAATCAACAATACTCGGAAAATAATGGGCAGGTGTGTGTGTTTGTGTGTGCGAACAACCTAGATTTGACTACACTTTTGCATTCTTCCCATACGCGCTGCTTGGTTTGTAAAGACCTGTGTGGGGGGGAAGTCTCGAAAAGGCTGCACTCAGCATTTCTAATGCAGAGAAGGCGTGAGCATTGCACCCAAACAAAGGACAGACTTCCTGAAAAGCTGAACAATATGCTGTTTGACACCACATGTTATTTCCTTCTTCTCCTTCCCATGCAGTGTCACAAGACAGAGGCCAGGCCTGCAGGGGTGGGGCTGTGTGTCGGGTGCTGGAGCTATAAAACCATGGGTGGTGTTGAGGCTGCAGCTGAGGCCCTGTGGTGTCCCAGTCTGAGTAGCAGACACATGAGAAGTGTCAGGAAAACACGTCATTGGGACCATAACAGAGTCATCATGTCCAGTTAAACAGTCACCTCCTGAGCCCCCCAGCTCGGCTGCCCAGCCCTCCCAACATGTCTCTCCAATATCATATGTTCCCATCCAATGGGCCAAATGAAGGGAGGTTTAGGGAAAGTGACACCTGTTTACAGAGCTGGGTCCTGGCTGCAGGTTGAGCCTTCCTGTCATATTTGGTTATTTGATCAGAAGAACACAGATCAGTACCTGCTGCTGCTGTGACGTAGAAACACTGAGACTCATGAGAGGCCTGCAGGCTGACCGTCTGCACACTGTGAGGACATTAGGTCACTTCAAAATGAAAACTGTTATGGGTTATTCAACCCAAATTAAAAAAATCCCCGCCTCTTGTGGTAACAAGCAATGAGAATAGCTAGCTTTTACACGACCGACAAACAGTATTTCTGTATTTAGTAAATGAAACTCTGGATTTTGATTCCAGACTTGGAGATGGCATTATCAAGGATCACATACATAATTGTGAGGTATTCTTTAGCTTAAAATGTTATGTAAATGAAGTTTCTTATCTGACTATCAGCTCATGAAATAAGAACAGAGGTATCATGCTTTGTTTCTTGCATAAAAGATTTCAAAGTGTCTTTTTCTTACAAAGTTATTCCTAATGGACAGAGACTTTTCCTGAATTCTGAGGTACACGTCTCACGGTAACACTCCGTACCATGGTTGAATGCCTGCAGGCTGGGGCTTAGACTTCTCCTCCTCTCATCTTTCACTTTCATAAATCTCAGGTTGCTAGTGTGGTTTTTTGACATCTGTGTTGTTGGAGCTCCCTCGTTTGGTAACCCTAATTCCTTCCTTGTGCCAATAAACACATCCAAAAGACGGGATAAGGATACTGAGAAATCACACCATGGTATTCCTCTATTGGCATTGATGTGCTGTTTTTCATCATCAGTGACCTTTAGCCCAGAGAGTGTGGCAATGATACCCAGCAACAACACAGAAAGACACAGTGTGTGTGCAGCACAGAGAGAGGAGAGCAGAACAAACTCACCAGGTGAACATAAGGCACAAAGTAGCCGTAGAGGGCTGCTGGGATACCGAAGGCCCAAATGCGATATCCCAAAGACTTCCAGATATGAATGTTGAACATCTTGCTCATGGGGGGGAAGCGGCTGCCGGTGCGGGTGTTGCCGGGTTTGACGGGCAGCAGGGGCCTGTAGGTGAAGCCAGCCAGCATCAGCACAAACATCAGGATGCAGAGGACCCTCATGGTGTTCTGCAGGCCCACCCGCTCCAGCAGACCCGACAGCACGAAGGGCAGCGTGATGGTGAAGAGGCTGCTGCCCGCCGTCACGATGCCGTTCACCAGACCCAGCCGCTTCTTGAAGTAGTGGCCCAGGATGACCAGGCTGGGCTGGTAGGCGAAAGAGCAGCCACAGGCGAACACAATGCCATAGGTGAAATACAGGGGGCCCAGGGACCTGTGGGGGGACGAAGACACACACACAAGTTACATCACTGTCTTAGCCATTTTGATTTTAATAAGTTGTCATAGCTGTAACAAACAATGATACATGTTGTAAAGGTCAAAGACTCCAGTGTGTGTGCTCCAGGGAAGCTCCAGCAGTAATTGTTTTATTATGGTTTGTCCTTGCTATTTCATTATGTGCACATTCAAAGGCTGTATAAATTGTAGGCCGACAAAACTGAGGCTACTGCTTCTTTCTGAAGCTATTTAGTGCCAGTCCCCAGGTGGTTGATATAGGTGTCCCATTAATATTAACATTAGGCCCCCTGCTCTTTACTCTATACAGAAACAAGTGTGAAAAAAAATGTTCCAAATGAGCACAGCAATGTTTATGTAATGCTGACAATAACATCTTGTATGCCATCAACCATTCTGCAGATTAGAGCTTTGTAAATGTGTTTTTAGCCCTCTATAACTGAATTGTCTTTTGATGTAGTAAAAGGGGATTTTGATCTGAGGAAGACTTCCTGAAGACATGAATCTGTAACTCTGCCAGCAGGAAGCCCATTGATTTCACGAGTGTGACTTTTGTCCACTTGGCTTTTCAACAATGGCAAAGGACATCGAACAGCACAATATAAGTGATTTGGGTCTGGTGGAGAAGGTCCAAATAAATACAGGGTGGTGGGTTCAAGTGGTTAGAAAGTCCTGTTAGGGGTAAATAAATCTTAGCAGTGAAATCACATGACTAAGAAATGTTGCACCTTACCCGCTGCAGAACTGTGAGGGGGTTGTGAACGCTTTTGACAGCAAATTGATAAGCAGTAATTCAACCGCTTTATTACTTGTTTATTGCACCTACGAGTGATAAAGTAAGGGTTGAACACTTGCAGCCTTGTTGGGATCACACATTTCTGTATGTGAGTGTGAGTGTGTCCCCCCACGTGTAGACATAAGGGATTCCAGGAAATGATGAACAACTAAGTGTGAGGTGCAGAGCCTCTTACCCACTGAGACTTGATACAAGTATGAAGACACGCTCAGCAGCGCGCGCACACACACACACACACACACACACACACACACACACACACACACACACACACACACACACACACACACACACACACACACACACACACACACACACACACACACACACACACACACACACACCACACACACACACACACACACCCACACACACACACACACACACACACACACACACACACACACACACACACACACACACACACACACACACACACACACACACACACACACACACACAGGAGAAGCAATAAGCAGCTAATAAAAGGTGATTATATGTCACATACGAGTGTCTCAAAACGGGACCAAAGTTTAAGAATCAGTCAATATACAGTATAGGAACTAAGAAGGATGACATCAATCTGACAACCCAAGTTACTCACTTCCCATTAAACTTGAAGGAGTGAGGGTCATGTATATTTTATGAAGTGAGGACACACATTTGAAAATCTTAATTTCTTCCTTACGTGACAAATGAGCTGGCCAGCAGGCCAACCAGCCCAACAGCTGCCCCCCCCACTGCCGTTACTCTGCAGCCGAGGATGTCAGTGAAGACGCTGACGATGGGAGAGCAGAAGAAGATCATCCCCATGGAGAGGGAGCCCACCCACGCTGCAGGAGACACACACAGTGAGGGGTTATCAGTTTGGATTGCATCCACATGTCTTAGAAACCTTAAGGAACCACATTGGGTAAAAGTGCATGTGATCAAGCCTTGAATCTTTGAGTCTTGACTCTTCGAGCGAACAAAAGAGATTGTTTTTATTGCCTCTGAAAAAGAGAGCAGAGCTGCTCTGAGTGCTTCACGCTTACTCAGCAGTCTTCTGTGAGGCGAAGGTTAAATACTGCAGCACACCTCTGATGTATGTTCAGATACTCAGGACACATTTACAGCAATCCAGATAGGGATTCTGAGATAGTAATAGACTGCATGGCTTGATCATTGTGAAATCTATCAAAGCAAAGCAGAGGGAAACAGAGTGTGTAGATAACTGAAGGTCAGTTGTGCCTTCAGTTATCTACACACTCTGTTTCCCTCTAAAGTCTTATCACAAGTTCTTTTCAGTCCCTTACACAAACAGGCCGGCACGTGTGTGCTGACATGCTTGGAACACCACATGTCTGCACGCCCTTGTGCCTGTTGACCAGTCAGACTGTGGGATCACTCATAAGTCTCCAATCAAATCACACATCCTATCCTAGATAGTATCACAACTCAGGTTGAAACTCAGTGCATGTGACACAGAAGATGTGTATTCTCAATGCTGCAGCAAGGTCAGGGGAAACCTGTGGGAAATACACAGCAGTTAGAGTGTATTGTAATCAGTTTTTAGGTGAGTAACAGGAGACCACTGGATCAAGTTACAGTGTTCCGTCTTTATTCTCCCTGAATCCTCCTAACCCCCATGCTGGAAGAGTATTATAGCTTCCAGTGCAGAAGATCCGAGAGAACACCCCCTGCTACCGTTACAGGATCAATCCGACTGCAAGCAGCTCTCCCTGTTTACAGCTGGATACCTTTGTTTTAGTGTCGGCACACATTTCATATGTTCATGGCAATATGAACATGCTGATGAACATTTTCAGCATTTCAATGTGTTCACTTTTGCTAGCATTAGGAAGTACAAACGGGGCTGATGGGAATTTCATTATTCATGGATCATCAAAGTTGTAAGAGATTATCATAAAGAGATCATGAATGTCCAACTTCCAGTGCAAACCAGGAGTTGTCGATACATACGACATACACATGTCAGCCTGCTAGTGGAAAGGTGAGTGGGTCACCAGCTCGTACATCATCTGGGTACTTGAAAGTCTATACATCATTTCCCAGTAATCAATTGAATATTTGGCATTTTATACAGAATGTGTTTGTAGGTTTGTAGATGTAAACTAATGTATTATATGAAAACCAATGCCAGTAAAAAACTGTTAATTTCAGGTTTATTTGGAGCTTTCCCAATCCTCTCTTCTCAGGTTTATTGATCTGAGTTTTATACAATGCACAGATGATAACGTTTCAGTGGTTGGATACCCACTGGTCTCATTTCTTTATGGTGGATATACACCGATGAGCCATAACGTTATGACCACGGACAGGTGAAGAGAAGAACAGGGATTTCCTTGTTAGAATGGCACCTGTCAGTGGGTGGGATATGTTAGGCTGCGAGTGAACACTTTGTCCTCAAAGCTGATGTTTTGGAAGCAGGAAAAATGGGCAAGCGTGAGGATGAGGGGACTTTGACAAGAGCCACATTTTGATGGCTAGTCAACTGGGTCAGATCATCTCCAAAACTGCAGCTCTTGTGGGGGGTTCCCGGTCTGCAGTGGTCAGTACCGACCAAAAGTGGTCCAAGGAAGGAAAACCGGTGAACCAGCGACAGGGTCATGGGTGACCAAGGCTCATTGATGGGCGTGGGGAGTGAAGGCTGGCCCGTGTGGTCCGATCCAACAGAAGAGCTCACATTACTGAAACATTTAATGCTGGTTCTGTTACAAAGGTGTCAGAAAACACAGTTTTCCTGCTGACTGCATTGTCTATTCCAGACAATGCAGTCAGAAAAATGCCCCAAATTCAATGGGGTCCACTGTGCCTGGCCTCATCTTTGTGGGGATAACAGCAAATATGTAGCTTTAAGCGTAAAGCTACATATTGTAATAAATGTCAGTGAACAAGAAGGGCAAAGAATCCCTCAAGGATAACAGGAAATTGCTGTTGTGGTTTCATCTGCTGGCTCTCTCGATTTAAAGGCATTTACGCTTCAGACGAAAAGGAATTCCAGATTGAAAAATGTAATATCAGGATTCTCTCTGTCCCAATGACATCCAGCGCTGGCCCCGGGCCTGGACTCTGACAGACGAGCAGAGAAGCCCTAAGTCGTCTGTCTGCTTTGTTAAAGACTCCTTGTTGGAATCACCTCTGCTCTGAACCTGCTCACCCCACAATGACTGAACTGACAGCCATGAAAATAAAAGCAAAGAAAGTCTGACAAAATGCAATAAAGATGACCGCTCTGAGAGTTGGAGTTACATTTCGTTTAGGTGTCCAGGAGCGAGCAAAAGTCCTGTCAGCTGAAATCCTGCTGTTTGACTCTTATCCCAAAAAGCACTATCAACTGTTTCATTTGTCAAATCAAGCCAAATATTCATTTATTTTAACCAACTAGTCTAGAACCACTGGCTAAAAACATCAAATGAGTATGTGAAGAACAGAACAGCCCTCATGGTTCCCTGATGACTTCCCTTCAGTGAGTCAATAAAAGAGGGGCGCATTGAAGCAGCTGGTGGAAAAGTTAGCTATTAACCAAAGTGAATGGAAAGAACTCATGGACAGGACAGGCATACTTGGATCGTATTGCAGTGTTGTGACCATTTTCCAGGCCTGGTCAAACAAACAGCTTGTCCCTGCAGCATATTCCACCAACCTGTTGAGCAAAGATGCTCAGGCCAACGTCTAGCTCCAACAGGGAGAATAAAGTCAGGCTCCATTTAATATCAGAGACCACTTTAAACTCTGGCTGTTACCCGAGAACAAACACAAACCAGGGATGGAAGCGTGTCAATAAATCAACTGCTCTCTGTCAGGATCTCCACACAAACTGATGAAACCAAATGCACGACCCAGAGACAAAGTCTTGAATTTAAAAAAAATGTAATTTTTATTTCACAGATCAGGTAATCCTTTTTAACTATGGGATTAGTTTTGTATCATAAAGATAAAGCAACACTTTCTCAGAATAAAGCAAAACTATGAGTTTAAAAGAGAAAAAAACCGAGTCAAGCAAAATAAAATAAATTTCAAAAATAAAACTATAAGTTGCAAACAAATCATTTGTGTAATCATGTAAACTATAAGTCTTTTTTCTTCATTTTAACATAGGTTTTTGTTTGCAGTTCTTGTTTCTTCTTTCTCAAAGATCAGACTTTTGCTCTCGCTGCAGCTCTTCTCTTTTGCGCTCCCTCATTTTTTGTTTGAGATTCTGACACAAACATCCCAGGTGGGCGGGACTTTCAGGGGTGCGTCCCCATTGGCTACTCAGCAGAGGTGGGGACTCGAGTCACATGACTTGACTCGAGTCAGACTCGAGTCGCATATTTTTTTACTTGAGACTTGCTTGACTAACATTGATAAAAGATTTGACTTTGACTTGGTATTCATGACTTGAGACTTGACTTAAGCTTGAGACAGATGACTTGAAAGGACTTGACTGTTTAAAATTAAATATTTGCGTTTGTTTTTGTAGTGCGATATTACGTTTAGTTTTTTCGAAAAACGTGATTATAGCGCCATGCGCGCAAACCTGGCAACCCACTAGAAGGCAGGGTTGCGTTCCAATAGTCCATTTAGCTTAGGAACCTTCCTAATGGAGTGAAATGACCCGGAAGTCCCTCAGTGGCAGCCATGATAAGTGTCGTTCCAATTCTCTAGATGATAGGAAAGGAGGTTTCAAACTTCCTTTATAACCTCCTTTAGCTTAGGAACCACTGGACCTCCCTAACTGAAAGGAGAGGAGAAAATGCTGCCCCACAATGCATTGCAGCCGCAGCATTTGCCGTCACTCAACAGTCGGCCGTTCAGGGAAACAACCGATTATGACCGAGAAATGATATCATGAAAGTTACTGTGCTTATTAAGCATTTTAAAACGTATGTGGTAAGTTGCCAAAGTGCTTTGTTTTGAACGTTCATCAGTATTATAATCAAAGAGAGAAATATGAACGTTAGTTTTTACTGAAATGATCAAATAAAGTCAACATTTCACTGAGCTGTGTGGGGTTGTTCAACTTTTAAAAGATGTTTGAATGGTGATATACACAGTGATAGATGTTAAGGACTAACGTTTATAATAAATACATTTGTATTGATTTTAAGATCTTTTCATACAATCATACGTATTGGGATCATTTGTATTAATGTGGACCGGAGGGAGAGGGTGACAAGCATAAGTTTCACTTTCCTTTTTTATTTCAATTCCAACTTTGGTCATGAAGAATATGTTTCTCTGTTGTCCACGTTCATAAAGCATAAAGCAACAGCATCAGAGCACGGTGCAGAGTCTCTAGATGAGTTTACAGTAGTCCCTCGTTCTTATTGAACATCCATGTTGTAGTCCGCTGTATAGAAAACTGTAGTTTCCATAGTTTCCCCACAGCAGCAGACGCACATTCATGACGTCCGCTGGCGCATCATAAACACGTCGGATAGTGTAAGTGCAGTCGGATTCTCTAAAGTACCGCGGTCTCTTCTCCTAAGTCCTTTTGAATTCTCCTATCCACTATCCCTTAACCCCGTGACGTTTCACTCAGAGGTCAAGGAATAGACGATAGGGATAGACGTTAGGAGCTGATTTTTGGATTATCGGAACGCAACCCAGGAGTCTCTGTTAACATGGCAGCGGCTAGCGTTACTCCACAAATAGTGAAGTTTGGATTCAAGGATTATTTTGTCGATGACGGTAATAAGAAGAGAACAGCGGTATGCAGGGTCTGCAGCATAAAGATCAGTGACACGACCACCACAACATCCAACTTCATTCGTCACTACAACAAACCCACAGAGAAAGGTGCGTGCATGTGTTGTGTTAGCTAGAAAGCTAACGTTAAGTCAAAGCTACGTTAGACTTGGTTTCCAATCGATTAAGCAAAGAGAAGACAAAACGGTAAATGAACACTAAAACCGCCAAGGGATTCATTTTGACTAACCCTGATACTGACGGGCTGCCAGGAGGGGGGGAGAGAGACAGAGGAAAAGAGATGCCTCGTTTATTTCCCCTGAGTTGTTATCAGAAGTTACTGTAAACTGTTGAATAATGTAGTTCATCTACTTTTAGTAGTTTGTTTAAATGTTTTAATGATGTTGTTTTTGTTTGTAGAAGTGCATCATTCCTTGATTTATTGTAAAATGAATCTGAACTTTTTGATCTGTTATGATGATAAACTGAAGCCATTTCTAAATGAACTCAATTAAGTGAGTTTTAAATCTACTTAGTTTATAAGGAAATGATGAAGAGGAACACATTAAATGATTTGAAAATGATATCTATGTAGGTGCTGACGCTGTTGGCGGTTCTAGTGTTAACAGACATTTAAATTAAATATGTGTACTGGCAAATGCCATATATGATTTTCTTACCTGGAATTCTGCCTTTTTGAACAGACTTTTTGAGTCCTAGCTTATTGTCTGCAGTTCTAGGGTTAATATGAATCTAATATGATTGTCATCGGTCTAAATTAGATTTCAATGATGAACTGGGTATGTAATGAAGATCATAGTGTGGGTTACATCCATTTTCATAACCACTGTCTTTTAACTGATTTAAATGCGGAAACTGGGCTTATTCATCAGAATTTTGTTTGACTTGACTTGACTTGCTTGACTCTCACCACAGTGACTTGGGACTTGCTTGATACTTGTAGGTCAAGACTTGAGACTTGCTCATGACTTGCACATGTAGGACTTACTCCCACCTCTGCTACTCAGTTTTTGAGTGACAGCCCAGTCCTCCAGCGATTGTACAGTGCAGGCAGCTGCGGTGCGGTAGCTGAGCGTGGATAGAACACCCGCAGAAGAACCAGCATTTCAATTATTATAATACTACAAGTGGAAATATATGCAAGTATTGATCATTTGTGTTGTTTGTGCTGTACTATACGGTCTGTTTCTTTATTGTGTTGAGTGAGAAGTAAAGCTGTGCTATGAAAGTTAGCTTTTGCTACCTTTAGGGGGGGAGCATGAAGAAAGACCTGCACCATCTTCATCCATGCTGGCGTTGCTGTTATCACTGGCTCAGTGTCATTTCATTTGACCAAATGTCTTTACATATACATTTAATAGATTTTATTATTATCCACCTTTTTGTTTTATGTCCTTTTATTTAAAACATTCTTTGAGACTTCATCTTCTGGTTCAAATTTCAATAAATGTAATTTGTATAATCACTCTTGTCTTTATTCTACATGAAAATGTTAGAGATTCCACTCAAATCTTTTGATTATTCAGATGCTTGACTCAGTTTTTTTTTCTTTTAAACTCATAGTTTTGCTTTATTCTGAGAAAGTGTTGCTTTATCTTTATGATACAAAACTAATCCCATACTTAACAGAGTAGGTACTGGAAATAACAAAAGGCGCTCACAAGGAGGAAAAAACTAGGCATAACAAAAAGAGAACTTAAGAAAAACTTAAGCCTACAAAAGAAACAAAACCTGACATGAGTCAAAGCGACCCTTTCTGAGCTGAGGCTTGGCACGACCAATCGGAGAAACAAACAAGAGGAACTGACACAGGACAGGGGAGAGACAGGACTATTTAAACAAGAGGTGAGTGGGAACAGGTGGAAACAATCAGGGGCGGGGCAGACACTGATGAAGGCGGGAAAAACAAACAAGGGGAGGAAGAAACAGGGCCTGAAAACGAGACATGACAATAAACACAGAGACTGACTAGAGATGAAGAACCTAAATGAAAAAACATGAAAATGACAGACATAATACATGAACATAACTAACACATTTGAGGAGACACAGCAGTCTCACTGCCAACAGCCCGGAAAAAGGAGCAGATGTCCCTTTGCCACCACTTTTACACCAAACATTCTGCCATCACCTTCCTATAACAATAATGAGACTGCCTTTTTAAATGATGTCTTGCATTGTACATACTGGTAAAAGATTTGTTTAGCTTATTATCCCTTAATGCCAAAGCTTTGCCTAGCAACCTATGTCTCACTGATTGCAGTTTTGAGCAAAGAGACAGACAACAGAGGATTCAGTAGATTACCATGAGGAAAACCTTGCCCTAACCAGGAAGTGAAACTTCTAACGAATGCATTTTTAGGTTACACCATAGGCACTTTTTTAAATAGTTATTTTTTTATTGTATTATTTATTTAATTATTTATAATCTGACATTCTAAACATGTTGCCATGGCAGAATCCTTTTTTTTATATTGTACCTGACAACTTAATTTAGCAAAACATTTATATTTGATCTATTGTATTGTCACATTTGAACTGCCTCACCATCTGTCAGACAGACATAATGATTTGAGTGCTGTCAGACAATTAGAGTAACATAGGAGACAAAGAGAGCAGCTAGAGGAGCACAGCTTCGGTTAGCCTCTAGAGATGTATCTTCTTCCTTTTCTTAATCAGATGACACATTTAATATATAATCCCAAAGCTACGGTTTTGCTCTGACTTCAGGGCAACGGGGCACAATCTGAACTAGGGCTGCACGATATTGGAAAAAACTGACATTGCGATATTCTTTTCCTCTGCGATATTGCGATATGAAAACATACAGGAATCGAAGAAAAGACCGTTTTTTTTGTCCGCAAACCATCCCTTCTTGAACTTTAATGCTATACAGTTGGTATTCTTTTAACGATATTTGACCGGATGAAAGATTTTAGTTACGGACTTCTGGATCTTAAGTGATCAGAGCAACGAGCTGAGCTAGCTCGGTTATCCTGCTGTGATCTGATCAAGAATGATTGTGATTGGTGGTTTGCTGTGCATGCAGAGCCTGCATGTCACTCACTCAAGTACCTTTTCTTTTTGTAGCAAGCAGCAAAATAATTGTAACATGACGTGTTAGAGTGAATTTGCATACTTAATATCGCACGTCCTAAAACATTTTGTTAAATTGACGCACGATGTGAATATCGCGCATGCGCATAACGCGATTATCGTCACGACACGATATATCGTGCAGCCCTAATCTGAACACATGTAAATGATGAAAAGGAACTAACTGTCGTCTCACACAAGGGAATAAGAGCAGAGGAATTGGAGAACCTTGGGTTCCCCGACTGGCCGGCAACCTTGTTTCCAACTGCTCGTCTCATAAAACGAAAAATGTAAACCCCCCTTCTTACAAAAAACAAAGCAGAGTGGGCGGCAGGGTTATTGGGGTTACAAGCTGTGGCCCACGTTAGGCTGAACATGTTGGGCACAAAGCTGGGACTCATTACTTTTTTTTTTAACACTTTTTTTTTGTAAATTTTCATTACAAAGAAAAATCATGCAGAATGTCATTGAGTAGTCAAATACATACTGTAGATGCAACAGTGCACATTTAAACCAGACTGCCAAAAAGCAGATCAAATGTACCCCTCACCCCGACCCCAGCATGAAATAAAAAAAACAGTAAATTAGATAAGTGTACACGTTCTCACAATTGACACAAAAATGTAATAAATAAAAACATACAAAGCAAACGACAAACAAAAAGACAAAATATATACAAAGCTTACAATATAGCAATATTGTAAGCTTTGTATATATTTAGAAATGGTCATTACTCCTGTTCTGGCTGCCTTACACTGGCTCCCTATAGAACACAGGATAGAATTTAAAATTCTTCTTCTCGCCTACAAAGCCCTTAATGGGCAGGCGCCATCTTACCTTAAATAACTCATTATACCCTACTGTCCTACTAGGGCATTGCGTTCCAAGAATGCAGGGTTGTTGGTTGTTCCTAGAGTCTCTAAAAGTACAATGGGAGCCAGAGCCTTTTCTTATCAAGCTCCACATTTGTGGAATCAGCTTCCAGTTTGTGTTCGGGCGGAAGACACCCTATCCGTTTTTAAGAGTGCGCTTAAGACCTTCCTTTTTGATAAAGCTTATAGTTAGGGCTGATTAGATTCAGCCCCTAGTTTTGCTGATATAGGCTTAGTTTGTCGGGGGACATCTTACTTCTTCCTTCTCTCTGTCTATACCTGTGTACTCTCATGTTCCGATTAACCCAGCTTCCCCAAATGTCTTTCTTTTTGGTGTCTATATACGCCGGGATCCGGAGTCATGGATGATCCTGCGCTCCTCTGTCCTGGATCGCGAGCCCTGGATCTTGAGTCGTGGCTGTGGTCCTGGATCATAGGTCCTGGATGGATATCCTCGTGGATTCATCTTCCTATTATACACACATGCATTTCCAAACATTTGGACTACCTATGTTGCAAATGTATTATCTTTTCAATTTACACACGGCATCTATTGCACGTCTGTCCGTCCTGGGAGAGGGATCCCTCCTCTGTTGCTCTCCCTGAGGTTTCTCCCATTTTTCCCTTTAAACTGTGGGTTTTCTCCGGAAGTTTTTCCTTGTACGATGTGAGGGTCTAAGGACAGAGGGTGTCGTATTGTCATACTGATATTTTGTACAAACTGTAAAGTCCACTGAGACAAATGTAACATTTGTGATATTGGGCTATATAAATAAACATTGATTGATTGATTGATAGTAGCCCAGATTAAGCAACACTCAAATATATACACAATCTTCTTTAAAGAGTTAAAGGGGACCTATCATGCAAAATGCACTTTGTGATGTCTTTTATACATAAATATGTGTCCCCGGTGCGTCAGGGAACTCACGCAGCGTCAGAAAATAAAACCTTTTTTCCTCCGTACCCAAATCTTTTAAAAACAGGTGTACAACGAGCGGATACAGATTTGCTGCCGATCTGACGTCAAATCGGAAGCGGACCCACAGAAAGTTGCTATCAGAAACAATGCCTGACGTGTTTTGGATTTCTTTCTTTACATTAGCAAGCCTCGCTAACACTCAGAGCTAACCTGTACTGGAGAGCACATGTGTTTAAAAAGCAGGAAATAAAAAAAGAACTCACCTTGTGATAAACCTGCAAGAGAAAAAGCATTTGAGCTCCATACTGTTTCAGAAATAATCCTTGCTGTGGTTTAGAACAGGATGGCGTTTTATCACAGCAGAATTTAACTTTATCTCCGGTATAATTCTGATCAGGCATTAGCTCCGCCTCCTCTTTTTTTTTTTTTCAAAGCTAAGGACCCAAAATCTGCGTTTCTCTAACAGGGCTGCAAAAGAGGGGTATGAGCAGTATGAGGCATGGCTAAAATGGGTGATCTGTTTGGGATTTTAAGCAAAAAACTTCACAGACATGTTTTTGTATAGGTATGGCCCTACAATATATTTTTCCAATATAGTATGATAGGTCCACTTTAAGTCCAGCTTGCACTTCTCTATGTGTGTGATCAATGGCTGCCAGGCCATACTGGGACTCATTACTAATGTCCCTCCTGGGGGGCTGCAGGTCCAGAAGACAATTCCACAATCACTTTGGTCTGCCCTGAAGTTTGCATGACTTACCAAAACAGAATGTTGGCTGGAAATGTATAGTCTGGACTTGAATGTGACTGAAGAGAAATATTTTAAAGAAGCTTTGAAGAATTGACATTGGTTTAGTGATTCTTTGAACAATAATTCAAGTGTACAGTAAGTGACAGTTTTAGAGTGGGGGGATAACAGTTATTGACACAGGTCTATGGTTTCAGTAACATCCACGTCTTTCAAGTCTGATAAGATTTGGGATGAGTGACTGCCATTATTTCAGCCCGAGTAGATGCCTGTAGCTGAAGCCTGACTCTTGAGCCTGGAAGCACCTGAGGATATTCTTGCTACTATTCTAAGCTCAAACTCCAGCCCCTTGACATTCTGTAGACTTAATGTGGCCTTACATTACAACAGGCTATCCTGTTAAAATATGAGCTTACAGCTGTTGCTGTCCAATCACAAGAGGCCCGTCATAACCCTAAGAGGGCCTCATGGCACTGCAGATACACATCTGGCTGGACCATATAGAAGCATTACGATACAGCAGCTGGAAGACGTTTATACTGGGCTGCTCCATTGGAGGCCGGGGGTGGGGGGGTGGGGGGTGGGGGATGGAGTTGGGGGGGGGGTTAAAAACAGTTAAATTCGCCAATTTGTGTGCGCTTGCCTCCCAAGTTTTTATTTATTGACTTACAACGAGAACCAATACAATTACTATGTTCAAAATACCAACTCAGGTTTTTAAAGAATGTATAGAATAAATAAAACAAGGCAACATTAAACATGCTTTATTATATGACCTAAATCCAAAAGCACTTTTTTCTGCTCAGGAATCCAAACTCATGTCCTTCTTGTGTTTTGTGGTAACACAGCACAGGAAGTGAAACCTTATGCATGGCATATGTTCTCAAAAAAACAAATGTTGGGTTGAGTAACTTTTTTGAGTAATTTATGGGTGTGCCTAACACAGAGAAACACATGCATGTATGGAATGGTTTCTATCTGCAGCCGATAAAACAGATCCGTATGAAAATGTTAAATGAGAATTGTGGTGAGCGTGTGAGGAGAGGGAATGGGGTGTTGTGTCAGGCTGCTTGGTGATTGGGGGAGCTCTTCGTCCAACCCCTTTCTAAGTGCACAGTATAGGTGGGCTCCCGGCCCACATACGCCTTTACTCAATTTCTGCATAAGTGTAGCCTGACTGGTATCTGCCTTAAGAATTGAGAATAACGCAACATCAAAGATTTACACACATTTACCAACTGTAGACAATACATGACTTTAGATGAAGACATTTCACATCATCTCTTAAAGATGTTCTCTTCACAGATCCTTATTGAGTATGTGTTGCTAAAGAAGAAGCATTTAGCACGCTTCAGTGAGTGTGCTAAACCAAAACCCCGAGCTGCAGTCAACTGATGATTCTGAGCGGTCATCACTTTGTTACCATAAAGATATTGACAGAGAGCAAACAACTGTGTTTATGTCTGTACAAAATCTGACAACTACCATAACAACTGAAGCTTATTAATAACATGCTGACAGTAATGTGAAACGGCACACCCACACTTAACAAGTAAAATAAGTGTTAATAAAGCATACAGATGGTGTCCAGCAGAGGTGGGAGTAAGTCCTACATGTGCAAGTCATGAGCAAGTCTCAAGTCTTGACCTACAAGTATCAAGCAAGTCCCAAGTCACTGTGGTGAGAGTCAAGCAAGTCAAGTCAAGTCAAACAAAATTCTGATGAATAAGCCCAGTTTCCGCATTTAAATCAGTTCAAAGACAGTGGTTATGAAAATGGATGTAACCCACACTATGATCTTCATTACATACCCAGTTCATCATTGAAATCTAATTTAGACCGATGACAATCATATTAGATCAATATTAACCCTAGAACTGCAGACAATAAGCTAGGACTCAAAAAGTCTGTTCAAAAAGGCAGAATTCCAGGTAAGAAAATCATATATGGCATTTGCCAGTACACATATTTAATTTAAATGTCTGTTAACACTAGAACCGCCAACAGCGTCAGCACCTTCATAGATATCATTTTCAAATCATTTAATGTGTTCCTCTTCATCATTTCCTTATAAACTAAGTAGATTTAAAACTCACTTAATTGGGTTCATTTAGAAATGGCTTCAGTTTATCATCATAACAGATCAAAAAGTTCAGATTCATTTTACAATAAATCAAGGAATGATGCACTTCTACAAACAAAAACAACATCATTAAAACATTTAAACAAACTACTAAAAGTAGATGAACTACATTATTCAACAGTTTACAGTAACTTCTGATAACAACTCAGGGGAAATAAACGAGGCATCTCTTTTCCTCTCTCTCTCCCCCCCCCCTCCTGACAGCCCGTCAGTATCAGGGTTAGTCAAAATGAATCCCTTGGCGGTTCTAGTGTTCATTTACCGTTTTGTCTTCTCTTTGCTTAATCGATTTGAAACCAAGTCTAACGTAGCTTTAACTTAACGTTAGCTTTCTAGCTAACACAACACATGCACGCACCTTTCTCTGTGGGTTTGTTGTAGTGACGAATGAAGTTGGATGTTGTGGTGGTCGTGTCACTGATCTTTATGCTGCAGACCCTGCATACCGCTGTTCTCTTCTTATTACCGTCATCGACAACATAATCCTTGAATCCAAAATTCACTATTTGTGGAGTAAAGCTAGCCGCTGCCATGTTAACTGAGACTCCTGCCTTCTAGTGGGTTGCCATGTTTGCGCGCATGGCGCTATAATCACGTTTTTTGAAAAAACTAAATGTAATATCTCACTACAAAAACAAATGCAAATATTTAATTTTAAACAGTCAAGTCCTTTCAAGTCATCTGTCTCAAGTCATGAATACCAAGTCAAAGTCAAGTCTGTTATCAATGTTAGTCAAGCAAGTCTCAAGTCAAAAAATATGCGACTTGAGTCTGACTCGAGTCAAGTCATGTGACTCGAGTCCCCACCTCTGGTGTCCAGTGCAGCAGTGTGATCCCGCTGCATCTTGTTATCAGTGTGTTTTCATATGCTGAGCTCTAACAGTGGAGAGGAACAAGGACAGTGCCAGCAGGAGATTCACATAATACATATATTTCATTATTCATTCCCACTGACTGTGGGCTGATGATGTATGCCATGTTAGTGCTGCTCTGCCTCCATCATTCTCTTGGCTTTATCTCCTGACAGCCTTCACCTAAACTCAGGTCGAGGCTCACAGGCCTGTGATCAAATACCCTGTAAAATATTGACCTGTGTATGCTAATTACTTTTCAAGGTTTTAGGAGCGTTTGAGCCATGTCTTTTTTTGTCTGATTCTTTTACTATTTGCCTACGCAAGGTGGCTGTTAGAGCTCCTAACTCATATCTTTAAAGCCAGTGTTATGATGTAATGGTAAATGGACTGTACTTATATAGTGCTTTATCCAGTCTTCAGAACGCCGCAAAGTGCTTTACATGTGCCACTTGCTAAGGGAAGCTAGCATTCTGTTGTTCAAAATGTTTGTTTTTGTGTTTAAATCTCCTCATGGTTTATCTTAAAGAAGCCTTCCATCGCCCCAACCAGCTAAGAGTTAGGTAATTAAATAACAGTGCGCTTAGTGGGGCATTATAAAGTCACCAACTGCCTTATCAGAACAGGAAAATAAGACTAAACTATACAAACTACATGCACTTCATATGATGAATTATAAACTAGAAACTTCCCCACCCAAAGAGACTTTGTGACTGAAACGTTCCAGTAGGAGAATTGAAAGCTGTAGCTGTCTTGTTGAGGTACAAAGGCCTACTACAGTTATTTAAAAAGAATTATGCAGTAACTTTAGAATGACTTAACTGAATCCTGTTTACTGCTGCTTACATTCTTTTACACTTAAAACTCTGAATCTACAAGTTGATCCAACCCTTAAGAAGTAGGTGAAATATACCTACAATCTTATCTATCCATTTAATGATACAATTATGTTTGGTGGTTAAGGATTTCATGCATTGCATTTCATAACTTAAATGTACAAAATGTCCGTTTATATCATAAGTGAAAACATGTTTTCATGTGGAGGTAGTCTATGCAGATAGTGATCCACAGCAGCACGTGAGTTTGGATATGAGAATCAGAGGCATGTTGCAACATGTGTGTACAGATGAAGCACTCCAGATCAGACTCAGATGGGTGTGTCCCAGTCAAAAGCCCAGCGGATGCCAGTGGCTGGGGGGTGTTGCCAAATTGCTAGAGGGCGTTGCCCAATTTCCCCATTTGTTCATTACAGGATTTAACCATAAGATGGCGCTTCATTCACAAAATACACAAAGACAACTGGGTGTTGTTGAACTTAGTCTGTTTGCAATGATAAAAATAATAATAATGAGAAACTATGAAATAAGAAATGAATAAAACTAAAATGTAATTATCATATATTATAATGTATTGTATTATTAAGTAATATCATACATTAACCCCATTATAGCAGATGCCACATTGAATGGATGAACACATTTATGCATCAATAATTACAACAGAGTAGGGGTGTAACGGTATCCGTATTCGTCCCGTACCGTCACGGTTCGGACGTCACGGTTCGGCACACGCAGTCACACGACGAATACGCCTTTTTTTTACGAGTGGGAAAAAAGTCTGTCATTCAGGGCAGTATCCACTACACCAGGGGTGCCCAACCTTTTTTGAACCGAGAGCTACTTTTAAAGTTGCTAGTCTGCCGAGATCTACCAGTCCAAATAGAGAGGCGTAGCCATTACTGACAGCCTAGTAAATACACACTTCTACTTGTATAAAACTGACCTTTGTATGATGAATACTTCATAAAACACTGCAGATCCTTTATCTTACCTCTTTCTAATCTACACACATACAAGTATTTAACTGAAGTTACACAACAGTGTTGTTATAAGTGGGTATGTATTCAAGAAACATTGAACAGTGCTGCCACATATGACACAGGAAAAAAGAAAAGACTCTGAACCCTTTCTTTGCCATTATATAAAAATAGTGTTGCTACAAAAGTATAAATTAGGCTTACTAATAAGACAACTCAGATCTGAAGCAACACAGGAATCTGCTGCAACAGTGCAATACAAAAGACAACATTAATAGAATCAATCCTTTTTTGTTGCATTTTAGTAGAGTATAAAAATAAATGCCTTTAAAATAGGATGCAAGCAACACTAGTCATTCCCACTGCAATTGATAATAGACTATAATCAATTTAAGTTTGCATTCTTATACCATTTTGTACAATAATTATAATGAATAAGTTCAAACAAACTCAAACTTACAGCTGATTAATAACGGTATCTAACTTGAGTTTTATCATATCAAAAAACCTGTTGAAATGCTTCTGTTATTTTTACTGTCCCCCAAAAAGCGCGTCGCAGCCTCCAGGAATGCTTCTTTCACAACTTCGCCGTCTTTGAAAGACTTCATGTGTTTCGCAAGAACGTGACTGACACGATAAGATGCTATGGTAGCAGCCTTGCTCTTGTTGTTGGGCCTGGTGAAAATGGACTGCTGTGCATTTAGCTGTGCTTTCAGGCCCCTCCCCTTTTGGAGCGTAGGGCAGAATTAGGAGGGAATTCCGTCTCGTAGCGTTTGTGCACTGTTTTGAAATGCCACTCCTAAATGACCCTTCTTCGATAAAGCCACGCTCGCATTGCAGATGAGACAGATGGACTTTGAATTGGAATAGATACAAAAATAATCATCCTCCCACTCGGAGTGAAAATTATATATGTTTTGCTTCTGCCATAATTGCGGTCTTGTGTGTGTGCGGACTGTCACTCCTGTTGACACGGACAACGTTAGCGAACTAGTGCACTGCCCACTGCTCACCAGCCACGCCCCGACACATGGGGTCACGCCGGCCAATCACAAAGCTTTGATGCGTTCAAGTGCATTATTCTGGTACAGGAAGATTATGTTATAGGACATTAACGATAAACAGAATATTGTTGTTCTATTTTTAGACACATCTCGCGATCGACTGGGAATCTCCCCGCGATCGACCGGTCGATCGCGATCGACTGGTTGGGCACCCCTGCACTACAGTATATATAATCCAGGGAGCGGTATTGCGCCTAAAAGCTGTTTGCCAGCCGCCCTTAAACAACAAATGAAGAACAAGAAGAAACACAACAACAAAACGAACAAAATACAAGAAGAAGAAAAGTTAGTATGGCGATTTCAGATAACACACGGGAGCTAGAACCCACCTGCTTCTTTTAAATCAGCTGTGTGGGAACATTTCGGGTTCCCTGTGGACTACAATAACGATTAAGTGTGCGAGTGGTGGATCGGACGAGGACGGTGTGTCGCCGTTGTTCTACAGTGGTGCGGTATGCTAATAGAACACACGCCAAACATGCTAAATCATATCAGAAGGGATCACCCAGATTTGCCAATCAACGGAGCCCGGCAAAAGACAGCAGCAGTTCAACAGCTGATCCCCGCTGTTTTTAAGAAGCCAAGAGACGTGAAAGCCGTGAGACCAAAATAAATAACGGAAGCTTTGTTTTCAACGACTTTGCGCTTTTGAAACACTTTCTTATTATTTATGATGTCATATTTTCAAGACAATTCTTTTTAGCTTTACAGCTTGATGAAACCTTTTGTTTGACATCAGCCATTATAGATAATATGGCCATCTGAGTGTACTGGGTAGTGGTTGTTTTTAACTGTTTAATACAGTTAATTATTCAAAATGTCAGAGTTCTTTATTTTAAACTGAAACTTGCACTACTGTTCAAACATAAATAACAGCAAACCTGGAATTATGCATTTGGGACTTTTTTTGCTTTTTCTTGTTGTAACCGAACCGTACCGAACCCTGACCTCCAAACCGAGGTACGAACCGAACCGTGACTTCTGTGAACCGTTACACCCCTACAACAGAGTATTTCTAAATACAAGTTGTAAAAATACTTATATGTATTTAATATTAAACCTTTGGAGTCGACCGTCACGCCGGCGTGATTAGATCACATGACCTGTTCAAGCCGGTGCCGCATAAAAACAACAGTCCGGACAACATTGCCGTGTGTTTCTGTCGAAAGTACTGGCTTGAAACTATAACCCCAGTCTTTGTTTCATGCAAAAAGACCCAGTAAACATGGACATACGATGATATAAAGTTAATACAGATATATTTCAGAAGTATGAATAATGGAAGCACATATTTTAATATCTTCGCCGTAGTTGATAATTTTACGAAACGGAAAATACTGGAAACTGTAGATTCTGCTCAACAGGATGTATTTACCAGGGAGGGGGTGAGGTAATCAGGTAAACGGAGTGATACGAAACGAGACGAAAAGAGACGAAGAGGGGACGGCGGGAACCGAGAGAGACGGCGGGAATTGAGAGAGACGAAGATATACGAAGACAGGCGGCGGGAGACGAAGAGAGACGGCGGGAGACTGGATTGAAGTAAAAGTGACAGACAAACATTGAGAATTTAGATATAGTTAGATAGATTTAGAGTTTTGAAGATTCAACTATGATGAAGAGAACTCTGAACGTGAGTCAAGCTTTAAAGCTTGTGTTTTGACATGGAGGAGGAGGAACCTGTGATGTTGCCCTCTGTGTCGTATTGACAGAAAACCGCTTTGAAGCGTGGCACAGATAAAGACAGAAAAAACTGATTTTTGTACATAATGTGTATATATATATTTTTGTATTATATTTATAATAACACTTTTGCAGAATGAAATCCCATGCTACCCTCAATCAAACTTTCACATTATCATAGTGACATCCCATGTAATATATTTCCAGCTTTAAATGGTTTTCGTTGTGTTACATATGAAAAATATATCATTTTCAAAATCTGTTTTTACGTTTTTGTGTGATTTTGGGTCCAAAATGTTCATATAGTAGAAGATCACTGCTCTAAACAAAGTCAAAAAAATCCTACAGCCAAACGAAATAAATATAATTAATTATGATGAATACGGTTAAGTCTTGGTTCATTGTTTTTCACTTTTATTAAATGTTTGATAGTTCCGGTGGAAATGGGTGGACTATCGGACATTCAAAATGCAGCATATTTTCAACTCTTACACACATATATTCTCCTTTACATACATACAATCTTCAATCTACACACATATATTCTCCGTTTACATACAACATAGTTTCATCACTCTACACTCATATATTCTCCTTTTACATAACATACATCTGCACTCTCACACACATATCATTCTCCTTTTACATACACACATTTTCACTCTACACACAATATATTACTTCCTTTACATACATACATTTTGCCCTCTCACACCCATATATGCTCCTTTTACCAATACATATCATCTTCACTCTCACACAAATAATATTCCTCTCTACTTTTATCATTACATACATTTTCACTCTCACACACTACTCACACATTCATACATTTTGCTCTCATATTATCATATTTCAATGCACACATTCATATATGTCACTCACACATTCATGCAATGTTGTTCTCATATTATCATATTTCAATGCACACATTCATATATTGTCACTCACACATTCATGGCATGTTGTTCTCATATTATCATATTTCAATGCACACATTCATATATTGTCACTCACACATTCATGCATGTTGTTCTCATATTCATATAATGTAATGCTCATATTTATACATTTTGCTCTCATGCGAAATCTACTAAAACAAAGTATGTCATGGTAGTGGTCAGCTGTTAAACACAAAGTGTATCTTAAGGGCTGTAAATATAATAAGCCTGTTGTCAATTTTAGACACAGGCTTATTATATTTAACAGCCCTTAATAACCATTCATTTTCTGGACTCAATGTGTGTCTTGGTCGTTTCTTTGTTCCAAGCAACGAGTGCTTTTTGTTTGAAATCACTTCCGCGAGTTTCGCGGGCCCTCCCCCCTCGCTCCACTGACCATTAGACCATTTAGTAAGGTAACAAGCAAAAGGGCAAAAAACGCCTCTCACACGCTCTTCAGTTACTTTTTTGATAAAGAAAAACAAATGGTCCGTAGATACACGGACTCATATAGACTATGTATGTATACTGTAAGGAGAATGTATGTGCGTGAGAGGACCAGTATGAATTACGGGATAGAAATATGCAAACACAAACCTACAGACTGGGGGATGGGAGATCACAGGAGTGGGGGGGGGGGGGAGAGCTGTGGAATGTGACCCTTGGGAGAATTCCTCCACACATTCCGATGGCCAATTCGTGTTTAAACAAAGAGTTCGCAACACAGGACAGCATAGGCAACATGGGGAGTGGGGGCTGGTGAACGGTCTGGTCAATGTGTGTAAACACAATCCCCAGGATGTGTCCTAATCAGGACCCCCCGAAAAACAGATCCCCAAATAGCTCGTCCTCGTTTCCGCAGCAGAATAGGCCTACAGTATGGTGTGTGTTATGTCAGTCATTTTAAATAAAACGTTGAAAACTGAACTTGAAAATGGTTTCCTCTTTTTATTTTATTTATCATTTTCGGGACGGGGAGACGTGTGTGATTAAAAATTAATTTGCAGAAATGTAAAGTGATCTAACTAAGTTCTATTCATATTCTGACGGGAAGAGCAGTGTAATGGGTGGCCATATGCATTTGAAAAGCAATATAAGTCACACAGTTATTATACAATAGGCTATAAAAGCACCATCGATAACCATTACCTTTATCCAATTCAAACTTTGGACGGGAAAAAAGGAAGGTGTACATGGTTGGGCTATACTGTAGGCCCAGGAGCGTGTACCCGCCACCTCCGGACTCGGCTTGACTCGTTTAAAGAATGCACAAATGTGTTTAAATCGTTTTATGTCAGATATGTACTAAGTAGCCTAAATACATTTGTTCCTGCTCAAGATTAGATTCAACTTTATTGTTATTGCACATATTGCAGGTACTGAGACAACGAAATGCAGTTTAGGCTTCTAAACCAGGTGCAACAAGCAGCGAAAAGTAATGTGCACAATACTACAGTAAACAATTAACACAGTAAATTATGTGGATTAAAACACATTTATTTCGTTAAAAAGAAACGAAATATGATTTTGTATGAATGATTAAATGTAGGGTGAATTGCCCTAATGTGGGACATTTTTGCATTTCAGACTTCGGGAATATATTGCGATATGAAGCCGATACATAAATCAAAATCCAGTACCATTCCGAAATCCCCAGTAATATTAGAACACTAATAATACAGTAAACTATTAACACTGTACATATTATTGTTTGCCCGTGGGATTAGGATGATCAGTAGTGAGACCCGTGCTACATTTTCCTCCGGTCGGGATGTGATATAAAAACAAGCGATTATTTTTGTTGTTGAAAACTCACGTGGATTAAATTTAGTGCATTCATTTCAACTCGCGAACATATGATAGCCTACATTAAATGATCGTGAGGATGATGATTGAAAATCGTTTGTTTGAGCCTAGATGCATTTCCTGATCTAAAAACATAGCGATGGTTTTGTACTTACGCCAACGTGAATTAAACATTATTTTGTTAAATAAAAACATGGGGATGTTTAGTAAATGATTACATGTCTCTTATTTAGCACAGAATATGATCCTATCCGTGACATATGGATCTTAACAAATATCCGCTATATCAGATACCTGTAGATCAGCTGTTTATTTCACATGAGTTCCAGTGTGGCAGCTTTTTAATCACGGCTCCCCCTGGTGGATCCATGATCCATTGCAGCTGGTTTCATTATAATTAAATGTATTTATCAAGGGGGGGCGTTTCAAGTCCTGCGGGGGGGTTTTCCTTTTCAGCAGGGGCCCACCCCGTGCCGATCACGGACTCGCACGGGTAGGCGTCTGAAATGGAGCGCTCCATCTGTAGGTATGTCCTCTGGAGCTCTCACACAAAGCGCTTTTCAGCGTGTAACTGTTAATGTCGCACCGACAGACATGAAGTCTGCGCTCACTGCTTACAGCAGTGGTTCTCAAACTTTTTCTGTCAGGCCCCTTTGGAGAAAAAAAAAAGTCGGGCCCCCCAACACAAATAGTCATGTAATGGGCCAAGTTAACTTATTATTATTTAATTTATTAAAATACATCAATATGAACGTGAGCATTCCTTTAAACATTTTTTTTTTTTTTTAAATCACTTTGCTAGAACAGTGATAATAAAACAATGCTCCATAAGTCTGTGTGCTCAAAAAAATAAATACATAATACAATTGTGCAATCCCTTTGCTAGAACAATAAGTTATAATTCTTTGCAATCTGTGCAAAAAAATGAAAAGAAAGAAAATGCTGATATTTGGCAGAAAAGTGTGTCTTCTTATCACAGCATGAGTGGCTGCAATGAGCCTGTTTGGCACTGCACATTTCTTCAGAACGGGGTTGCAGGCTCAGTGGCGGCGCCAGAGATTTCTTTTGGGGGGGCCTGTGGGGTAGCTTGACGTTTCATAGAGGGTGCTCAAACATGTAGGGTTTCCCATTAATGTCCCGGGCGCTACAGTGGAATTTTCTACTGCAAACACTCCCCACGCAAATACACAGTGTACTGTTACAATGAAGGCTCGATAATCAGCTCACGACATAACTCTTGGAACAACTTCCAAGAGTTTACATTTAATAATCTGGTGGTTCAAATGAATGAAAGAATAATATTCCCATCAACATTTAATATGAGGATGATCATGTTTTTTCCCCAAAAAACATTCACAGTGGTTAGGCACATACCCAATAAAGATTATGATTGTCTCATTCAGTTCTATTAGTTAAATATTTCTCGTATGAAAGGGACCCATTTACAATTCATGATGTTTATCAAGCCTTTCTGACATCTCTTCCTGCCTGTTATAGCGAGCGGACCCTCCCATCTCCTGCGTCCTTTGCTTTTCCTATACACCGGAGCCCCAACTTTAACAACCTGATTAATGCCCCCCCTCACGACAGGAAGACCTGCTCAACACCCTGGTCATCTTCGTAAGCACATCATGTTCTCTGGGAACACACAAACAGGTTCCGTAACACACGCAAACTTATGTGCGCTTACGTCAGGAAAAAAACAGAGCAGAGCAGGAAATGCATGTTATTGTCATCAGAAGAGCAGGACACAGGCTAAATGTAAACCTATGCCTTTATTTCATTGAACCAGCCCCTATGACTTAGACTGTCTGGGGACTTCCTCCTATTTCCTCTCATGTCCTCTCTATCACGCTACTGCCTTCCATCCTGAGCATGGTCCCTGCAGTGTTGTCTCTCCTCTAGCAGGGAGCCAGTCAAAGGGTGTATAGTATACACCCTTCTTAGATTTTAATCCATCTAACACATTTGATTTACATAGCCCAATATCACACATTTGTCTCAAGGGGAATTAAAGTGTCCTAAGACATGTCCTAAGACACCCCTGCACTGTACAAGGAAAAACTTCTGAAGAAAGCCCACAATTAACGGGGAAAAATGTTAGAGACCTCGGGGAGAGCAGAGGGGGTCCCTCTCCCAGGACGGACAGAAATGCAATAGATGTTGAGTGTAACGTTTTAACCTGTTTAAGCCCCAAAGACCCTTTCGGCAGGGTCTTTTTTTTTTTTTTTTAAACGAAAACGTGTCTCAGGGGATCTTAATATTTAAGAACCTAATAATGTGTTATACCAGAATAAACGGGAAGAATCTCAGCTAACTGACGATACAAACCATTTTTAACAAAACAAAACACAAGTCTCATAAGAAGCATCTAAATGACCCCTGAGCGAAAAATGCTAACGCACTTTGGCAAATAACTCAAGATAAAAGATACCATTATTACTTATCGTAGCTGCACATACAATATATCCAATTAAAGCTGAGGTTCCACAGATTATTTAGGTATATATATCATCACTGAGCGATCCGAACTCTTGACAGGGGAAAGCAAACACAGACACCACAACACGTAACCTTTACGGAGCTTTTACGGGAGATCGTCTCACCGTAGCTGTCAATCTGATCAAAAGACGTGTTCAATGGCATTAAAACGAGAAAAAAACGCGGCTGAATCAGTTAATCCATAGGTTGATAATGTGTCTGCCGCTTTGAAAAAATTATTTATATTCAAATAATTCAATTTTTATGTAAAAAATCGGAGAGTAAAAGTTAGCTGCTAATGGTAGCCGAGTTATCGCAGCTTCCGGTTTTGGCTATGCGTCACTCTATTTGGTAATGTGTGTGTGTATGTGGGAGCTCCCCTCGATTCCATTGGCTCTGACGGTTAGAAGAGATGTCAATCATCAAATCGACCAAGGGGGGCCAGAGATATGGAAAATCCACCCAAATGACCCCAGAAGTGTTTTGTTGTTGCTAAATCTCTCTAAAAATGTCAAATTTCACTTGTTTTGCATCAATCTTGATACAGGGGTACTTATTATATGTTGTAGTTTGGATTCCTAAAGCTTTAGTCTACCATCCCATCATTCAAGGGTGGTTTTCAATATAAGTAATTTTTTTTTTTTTGGAACGGACACAATAATTTACTTTTTTGCTATGTTCAATCTGAATTTACTTTAAATAAAAACATCTATATTGATTCTGACACTTCTACATCCAACTCACAGATGTAAACTTGCTTTGAGAACAAAGATTATTAATTTAACCCTTTTAGAAGGGAAGATATGGTCATTTGTTCTGGCGAATGTCATTTTCGAGCCTGAGACCTGAAAAACAGGCTCGGGGCTTTTAAAACATTTGCATAGACAATCCAACTGATAAAAATTATGATGTGAATAGACATTCAAAAGTTGGATCCGGAAGGATGTTATAATCTTCCAGGTGCCAACAAAATGAATAAGGTAGCCTTCAGGCAGGACCACAGCAACAGGCACAGCCACGACTCCTGATCCAGAAGTTACCTTTAACTGGCTCCCTGCTAGAGGAGAGACACAACACTGGGGGGACCATGCTCAGGATGGAAGGCAGTAGCATGATAGAGAGGACATGAGAGGAAATAGGAGGAAGTCCCAGACAGTCTAAGTGATAGGGGCTGTTCAATGAAAGCCTGCACCAGCTCTTACTATAGTCCAGAGGCTCCCAAACTTTTCAGTCAGGTCCCCCTTGGGTAATTGGAAGTATTTTCGAGCCCCGCCTAACCCGGGTCCCAACTGGATTGGTAGGATTAATTGTATATAGATCCCAACTATGTTTTTACGTGTTATTATGGATTGAACATGAACTAAAGTGCTTGTATTTGCAGATGATCTTGTGCACTGTGAAATATGCCTGATTGAAAGTAGTAGGCCCTGCTTTGTAGTACCTTTTTTCAATTTACATTTTTTATGAAATATATTAGTCTACATTAACTACTATTTGTAACTGCAGGTTGCAAATAATCACATCACTATTTCATTCCTATTCCTATACTTGTGTGTAGGGGTGGGTATCGTGAAGATTTTACTCGATATACTGCTTATCGATCCGGTACTTTAACCATATATTTGGTATCTGTTACTATTTGTTTATTTTTTAAGGGAAAAACTAAACAGGTTCAGGTTCTTATTTGTACCCGAGAGGTAGATGTAGTTTTGCAAGAAAAAGACAAGGGATCCATCCTGACACACACCAGGCCCTTTTATAGTCCGGTTGAAGTTGAACCCTGGTGCGTTTAGCCGCTTGGTGCGGTTCATTTGGGTCGGTGTGAACACAATCCGAGACCTCTTAAGTGAACTAAACAACCGGACTCTGGTCCGCTAAAATAGGTGGTCTCCGAGCGCTTGCTTGCGAACTCTGGAGCGGTTCATTGCTGGTGTGAACCAAGGGGCAAACTCTGGGGAATAGCCGGGACGCCAATACTGAAGTGCCACACACTGCAGTTCATATATTGGCCGATAGGCGATGGCTGCAGAAAGGAGCAATTTCCATTGACCCCCATGTTAAAATGCCCAATTTTACAGCAGAAAAAACATGTTTCTACCCCCTGGCTCCATACATTTTTATTATCTATATAGTTAGATTCCACCTTCAGGATTATGGATCTGTGAGTGAATTGTTTTTCTAACACGACCCTTTTATTATATTAGGTCTTAACGTTTTTTGCATAATTAGGGGCGTGGTCACATTGAGTGACGGCTCTGTCAAGTGACTGCTGCTACTAGCTTCTTGTCTCTCTGCTAGCTGCTCCGTGAAGCTAGCTACAGGGACTCTGCCTGGTCAGTTCATCCAGGAAACACAACTTGAAGCCCGGCCCGTGGTTGTTTGTTCTTCATGCTTATATATCGGACTATTGTGACCTTGCTCTGCGGTTGAAACAGACGGTGCATGAATGCGGTTTTGCGGTAAGTGAAATTCGAGTGCTTTATTTATGTGTTAATGATTTTAATCAGCAACGTAATGAATGTTAAGGCTTGGGTTAGTGTGTAGCGAGTGGTAGCTACATCGGTTGCTAACGATGCTAATCGTAGCCTCCAAGTTAAAATAATAGACTATATATATAAAGGTTAAAACGAATAGACGTTAAGTGGGATAATACTGTTGAACAAACGGCTTCTGTTTGAGGTTAATAAATAAGGTCATCCTTTGTAACGTAGAGAGATATTTTATTATGTAGGTAGGAACTGTATGCCATCGCTAAGGTTAATTTAAATTGGCCATGCTCAAGTATGTAGACAAGCTAATGTCGAAGTAGTGTATGTGAAATCAACCTCACAATAAGATGTGTATATTACAATATTAATGTCATATTTCAAGATGATTACTTAGATATTACAATATGGTTGGTTGAGCTGGAGTTCATTATTGAGCTTACACGTTAACGTCACAGTCATCTGAAGAACGAACCCAAACCTTGTTGTTTTTATTAATTGCATTACCAAATGGGTATCAAATAAAACAGTAAGCCTTGGTAACACAACTTCAAAGTTACAGTCAAATAAAAAGGACCCTGACTCGGGACAATACACAATCCAACATGTTCAAGAGAATCAGTTATATTGTATGCACATATGGTACTTTACATATATATTATCGTTTGTTTAAGGTGTCCAGGTGATGCAGACAGGCTGGACCAGAGAGTGAGAGAGACAGAACTGGACTCCTCACAGCAGTGAACTTCAGCACAGGTACAAAGACTCTTTTTTCACACTGTACAAAGAATCAAGAAAGATATTGGTTAATGAATGAAGTATTGACTTGAATACACTGATATACATTCCATTAAACAATACTAAATACTAGATCACCTACACATCAGTAAGTTGAGGGTTTTTTCCATGCAAAAAGTTACATTTAGATGTTAACAAGCACTATGATTTTGTCAGCTTTCTAATTTAATGTATTGAAGGCAAAGATATTTAACACATAGTGAGAACTGCTACTATTTATCTCTCTCAATATTGTCTGTAAAAAACGTTATTCTTTCAGTGAGACAACAGAGCAAGCTTCTACAGTTGCACTACGTTTTGTAACAGTTCAATATTATTTTGATAATAAAATATATTTCAATGTTGATGAACTTCATACTGTTCATTCATAATCTGATTGTCTTTATAGCTCACTGTTGAAATAAAAAAAAACATTACAATTACCAAAATAATTATATCTACAGCCCCTAAACACACACACACACCGCTTTCATAAATAACACACTTGTTCTGCAATAATATGTTTTATGTTTCCTGTCATTTTGTAGGAAAGGGACATGCCTGAAAGACAGGACATTTTTCTCCTTCTCTGAGAGTCAAGAAGAACATCCAAGAGGAACATTAAAAGCTGATGCTATGAGATTTTAAGACCAGTACACTAAGATACTACTTTTATTGTAAAAACAGTCAGCATATCGAATGCAGCTATTTCCACATTCTACACTCCATCAGCTGATTATTTATATTTGCCTCACTTTATGAGCTTCACATCGCTTGTGCCTTGTACCGCAGAGTTTGCAACGTCACAAAATAAATGGGGCCAATCTTCAGTCAGATGTGAATGTGTAATCTAAACATTTTCAGTAAGAATAATGGACAAAAGGAGTGCAAATACAAATACAATTTATTGAAATGTGAACCAAAAGTTAATCAAATGTTTTAAATAAAAGCACATATGGACAGAAGGTGTAAACCTATTAAATGTATAAGTAAACACATTTAGTCAAATAAAGTGACAGACTAGGCCTGTGCAGGTGGTATCAGCTGTGCCCAGCATGGGCTCCTCCATCAGGCCCTGGTCCTCCTCGCTGAGGAAAGACCCTCAGTCCTCTCCAAACCAACAGACAGGACGTCCATCACACGGAGGTTTTCTCCCTGAAGTCTCTGCAGCTCTCTGGACACCATGCTGTCTCAATCCGTCCACACTGAATATGAGAGGGGGAAAATGAAAATAATAATGCTTTAGACAATAAGAATATAAAGTTGACTGTTGAGTTGACTCAGTTTTTTTAGATTGTCAATACTATACTGTATAACTAATATATCAGGTTAAGAGGCACATTCAAATAAAGATTGGTCTTTATTACATGTCTTTACATGTTGACTTTAGACAAACAATTCAAAAGACAAGGATCTAGAACTGGTACTTAGTTTTAATGAATACAGTCTGGTTATTATGCTGTTTGGAGGAGGCCTCACAGGTAAGAGCACTAACTAGCTACCATCACATGTTACCTTAGCTTGACTTAAATGTATTAAACGTATAGTTAAGTGATATCAAAATATAAATAACTAATGTCATGCAAACCATATTAATATTTGCTTGATTCCAGTGTTGAATTTAGCACAATTGCATACAAACGTTAAGGGGTTTTAGATTCTGAAGTATTATGCTAAAGCTCAATAACTTAGATTATTATTTATAGTTTATGCTGAATAGTTTCATGTCCGCTTACCTTAGAAACGTAAAATGCCACGGCAGTTTGCAGATTGGGAGCATGTTTAGCTTAGCTTGGTAGCTTCAGCTAGCTCTGTGGAACCTTCCAGCTCGGTGGCAGCAGGTCCCGCCTCGGCTCCGCCTCTTTGCCCTATTTGGAGCAGGCTGGAGAAGGCGGGAGTTGAACTCTGACGTCACTGTCGAGCCGTTAGTGGCCGACTCCACCTACTAAGGGCTTCACGGGCAACTCTGTAGAATCCCTATGGGTTGACGTCACGGACCCTACGTCCATTTATATATACAGTCTATGTTGTGAACGCAGTCCGCACTAAACATAGGAAGCGTAGTATTTACGTGTCACAAGGAACGCAGGTGTCTTCAAAATCTTTAGCAAAAGAGTCTTTCAAGACATCCGCGGTTGTTTAGTTAAGAGTGAAGGCAGAATGAAGTGTTGAACAGTGTAGTGTAAAGTAAAAACAACTATCAAACTAAAAACTATACATACAAGTCAGAGCCACCTGCCATCGGTTGATGAAACCCCCTCCTTACTGCAGAACGTCTCTCATGTGTTATAATGTTTTGTATTGCACGTTGTCTGATTATATAATCATATGCGCCGTTGCTGTTGATATGCTCTCCAGATTAACAGCAGCATGAGAATAACCTGCCGATGCTCCATGGCGGAGGCTCCGGTAGAAATTGCCGGGATGTGCGTTTTTACCATAGACTGTATATATATAAATGGACGTAGTGTCCGTGACGTCACCCATAGGATTCTGCAGAGTTGCCGAGAAGCCCTTAGTAGGCGGAGTCGGCCACTAACGGCTCAACTGTGACGTCAGAGTCTAATCCCGCCTGCTCCAAATAAGGGCAAAGAGGCGGAGCCGAGGCGGGACCTGCTGCCTCCGAACTGGAAGTAAACAGAGCTAGCTCAGGCTAAGAAGCTAAGCTAACATGAAATACATGCATACCAAGTTACTGGCTAACAGTGTAGTTCCCCTATATAAACGTTACATTCATAATCAAATGAGACAATCTGCAAGAGAATTAGCTATATTTTGTTATTCTTAATGCTTGTCATTCACACGTTGAGAAAATACGGACTCCACCGCCCGGACCTAACGGAGCCGCAGTGGGCTAGCTCCGGGACTCCAGCCGGCTGGAGCTAGGCCCCCTGCGGCTCCGTTAGCTCCGCGGCCACCACTGGGATAATTGGGTCCCCTATTAACATTTGCTCCCGTTTAGCATTATGGGCGTCATAGCCATAGACTATAAAAGTCTTACCCAAGGCCGAATCATAAACTAAAATGTATATGTATGTATAAAGGGTTACGTCCTTAGCTGGCTAATAAGTAGCAAGCTAAGCTACCAAGCACACAAACACCTGCGAACGGGGTTAACATGTATAATATTATAATTGTAGACTTCTTGGCCATTTCTGCAGGTCCACCCTTGAAAAAGAGATCTTTTGATCTCAAGGGGCTTTCACCTGGTTAAATAAAGGCTACAATACATTCACAGTAAATATTTATTCAGTATGGATAGCTGTCCAACAGAAGTTAAATCCATTTCTCCACTTATTCTGACAATGTACTTAACCCCAAATAAAAGAACCCAATAAAAAGAGTTGTTAAATAATAGTGAAGTCACGTTCTTGTAATAACAATAACTCATCTCTCTCGAGTTTTCTTTTTGAGCTTTGCTAAAAGCCACTGTGTCAAGTGTCCATCTTGGGTTGCCGTCTGGAGTTGTCCAATTATGGCGGACCATCTCGCACATGCGCAGATACCGATCGGGCAGGGGGACGGATCGGGTAGTGACCAAGCCCCCAGGAAGTGCGCCGGAGTCTGATGAGAATATTCGTGCTGGTCAAACGCTGGTACTACACTTCCTTTAGGTTGCTGGGCCCGGAAACACTTTTTCCCATTGACTACATGGGGAAAGAGTGGTCTGTAACTCGTTGGATAATTTTTTTTTAAACTAAATAAACTACCCAGTATGAACGTTTGTATAGCCCTTATTAAAAACATTCGTTTCCTCAAGTTGTAAAAATGTGCTAATAACGTTATTCTGAGAGTTATTTCCCTCTGCATTATGAACGCGCATCTAACCCACGGGACCACGCCGCCCGGCACGTTCATGTTACGTGTTCAGTACTACATGAGTTTCTCTTTAACCATGGATGCACAATAACAACGGACCATATCGCCTTACTGCCAGCCCACGGAGCTGTAATAATGGATATATTGCACATGTTTGCTGTAAGCGCTTTGAGAGTCTTTGATAAGCGCTATAATAAATATAAGGATTATTATTATTATTATTATTATTATTATTAATTCATCATTTGTAAAGCGGCCCGAGATGGGGTTTTCTCCGCAGGGTGGCTGGTGTCTCCCTTAGGGATAAGGTGAGAAGTTCGGTCATCAGGGAGGGACTCGGTAGTTGAGCCGCTCCTCCTTCGCGTCGAAAGGAGCCAGTTGAGGTGGTTCGGGCACCTAGTTAGGATGCCACCTGGGCGCCTCCCTAGGGAGGTGTTCCAGGCACGTCCAGCTGGGAAGAGACCAAGGGGTAGACCTAGGACCAGGGTGGAGGGATTATATCTCTTCGCTGGCCTGGGAGCGCCTTGGGATCCCCCAGTCAGAGCTGGTTGATGTCGCCAGGGAAAAGAAAGTTTGGGGCTCTCTGCTGGAACTGCTACCCCCGCGACCCGACCACGGAATAAGCGGGAGGAAGATGGATGGATGGATGGATGTAAAATATTATACTACATGGGCTGTATGATGTAAATCTTTGTACCGTAAATGTTGTATTAAATAAAGTTAATATTACCCGACGTAGATTAACGTTTCCTGTAGCTTCTTATTGCACTTGCAATGTTTTTAGTTACTTGTGGGCTACTTAACATGAATAAGCAGTTACTATCCTTTTACTCCATCACATTTCAAAAATAATAGGCTATTGTTATTTTAACTCCACCACAGTAATCCATCATCAGCTTTACTTTTTAGATACAGTTTTAACTCCACAATTGATAATAACAGGCTTCAACATACATTTGTATATATTACAAAGTGGTTTCATGTACAACCCACACAAGTATCATGCTAAATGAAGCTCTGTTGCTTGGATATCACTAGATCCTAATGTCAGCGTAATATAAAAGTACATAACGATTGATGTGTAACTTAGCATAATTTACTAGCTAGCCGCTAGCTGCTAACTGCCGCCTGTTAATATAAATCCAGTACCATGCTGTCATGAACGCGCGGTGCTGTTACGTGTACGCAAATTCACGTGCTTAATATGAACGAGCCTTTTGGGCGGCGTGGTTTAAAGTGCGCATGCTCTACGATTGCACATACGGGTACTTCTCAGGCATGCCGGGTAATCTGTGACGTTTCGCTCTCTCAAAGTTGGGCCATTTTATCATCATGCGCCATGAGCAACTCTCATAGGAATGAATGAGGCCCCGCCTCCCACGCTGTATCCAGTTCTTATTATACATCCATGGTAGTGACAGGTACCATATCTGCTCGGGGGTACCATATCTGCTCGGTGTGTATTTCCGTCGCATCCGTCATCCGTCATATCCGTCATATTGTACGGCAACTCACCGCAACTCACCTCCCTCTGCTCCCAGCGGTCTGCTGCTACACTCCGGCCGTCTGCGGAACTGCAGCCGGAGGAACTCGGGACAGCTTGTTATGTGTGGGGTCCTATGGTGGGGGTCCCAAAACTGACACGGGAAATATATTAAAGAAAGAAATAATAATAATAATATTAATAATAGGAACAGTGAAATAAAATAGAAATTAATACTAATTTAAGTATGACACCATTTATGTACTAATTTTTATTTCTTGATCTGTAGCTATTTGTTTGTCAGTATATCTCATTACTTTACCTATTCATTTATTTTTGCATGTATTTATTTTAATGCTGTCAAAATGATCGCGGTTAACGGCGGTAATAATTTTTTATTTAATTGCGTTAAAATATTTAACGCATTTAACGCATGTGCAGAATGGCCCGCCCCCATACGTCCCACCAGTGGCAGCGCCAGGGTATGGCTGGGGTAGGCTACACCCATACCAAGAAATGGCTTAGCCCCACCATGAAAAATGATGTTAAGGTAAGCAAAATAAAGTCCGCCAACTCGCCGCCGAGAATTGCACAGACAGCAGTTAGTAAGATTGATTTCAGTAGCCACTTGTCTGGAAATACCGAAGACTAGAAACGGTTTTGAAAACTTTTGTCACGTAGTGATCGTCTTCTCAATAAAACATCTTTGATAATGTCTTCTGGCCAATCAGAATCAAGATAACGGCGTGGTGTTGTTGCAGGAAGTCCCGACGGAGAATACTTTTGCTGTAGTACAGGGGTGTGCACATAACTGGTACGCAGGTTATGTGCGTAATCTGAAATGCGTACCGTCACTTGTGTCACAAAGCGCATTTGCGTAATGACGTACTTGTGAAGCTTTTCCAGAAGGCGGTTAGATCACCGGACGACAGAGTTGGTCTCCGTGTGCACAGACAGGGCTGCTGTTAACGGCGGTCTGTACAAGAATTGTGCCAAAACTACGCCAACCGGCTTGCGGAGGGAGACTCCCCCCCCTTCACTGGAGAACTGCTAAAACAGCTGATCACAACGTTCACACTCTGTGGTCACGAAGTACTCCACTAGCCCCCTCCCCCAGTGTTGATAGAAATCAAAACGTAATGAAATAAGACCTCACGGTTTGATGATTGATAGGTGTGTGGGCTGTCTTTCATTTTGACACACAGAACAATGTTATAATAATACATACATACATACTGTATGTTAAATGGATTATCCGCCTTCTTTCATTTATCTTTCCATTCCCACAACAATATACATAAAGAAATGGCATATTTTGGACATAGTTCGAATGGTGATTAATCATGATTAATTAATTTTTAAAACTGTGATTAATCTGATTAAAAATTGTAATCGTTTGACAGCCCTAATTTATTTACACATTCACTGTTTATACTTATTCCCGCATTTGGATCTTTTTTATATTTATGTACTTGTGCACATAAATAATGTTTTCTATTTACAATAAAAAATTAGCCACTAGATTAGATAATTACGAAATGTGTAGATAGAATACATATCTTTCAGGTTGTTATTTTGTTATGTTTAATGTTTTATTTACCTTTTAGTATTTTTTTCTCAATTAAAAAGGAATTCTTTAAACTCCAACAATGTGTTTATTTATTTTAAGATTTAAATAATGACACAATAGATGTGTTTTTTTGGATGTTAAGAATCCTTGAAGACCATACTGAACATAATGTAGGTAGTTTCTTTGTTTAACTCTAGTTTTCATCTAATGCCAAATGTAACTCCACATATAGGACATTCAGAGGAAGGGTAAACACATTGAGATAATAAACAAGCATCAATCTTTTGTTAACATCCAGTTTTATTTGAGAATTGGATATTTCAAAATGTTCCTACAGATACACCATCATCACTAGAGACTGGACACAGTGGTATTAGTAGCTACGTTTACATTCAGTTGGCACAAACCACTAGGATTTACAAACAGCTGTCGTATTATTGCTGCACGGAAACAAAAACAATACAAGGTGATCTGTTTCAACAAACACAGTAGCAATCGTATGTCTGCACGTCTTTACCCAACAAATGGGTTAAAACATTTACTTAACAAGAGCAAACAAAGAGTCACATTTGACCAGTTTTCTGTTGTAGTAGTGTTTATGTACTATCATTAAGCCACGGTCAGGTTTGCAACAAAAACGATAATACCTTATGTTTAAAAATGAAACTTTTTGGCATTTCATGATTGTCTGGGTTTCTTCCAAGCTTGTTGTGAACTCTCCCTAATTGTATTGTTTTTCATCACCTCCTTTGATCAATAGGGAGATGATAACACTAACGCTCTTTCAATTCAGATCAGGTTACAAAATAACCTGTGAATCAGGTCTACACTCTTTGTAATGGATTGATCTGTTAGGGAGCAGAATCATGCATCTCACTTTAGATAGCAAAACACTGCCAAGGCAGTTTACACGTTTTACAAATCAGTTATCCTATGCAGTTCACCTGTTAATACATATTTTAAAATGATTTGGCTTTGTCAATAAATTATTTCCCTTATATATTTTTACTATCTTATATAGAGGTTTGAAAGGGTAACATTGCCAATTTAGAAATACAAAACGATGTAGGTTAGAGTTATCCTAAAAATAAGCTCATATTTGAATTCCCCATAAAAAAAACACATTATTCAGTGAAAACAAGGCCTCTGAGACGATTCCAGGGATGCCTGACTTGAGTTTCTAGCACCAGGGAAAGTGAACAAAAGTGCCCGAGATCAGCCTCTTAATTTACCCAGGGCCTAGTGCTTGGCTTTGGGCATATGAAAATTCAGGAAACTCCCCTGAGTATTTTATTAAATATTCTACACTTTGGAGAGGAGTTGGGGGACACACGACACATCAAATCACATCTACAGATCAAGACGAAGCGAATGGAAGTACTCCCATACTCCTAGCATTTGTGAAAAACGTCTGCAAAGTCTCCGAAAACGGAGCTGTGGCTGTGATGCTAGCTTTGCGGCTAGCGGTTAGTTGTTATTTTTTATGTTTGAATTTTACAAAATAACAATCGACAGTGTAAACATAATTATGTAAATAACCCAATTTGTGTTCTGTGAAACGGAAAAGGATTTTACATTGTTTTTGTTACTTTCGTTTGCAGTGTCTTAAATGTAATTTAGGTTAACTTCCTGTTTGAAGTTGTTGCTATGGAAACAACATGACGGAGCAAAAAGTAATATCTTCTACATATAATAACGGACAAAGTAAAGAATGAAGTGTAGACTATGTTTAAATGTTCGGAATTTGACCGTGTATGATGGCCCTCTTGAGTTGCCATACAATATGACGGATATGACGGATGACGGATGCGACGGAAATACACCCGAGCAGATATGGTACCCCGAGCAGATATGGTACCCCGAGCAGATATGGTACCGACACAGGCAGCAACACACAGCACAGAACAATTACCGAAACAAAACAAAGTGTTTTTATTTATTTATCAAAATTATAACTACAATCCAAAAAAACGCCACTGAGTTCAAGGGATAATTCTCACCCACCTCTTGCCCTGCACTTGTATGTGCCAGTTGAGCTGGTTTCTTCCACCAGCTCAACTCTGTCCCTCATCATGAACGCAGGAGGCTGGCTGTATATCTGAACTCGCCGCCCTCATCATTCTCTTCATCATCTTGCACTTGTTCTAAGCTGCTGCTGATAGTGCTTGTAGCAGCGCTGCTGCCAACAAAGGTCTGTCAATTTGCGACATTTATATGCTTCACCTGCGAGACTTCACCTTTTTTTTTCTTGCCTTCTCGGCCCCCACCTTTTTCTTTTAGTTTTCTTTGATTTTTATCCATGTTTTTTCATTCTCCCTGTCTGCCGTGGCGTCTAATCCCTTCTCTTCGTGTGGCCGGTCTTTTTTCTTCTTCTTCGTGTGTGATTATTTGACAGATAAGAACCACACAACTGCATTAGCGCCCGCTGTCGCCCTCTGTCAGCTGTCAGCGCAACTTAAATTATGACGGCCGGCCATCAACGGCCCTTGACGACCGGCCGTTCTGTGGTTCTCCAGATTCTACAGATGGCGAGTCCACCCCTGGTTGGGGTCATTGTCTAAAATTGAGCTGGATAACCGCTGTAACTGCCTGAGGTACAGGGTCTCCAGGTTTAGCTGTGGCTCACCAATCAGTCTGCTGGACCACTTTATGATCTGACTCAGAGAGTTTCTGCTCTTTAAAGTCAGGTTAACAAACCACGACATTAAAGGTCCCATGTCATGGCCATTTCTACTGATCATAATTCCATTGTTGAGGTCTACTAAAATAGATCTACATTGTTCAATGTTCCAAACTCACAATTGGTTTCTCATACAGCCTCTCTGTATAGTATGTGTATTCAATCTGTCCTAAACGGCTTGTTGGAGCTCCTGCCCCCCCTTCCCTCCCTATGAGCCCACTGTGCTCTGATTGGTCACTGTAAATCAATGATCATGTCCTTGGTTTTGCTTATGTTCAGTTGTAGATAGGACTCCCCCACACCACCTGACAAAGTCGTCGATGACAGGGCCGTGGCTGGTTCACTCTGTCCTAAATGTAGATAGGCTCCAGGACAATGCAACATTGTCCTGGAGCCTACTAACAATTACAGAGTAATCAGCATACTTTAAAATAGTCCTATTTTCCCACCTACTTAGACACATATTAGTGTAAAGTATAAATAATAGTGGCGAAAGGACACATCCTTGTGGGGAGCCAGTGGAGGAGCTGACTTGATCAGATAAGGTCCCATTCTGTTAGGAATCGTGGAAAAAGGTAGAACCCAAATGCAGACTACAAAAAGGTAAAGGTTATAAACAAAAGCGAGCTTTATTTAAAAGCTGAAAAACACAATAACATGGCATGAAAAACACAGGTAGCACAAACACACAACACTGACCGTGACCAACAAGGAGGGAGACAGGAGAGACTAACAAGAAACGTGACGTGAAGGGAGGACAAACAAACAATGAACCGACGGGGGAACACAGGAAGAGACGGGGGAACACAGGAAAATACTAAATACAGGGAGGGTAATCAAGGAACAAGAAACAGCCGGGCAGGGGAGGCAGAAACACAAGGGCAACAGGTGAACACAATCAGACAAACCAGGGAAACTAACAACAGGATAACAAGACACAGGTGGGAACAGAACAGCAAAATAACACCCAAAACAAGACAGACTAAACTACAAATGTGACATGACATTAGGATTGTGACACCATTCACCCTCACTCTTTGTGTCCTATTGGTTAAAAAAAAATCAAGAATCAAGCCCATATGATTATTGCTTATTTCAAATTGTTCTAAAAGTCTGCCAATTAAAATATGAGGTTGAATTGTGTTAAAAGCAGAGGAAAAATCAACAAATAAAAGTCTAGCATGAGATCCATTTCCCTCCAAGTGTTTAAAAAGTAAGTTAAGTAAGGTGACCGTAAGCAAAACTGCATGGGATCGAGTGCATGCTCAGTCTTCCTTAACATTTCTGCTCTGACTAGTTTTTCCAATGTCTTCATTAGAATTGATTGTAAGTGCAACTGGTCTAAAATCATTAAGATTTGTGGGGCCTCTGGATTTGGGAACAGGGAATACCACAGCATCCTTGCAAACCTTTGGTACATGCTGTGCCTGTAAAGACATATTCAAAATGTAGTGGAACACAGGGCTAAGTTATTTTGCGCAAAGTTTAAAGGGGACCTATCATGCAAAATGCACTTTTGTACGTCTTTTATACATGAATATATGTCCCCGGTGTGTCAGGGAACTCATCAAGTGTAAAAACAAGAAAACACAACCCTCTCTCTTTTCCTCTATACCCAATCTCTAAAAACAGGGCTTGCAACGGATCTGATAAAAACTGATACAGGTTTGAAATATCTCTGACGTCAGGAACGAGGAGCTCCGCCTATATGGGCAACTCTCCACCTATCAGGAGGAGACAGCCACGGCCATTGCCAACGCTGTAGTACATATGCCAGGCCTGTAGGTGGCGCTGTAGTCTGCCACAAAGCAGCGAAGAGGACTTCTCACAGAATCAGCCCTTGCAAAAAACAGGGCTAAAAATAGCAAATAGAGGCGAAATGAGGCATGGCTAAAATGCATGATCTGTTTGGTATTTTGAAAAAAAAACTTCACAGACATGTTTATATAGATATGGCCCTACAATATATTATTCAAATATAGCATGATAGGTCAATTTTAAGTAAACGACCGCAGATGTTGTCAGGTCCATGACTCTTATTTATTTTTACTAAACGGAAGATCTTTTTCACTTCCCTCTGGTCTATATTAAAATGCCTATTGTCTTCAAGTTTAAGACAATAAGCATTTTAAATTGGAAACAACATTAACATTGCTTTATTTCATCTATAGTGTGGATTATGGGCTGCTAGCATAGATAACATACCTGCAGTAAGTAACTAAGTAGATTTACTCAAGTACTGTACTTAAAGGTGGGGTAGGTAATTTTGGAGAAACCAGCTCGAGTGCGCTAGAATTTGAAAATACACAGCTGGAAAAAATCTGCCACTTCCTCACAGAGCCCCTCCTCCAACACACACAAACGCGCACATGACCAATGAGGGCACGAGATAAGTTTGTGCACAGATGGAAGAGTGACAGGCAGGTAGGCCATCCAGTTATTTTAGCCGGGCCGGCTCAGATGATTGGTCGTGCTTTTTACAGCGCCACGGCTTCCAGAGGTGACGTTTTTTTATGGACTTTTTTTGTCAAAGCACTTCAGATATTCATTGCTATCGGGATGTTAAGAGGCATTCCATGGAATATAACAAAAGTGTATCTCGAGCCGGTTTCTCAAACTTACCTACCCCACCTTTAAGTAACTCAACTCTTAAATCAGACTCTAGTTCCACCTGGAATAAATTCACAAGCTACCCTGCAGTATACAAAGTCATTCAAACTAGCTGCACCTTTACCAGCTTTGAGAACACTTTCATGATCAATTATTATAAAACATATCATATATGTTATTCTGAAATGGACCAATCTGCACAATCACTACTTTTACTTTTGGAACTTTAAGTATATTAACATGCCTAATACTTGTTTTACTTTTACTTGAGTAACATTTGCAATGCAGGACTTTTACTGTAACAGAGTATTCCTAATCTCTGCTACTTTTACTTGTACAAGCAAGCTGTGAGTACTTCTCCCACCTTACACGTAATTGGGGCAACAGAGCTCCTAGTAAGGCAGTGGAAAATTGTGCATTTCTCCAACTGAATATGATGCCTTTTGGCCTGGTGTTTGGACCGATTGCCCGTGTTTCCGCACTTACGCGAAAATGCTTATGTCAAATGAGCATTGTCCACATACTTTTGAACGCTCCGTTCTCTCCATTAGCGGCAGATCTCTGTGTGCACGGTGCTGCAGAGGCTCGCCCCCTGCACACAGACGAGAGAGATATTTTACATATTTGTACTCTGTTCGCTGATTTGTATACATATTTGGTCGGTTTTGAAGTTTTAGCGGAATCTCGATCATTTGGATTAGTCAGATTGCTTATTATTTGAAAAATAAATGTCCACAGTTTAGGCAATATTTTCCTCTTGTGCTTTCTATATCCAATGGTTGCAACATTATTCATGCTAGTCGAAATCAGCCAACCGAGAGTACAAATATGACCACTTTATGGTTAAAACTGCTTTTTCCTGAAAATCTCAGTAATTTATTAAACATCCTTGATAACCCTTTAAACCACTCCAAAACTGGCCAAACCATTTTTAAACTACTGCCTGCAGACTATAAAACCATTCATGTAAATTAACGCATCTTATGCTAATTGTGCAAATTGCCCAACATATGCAAGTTAGAATCCGGCAGTTTCTATTTGCCTGGGAGACCTGTACTATACATTTATTTTTATAACATTTGGGGCACTTAACTTTCCGGGTTCACACTGCTGGCAACTAGACTAATAAGCTTAATCGAAAAGAAAAGTCTTAAGCATACTCTTAAAAATTGAGGGGGTTTCTGCGCTAGCCCGAACACAAACTGGAAGCTGATTCCACAGAAGAGGAGCTTGATAGCAAAAGGCTCTGGCTCCCATTGTACTTTTGGGAGTGTAGGAACCACTTATAACCGTTGTGTTCTTGGAACACTTAGTTATGTATAATATATGTATTTCAGAGGGTACAACAGACCCATGGAAACAGCTTGGTGTCCAAACAATTGCAGAGTTTCATAAACCAGGCAGGGATGTCATTGTTCAGAAGAGAACGTTGTTTTATCGTCTGCTAGCTTGGTCTCCACATAAACAAAGCCTTGCAAAGGTATGCAGCGAGTTGAACAAAGAGGGAAACTTGAACGCCACCACCCCACTGATTACAAATCCTTCGCCTTCAGTCTGGAAGAATACCATTCGTGAGAAGTGAAGCTGGGGGCTAAAATATATCGGCTGCTAGATGACAGCTTTAGGTGATGCAACTTTCACATTGGATTCCACGCATTCACGTCAAACAACCGTAAATGATGACCTTTTATAGAACTTCCATAAGTCATGGAGACAGGACCAGAACCAGAAGCTGCAAACACAGATGAGACAGCAAAGTGTCGAGACAGATGAAAGACTCTGGTAATACGCAGGAACAACAACGTTGTTCTATTGAACCAACCTGTTCTGGACTCCATCCTGACTGGGCCTGATATTTGAGCAATTGTCACGAGTGATTAAACATGTTCTGACATATTCCAGCTGACTCAAACCCTAAACAGAGCTGCAGTCAAGAGCGTGTTTGTCCAGATCAAATCAATTCCAAACGAACCGGGTTCAAAGGTTTGGAGGCCCCTAAATAATTACATAAGCTGATCTGAACCAACTGCAAAAAAGGGCACATTGCGTTCTTTTTATGGCAAAACCACCACTCTGCATACTAACTGGAAGTTATGACATATTAAGCTTTTTTACTTCAATTTCGTTTTTCCCCCCTCATTTTGCTCACGATCACTGTGATTCTAGGTTCACAGGATTAAAATAATCATGTTTAAAAGGGTCATATTGTGCTTTTTTTTGCAAAGTGGAGCTCTGGCCAATGGGGGGAGGGGTGTTAAATCTAAACGCATGTCGAATCCCAGGTTTTCACCAAAAACTGTGGTATTTCGTCACAATTTGAGGGTTAGTAGGTATGTAACCACTCAAGACAGAGTTTAGTTTGACATGATCCGTCCCCTAAAAGGCAAGGAGAGATTAAGGCCGTCAAAATTAAATTCAGTCTGTTTAAAGAGTATCACTTGAGAACCTGATAACCCTCAGTGGAAGCTGCATAGGCTGCCTCAAGTCCATCTGCCATGCCTCCTCCTCCTCCTCCTCCTCACATTCCCATGGCCCAGTTGTCTCACATAGGGGAAGACATCATTCATCAAGACAGACTGCCCATGAACTCTGGACTTCGGCAGAGGTGGGGTTAGAGTCTATATAGTATATCCATGTCAGCCAGAGTGCAGCCATAATAAAATAGTTGCATGTGTTAAACAGTAGGTAGATGTTGTAGACTGTGAACAAAGTTCAACAGGAGGGGCAAAGAGTGCCTCATAGCCAGAGTTGGGTTACTGTAATAATACTACTTTTGTCGGTAACGGAGTAGTGTAACGCGTTACTTTTCTAATTCAGTAATCACACTAGTTACTAACATTGCCCCGACACGCATTACTTTTATAAAATCAGTAATCACACTACAGTTAGCCTACTAACAATAAAGAATTACTAGATTCTCCCTTGACAGACAACAGGGATTTCCGCCGCAGGGTTTATATTTACGTAACATTTGCGCGACTTGCACGTCCACATGCAGTGCATAAACATGGCTGAGTCAACAGCGATACATTTCGAGGGGTGGAGGCAGGGACGTGCACAGACATTTGGAGGGGGCTATGCTCTAACTGGAAAAAGGGCCTCCCCCCGAAAAAAAACATAAGACCTTTTGAAAATGGTAACTTGTTTTTAATGTAAAAGAAACCAAACGATTATTACATCAACTAAATTGAACAGTAATTCACATCTCATAACAAAATAAGCTAAGGCAACTACTTGCATTCGGTGACTTGATTTTAAAAATGAAAATCAGAGACATTTTTTGTTCTCATTAAAATATCTAATGTTAGTAACTATTAAAGACAACATGGGGACAAGTCTGATCTAATGTAGTTTGACCATTGTAACTGCTGTGCAGTCCAGACATACTGATAAAATAGGGCCTCTAACCAGGGGTTAAATTGGGCCGGGGCTGTCCGGGGCTCAGCCCCGGCACATAGGACGATGCTCTGACGTCATCACCCCTTGCTCATTTGTCATTTGTTTAAGCCATAATGTTTAAAACATCTCTCGTTCTTAATATAGACTTTATTTAGGGTCGATATGTGTTGACTTTACAATTTAAAATAGCAGATCTCTGTGACCGGATATAGTTTTTCCGCTTAGTGAACATGTGTCTCCGCTCCGATCAGGAGCTGCAGCACCGTGGCTCCTTCGTGCAGAGTCTGCAGCGGTGTGTGTGGTGTGTGTGTGTGTGTGTGTGTGTGTGTGTGTGTGTGTGTGTGTGTGTGTGTGTGCAGAGAGGTCTGCAGTGGTACCGCCCGACCGTCTTGTAACACGGAGCCCGTTTCCTACAACATCAGGGCCGGTTCTAACCAATTTGCTGCCCTAGGCGAGAATTTAGCTGGGCCCCCCCCCCTGCCTAAAAAATCGTTCAGTAGAAAAGACAAAAGTACCCAAGGAATACACAAGATAAAGAATAAATAATGAAAATCTCCACAAAAGGACCAATACACTACATGTTTGAATTGGGGTGTGGACGTCACATCCTCTAGGCTAGGGGGTCCGGGGGTATGCCCCCCCGAGAAGAAATGTTTTGAACATTTAAAGTAAAATGCTTCAATCTGGTGCACTTTGAGCACACATTACTTAGAGGACCTGATCTAGGGGGTTCCAACTCTAAACACCCATATGAAAAAGATCGGTTTACATTTTAATAATCAAATAAGTATGTGAACATAACCAATAACCTACCATAGCCAATAACAAATAAATGTAACATATTTTATTTTTGTTCATTCATATCTTATTTTACCAGTTAACATTTATTTATGCATATTTTTTTATCCCTCAAGTTTTAAACGATATTTTTGGTTTACTGTCCTATAGTATACATTGGAATGATTTCAAAACCTGTTTATTCCAATAATTATAAAGGAGTGCCTTGGAAATATTTGTTTACATACATTTCAGTTATCTCTCTCGCTCACTCCCACGCCCACTTTGGCTGTGAGCTGCGGGCGCCTGATAAGCCGACACCCCCCACTTTCATCACTTACAGCGCCCATCGTACAGGGCAATGAAACGTGTAACCGGGTGGAAAAGGGTGTTACATTTACTTAATTATGAATGTTGTTACATCAAGGCCGAAAATTAGGATGAGCGCAAACAGTCAAAAATGTTTATTTCCCTCCCAGAGCTGCCAGCGCAGCGCTTCCCAGTTCTTGCATGGCCAGCATACTCACCGGACATGTCACCCATTGAGCATGTTTGGGATGCTCTGGATCGGCGTATACGACAGCGTGTTCCAGTTCCTGCCAATATTCAGCAACTTGGCACAGCCATTGAAGAGGAGTGGACCAACATTCCACAGGCCACAATCAACAACCCTGATCAACTCTATGCGAAGGAGATGTGTTTGCACTGCGTGAGGCAAATGGTGGTCACACCAGATACTGACTGGTTTTCCGGACCCCCACAGACCCCCCCCACTAAAGCAAAACTGCACGTTTCAGAGTGGCCTTTTATTGTGGCCAGCCTAAGGCACACCTGTGCAATAATCATTGCTGTCTAATCAGCATCTTGATATGGCCACACCTGTGAGGTGGGATGGATTATCTCGGCAAAGGAGCAGTGCTCACTATCACAGATTTTTTCAGATTGTGAACAATATTTGAGATAAATGGTTATTGTGTGTATATAGAAAATGTTTTAGATCTTTGAGTTCATCTCATGAAAAATGGGAGCAAAAACAAAAGTATTGCATTTATATTTTTGTTCAGTTGTAATTGTGGGCTTAAGTTATCATGTTGATTCGGCCACAACAGAAACAATTAAAATAAACTTCTCCGCTCTCTCCAGAGGGGCAGGTCAGCCAAAACACAAACGGGCCGTTGTCCTGGCAACATTAGCCCGTACTGTGCACGTCCCTGGTGGAGGTATGCCATTATTTTGAGTTTTGGTCCGAAGAAAGGACAGGAATGTGACGGTGAGGTGCAAACTGTGTCCAGCCAGAGCTTTTATCCACTGCTGCAAACACAACGTCAAACCTCAACAAGCACCTGCAAAGAACACATGCTAAGGTGAAGCTAATAGCTAAGGAGGACCTCCGAATCCAGAGAGAGGATGTCGAGTAAAAGTAACGAGCACTTTAGGTGCGCCGCATTTGCGCTTCAGATGAGGCTCCCTCCGCAAATGAAGCACCCTCTGCAGTCTGCGTGATCTGCCTGTAGGGATGGAGGGGCGGCCCTGCGAGTAAAGTAACGAGTAAAGTAATATATTGCTTTTTTAAGTAATAAGTCATTATGTAATATATACTTTTTTTGAGTAACGACCCCATCTCCTGCTCATAGTAGAACATATTCATAACTCAGGTATAATATTATGTATGTAGGCTATGTTAAGCAAACAGCTTTAATTTGTCTTGAAATGTAACTTCTAACCCACAGGAATGTTAAGGTATCTTACAAAACAAGTGAAAGGAGATGGCACAATGGTATATACATGTTTCTGTAAAAAATGTGACTATATTACTTTCCACCACAAGTCAAGAGGATGAATGAGCAACTTCTGGCAGTGTTGCTGCAACTTGTGTGTTGGCCCAAAACAGGTTCTCATGATATTGGCTCTGTAGGGACATTATCTTAAGAGACTAAATAGGCTGTAAGTCCCATGGCAAGTCCCCAATAACCATTTAACTTTGCTCATACTCCCTGGTCATTTGGGACATTGGGTTCATGTCATGAATGATAGCATTTAAAAGGTAGACAAGCAGGAACAACACAAAGGAAATGCAGACGTCTGTTCTGCATGGTCTAAATTGACAAAGTAATATATGTTCCCGAATTTAACACCACCGACTGAAATCATGAAAAAGCATATTCGTAGTCTACACATGGTACCGTGAACTGTTCAGATTGTATATTATTTAAAAAGGGTTTACACACACACACACACACACACACACACACACACACACACACACACCACACACACACACACACACACACACACACACACACACACACACACACACACACACACACACACACACACACACACACACACACACACACACACACACACACACACACACACACACACACACACACACACACCACACACACACACACACACACACACACCACACACACACACACACACACCACACACACACACACACACACACACACACACACACACACACACACACCAAAGAAGAGATAGGGATTTTCCATGTGACCTTGTCCTTCACTCTGAAGGTCAACATGTGTGGTCAACAAATGTGACTTGAAACAGAATGAGGTATCGATAATGTTAACCTGTCACATCCTGTAGCGCAGCATGAGGCAGGAGGACGTCCAACAGTCTGGTCAACAGGAGAGGACCCTTCCTGAGGAGCAGGGGGAGATAAGTGCGGCAGCATTGTGCCCCACTCAGGTCATTCACAATCTCTGTGCTCTCTGAACACATGATGCAAACTGCTGGTTTGGCCACAGGACAGCAATACCACCCAGAACTTATGTTCTGGGTATGACTGGGCTGTAATAATACAGCCCGGTCATACCGGTACACTCATGGTGTAGCAGAAGCCGGGGGGAGTCCCCGCACACACTCTCTTTAGTTGATCATTTCCTCTCTCACCAGGAAACAGTAGGCTATATTGTAGGGTAGAAGGGGTAGTTGAGCCAGTGGGTACGTTGAACCACCCCCTGTAACCAGGCAACGCTTTATAGTTGTAATCAAGTGACCAGAAATTATGCAAGCTCCACCCATTTATCATTGCCTGTGAAAGAGAGATACTCATTGTGGTCTGGTAAAGTAAACATTTCAAAGGTACATTTTCTAGATGTCAGCTCATATCGGCTGTCATGTCAAAAAAAAAGATTATCCAGGTTTAAACACATATATTGTATATTTTGATGTGTTGGCAGCGTATTACACCATATGAGTCATTAAGCTAAATATGACTCTGAATTTAATGCTCGGCTATTTTTTCTAAAATGGTGGCTATGGGGTAAAGTGAACCATGGGCCTTGGGGTAAGGTTGAGCCAGTTTTTCAATGGAGAAATGAATGAAAGTAGGCCAAGTTGATAATAAGAGCTCATTGTAGGCTACAATTTAAAGTTGAAGTTACCCTGTGTTGATTGGTAAGATGTATGCAATTGTATCACCATTTGTATGATTACTTTTCCTTTTAACATGTTAAAAAAACTCAATCAATTTAAATCGAAATGTATATTAAAAACTATTTGAAAACTAAGCTGTATTTGGTTTGTTATTTATTGTTTATAGGTTACCTTTAAGATTTGTTGTAGGTATACGCCCAGGTTTGAACAGGTATGCCCAGGTTTGAACAGTGGTTCAATTTTACCCCCTGACCTGGATCAACTTACCCCTACACTGGGGAAAGTTTTTTTTTTTTTTAAAAGTCATATTTTCACTGCCCTTGATCAAATATGAATTATTATCATTGCCATTGATAGGAGACATCCTGAATTATAGGTGTGTGTTTTCATTTTTACTATGTGTCATTTATCCTTGCTTAGAGGACAGCATAACTAAAAAAGGGCTCAACTTACTCTCCCCTTATGACTTGTAGCTGGGCGTTAGCTAACTCGCACATTTAAGCACACTTACTATGTGGTACACACGCTATTGTACAAAGTGCACACAATGCAAGATAATTTATCAGTACACAAGGTTCTAGCGTGAGGAGGTTCAACGCCCCCGCTCCCCAAAAAGGGTTTGGCGTTGGTCCTTCGCTTAAGCGCCCCTACCAGAGGACTTGTTGAATGGCTTATACTGTACGTGTGAATACACTGAGGCATGCTTGAAGTTAAAGCATTGCTCGTGGAGGTTACACCGCCTGTGTTGGTGGGCCCTGGGAGGGGGTCACTCACCTGTCTTGAAGCGGAGATCAGCGTCGTCCTCGGAAGCCGAACTCCCGGAGCAGCGAGAGGAAGAGGATTCCGAAGGCGTTCTGGATCCCGAACACCGAGCCGTTACACCACATTGCGGCCAGCATCACCACCCAGCCCCAGCCACCCCTCTGGGTGCACGAAACTCCACCTCCTGAGCCCCCGCGCTCGGCTCCGGGACGGTCACCTTGCTGTCCCTGTTCTCCTTCCTCTCCTCTGCTAGAGCCCGGCGGGCTCCTCGCCCCGCTCCGCTCGGTCTTCTCCTGGCATGTTGTCCCCTTCTGTCATTGTCTTTACGTCGGGGGAACTTCTATTGATGATTAGTTAAGCGGAGGTATGGGCTGAGCTCAGGTAGGGTCACACTTGGTCCGGGCTGTGCTGCAGGAGCCGATGCGGAGTCTGCTGTCAGAGCTCAGAGCTGCTGTTGCATTATTATAAATAGACGGCGGGGCGGGGCTCCGGGGAATCCTGCAGCTGATTGGACGCCGTCATTCTACCGTGGCAGCCGAGAGTATTGAAGATACAGAGGAAATGTGGCTGTAGACATACTGTATGACGTGAACGACCAGTAATAAAAACGAATATAATGTACAGCATCCCCTTCGGCAGCTCCCCCACTGCAGAGATGAAACCTCCCTCCCCTCTCCCTGCTATAAATAGACCCGCCGACACTGCAGGCAATGGACATGAGAGGGATATGTTGCAGGGAGATTATAAAACAAACGTAACTGGAAACTCAAGTTATTTGACAAATTGAAAAAAATATTTAAGTTGATACAATTACATTAGGCTATATGTAATAATGACATCAAACAAACTAATGATTTAAATTATTCGACATAAAAAAAGGGAACTGTTATTAGGAGGAACAACAAACGGTGGTGCTCTTATCTGATTGACATGATAAATGACATTGAGAAAATCTCTGGCCAGAGATTTTATTTTGGGGGTTGTGAGGCTGACAAGTGAGCGGCCCGACCAAAGTAGGCAGAGGCAGAACGTCCAAATACAACCCGGTGTGTGAATTTATTAATCATCGGTACACGATTCGGATTCACAGTCGTATTAACCAGTGGCGTTTCCTCCTGGAGGCCAAGGGAAGCCAGGCATCCCCTGTTTTTTTCGGACAGTAGGCTAGTTATCATTTTAATACATTTTAAAAACACTTAGTTTTGTTTCGGTAATTATTCTGTGATGTGTGTTGCCCATCTTGCCCCCATTCTCAGGCGCTTTCACACCGCAGTACTTTTCCCACAAAGGTTAATCAGAACTTAGTTCATGAGAACTCTTTAGTTCTTGGCAGGGGGGTGTATGTGTCTACAGAAGGTCCAGTTGTGATAGACACGGTTTCGCCACTGGTGTATAGTATAATATATATAGCCTATATATATGTATATATAGGCTATATATACGCCGCTAAAACTGTGTAATATAGCCTATACTTGGCTGCAGTGTTCAAATTACCCATTGCTTTCGGGGGGAGCCCTATTTTATTTATTTTTTTTGGCAATCATAGGCAGACCTGAAAGCAGTGTTGTAATTGGGTTGTGGTATATTTTCATGCGCGCACACGCATGATGTACAACCACTGTTCGAAATGGGGGGGGAGCCAGGGAGGGAGCTCCCCTGAAGGCCGACTTTGAGATAATAGGGGGAGCCCAAAACAATCGTGCATATTTGTGTCACACAGATTAGAAATGTTGAGTTTCTGTAAAAGTTCTTGAAATAAATAATAGTCATTGTTCATTACAGTTCTGAATATTTGTTTTATATTTATGAATATTTCTGAGCGTTGCCCATCTGTACGTGGTGGCGCTGCATTCTTTACGCTACTTACGTTGCTATGGTTACGGCAGGCGATGCTGGCGCGGGGGTATTTGATATTTTCATACTGATATTTTGGATAGGGGTGAATTGCCCTAATGTGGGACATTTTTTGCATTTCAGACTTCGGGAATATATTGCGATATGAAGCCAATACAATAAATCAACATCCAGTACCATTCTGAAATACCCAGGATGTGTCCTAATCAAACCAAAAGAGAAAATGCAGATATTACACTCATAAAAGAAATGGTCGACATATCAGTACTCTAGTGCCAAGTTGTCTCAGACAATCTGCTTTTCCTAATGTGGGACAGTTCTGTGCAAAATGTGGGGCACTGAAAAGTTGAAAAGCCTCAGTCACCTTAATTAATACATTTATGTATTTATTATTTTTAATAAAACATCTCAGGTCAGTCACACTCTGAGCTAAATGTGCAATACCATGTTCAGCTCTTTTACTATTTATAATGTTATTGTTGTTACAACATTTAGGCTTATAGGTGTGGATGTTAACTTTTTTATTTTTTGTGAGAATCAAACAACAATAGATTATAATAGTTTTCAAAAATCATTGAATTGTATTTCACAGGGAACACATACAACTGCAGGTGTATTTGAAGGCAACATATCAAACATTGAGGCAACACATACTGTAAAACCTAAACCTGCGTAAAACAATTGCTTACAACATGCTGCTGTTAATTACAAAAGTTAAAATGTTATTAAAATCTAAATCATTACAATTTATTTCACAGGGAACACATACACCTTTAACAGGTAGCCTATATTTGAAGGCAACACAACACACACAAACATGAACCTGCCTAAAACAATTGCTTCCAGCATTACATGTCTGGAAACAAGCAGTCCTTGCATGTCAAGGAGCCATCATCATCCAAAACCCCGTTATCCTCTGCACAGCTTCTATAGGAAGGAGGTTTGGCCCTCTGGCGGCTGGTGGTTGGGCGTTCTCTTACTGGAAGTGTAATCAGAGATTTGAAGGAGAACCTCTGGCTGTGTCACTACTTCAACCTCCTCTGCCATAGGTGGTGGGGTTACAATGGGGGACAATGGTGGAGAGCGCTGAGGAGGGGAGAACAGCATCATGCAGAGGGGTGGCATGGGGTCTGCTCCCAGAAGTTCCCACATGTGTGGATGGCAGGAATCATCATCATCATCTGAAGGATGACACGGGGTTGCTGGTGCAGGAAAGAGCATCTCATCTGGGGCCACTGGGGTCTCTTGAAAGCATCTCTCAGATGTTTGAGATGGCATGAACAGATTCTCATTGATCTTTGCAGGGTTGAATGGGTATATCGCTGACCCTCGAAAGCGAGCCTGGCCATTCAGTGGTGTAGCAGCTTTCATCCAGGCCTTGAAAAACAGTGGCATGAACAACGCCCTGTCAAGCCGTTTCCCTCCACTCTCCCTGGTGATCCTTCGTCCCTCGAGCCTCCAGTAGTGTTTCAAGCTCTTGAACAGTCTGCTGGCTGCAGATAGTAAGTTGTGTGAGGGGGTAGGCTAAATACAGTGACGTTGTTCTCTCTCATCATATTCAAAAAGTCGATGTTGTACACATGAGAGGTGTGACCATCAACAAGGAGCAGATGGGGTTGTGGATCATTTTTTGGAAGGCTTTGCAGAAACCTATTCCCCTATTCGGTGAACAAGTCACTATTTATCCAGCCATTATCGGACATCTTTACAAAGGTATTCTTCGGAGCCCCGAAGAGCCATTCTGCCTTCATCCACTTGCCTTTGAAAATAATCATTGTGGGTCCATACCCACCAGCAGCATTAATGCAGGCCAGACAGGTTTGACCTTTCTCTCCACCAGTGACCTCAAAACAGGGTGCCCCAACTTCTGCAACCACCCTGGTGGACAGGAAGTGATCCTGGAGCCCTGTTTCGTCACAATTCCAGATGTGGCCTGGGACATTTTTTCAACCCCAGGGTCTCAATCGTGTCCTTATACTTTTCAAACCACTTATTCACAACAGTGGGGTTGAACCCTGCTGCTCTTGCGGCTGAGAGCGCCCCTGGTTTGCGCATGCTCAGTTTGGGGTTTCGCCTCAGAAACCCCTGAAACCATCTATAGCCAGCCTTTTTTGTGATTTGACTGAAGCCTTTTATTCCTTTTTTTTTTTTCGGCAAACGGAAAAACCAGTTTTCTAATGTCGTCCAACCTTAGGGGGAATCCGCGTTTTCCCAGGGTTGCTATCATCTCCTCCAGTTCTGCTTCATCCTTCTCAGGAAGGAATGGCTTTCTTCCAATCGTATAATGAAAGTGACCATTGCCTTTTACCCTGCGCTGGAGAGTGGATTTAGGAACGGTCCAGGCCCTGGCCAACAGCCTCAGCTGAGGAACCCCACCATCCTCAATGATCTGTCGATACTCTTCTATGGCTGCCCTCATCCTGTCCTGCCTCCACTGATTCAGTTTCCTTCCCTGACCTTCCTTTCCTCCATTATTCTTTTCCTGCTTTGCCTTTTTCTGTGTCTGCGATTCTCTCCCTGTCTTATTTCTCTCCTTTACCATTGTGATCTAAAATGCATTCAATTCATCATTAATATGCATAGAATAAAACGTATGTTGGAAAGATGTATTAAATTACTATGAATATTTGGGCTTAAATTCATTCCCATCTTCTAAACTCAGACATGTATCCCTAACATACTCCCTGACTTTGTCATACCATTTTAACAGACCCCCAATTATTTAATATAATTTGCCCATCACCTTAAATATCTAAAATAATGCATTAGAAGACTAAAGCCCTGTAAATAACCATTGCTCTTGCACAATCCATGCCCCTTTTAGACCTGTCCCACATTAGGCAAATCATACTGTCCCACTTTGCGAAACATGTTTCCTAAAGTGGGACGATGGAACATTTGATTGAAATAAAAAATATAGAGTATATTTACACCATATTATAATATGTTCTGATGAACAAACATATCATCAACACATCCTGATAAAAACTTCCAAGATTGTTTTATTTAAACGAAATTTAAAACCTTAACATTAAATTTGTCAAAACACTACGTCACTGACCTTTTGGGTGATCTTCACTGTGACGAAGGTAACTTTGTCACTGATGGCTTCGGGCCTTGCATATGTGCACATGTTTATACAGTTTATATTATTATTGATGTAGTGTTTATTGTATTTTATTTGAAATGTGTTCCCCTTTCCCCATTTTTGTGGCCATTGATTGTGTGCACCTGGTGCTCTGTGGTGTCTCCTCCCCCCTCACCTGTGTCCTGTTGGGTTGATTGGGTTGGGCATTAGGCTCTGGGGTTTGGCTGTTTGGGAGATAGTGTGTGTGAGATCCTTGTGGCTGCAGGCTGTGGTCAGGGAGAAACAGCAGGATTGAGGCTGTGTGTCATGTGTTCCTGACTTAATAAATGCCCACACCGGGTTGTATTTTGGACGTTCTGCCTCTGCCTCCTTGCTTGGTCGGGGCCGCTCAATTGTCAACTTCCTGTTTGAATGTTTTCCCACCCTCATCTGTGATTGGACATTTGACAAGTCATGTGATTTTGATCGCATGACATCACAGCTTGTGTTTACCAATAGTCTCATTGACTCTCATTTGTTTGCGAAAGACCTACACCCATTTGGGCTTAGGTGTCCCACATTAGGGCGTGTCCCACATTAGGGCAACTCACCCATATGTTTCCTGCATTAGATCAACATTGATTGCCAATAGGCCTACCTTGTTTGGTAGGACATATTTTTTCTCATCTCCGAAATCTCGATCGCTTTTTCGTGTGTGCCTGGCTCTTATGGTGCTTATAAATCTTTTTCCACAGGTTATTCTGTTGATCACTGCTGACTTTTCCCTGAATCCATTCTTGTGAAAGGTGCACTCAGGTGGATTTTTTTGCGAGCAGCAGGGAGATCAATATACTTTTTGTCTCTTTGCAAATCTCACATCCAAATATATATATATATATTTTTTTAAAAGCCATGGATACCTTTCATTCCACTCACTCCATCTTTTCTGTGGCCAGTTAAAAGGCAGGTCATGGGCATCGTCAGGTTCGCTAGTGCAGGTGGCGCCGGCGGCTGTGGTCGTTGTTGAAGCCTCTTCAGGCTCCGCATCGGCAGGCCTCTCCCTTGGCTCTGTGTGGAGCTGTCAAACTCGTCCCTAACGCCGCTTACAGCCGGCCAACTAAAAGTTATTCCGTTCACGTTGTCATTTTTAGACTCCGTCACTTCTTTGCTTGTGAATCCAAAAGCTGCGAGGTTTGGCTGTTTTCGTTTCGCCGTATTTTTTATTACAAAGCCAGAGTTAAACAAAATATCAGTATGAAAATATCAAATACCGCGCCAGCATCGCCTGCCGTAACCATAGCAACGTAAGTAGCGTAAAGAATGCAGCGCCGCCACGTACAGATGGCAACGCTCAGAAATATTCATAAATATAAAACAAATATTCAGAAACTGTAATGAACACTGACTATTATTTATTTCAAGAACTTTTACAGAAACTCAACATTTCTAATCTGTGTGACACAAATATGCACGATTGTTTTGGGCTCCCCCTATTTATCTCAAAGTCGGCCTTCAGGGGAGCTCCCCCCCATTTCGAACAGTGGTTGGCTGCTAAATCCTCCAAACTGTTACAGGATGTGTATTTTGTAAAATGTGCAACTTTAATACTTATTTTATGCATACTTTAAGTAACATTATGGCTGTCTTTGGCTCTTTTCTGATGTAACAATGTACATTATTTTGATTCTGATCTAATTGATATGTTTTTGTCAGTTTGTTTCCCTATATTGAGACACTTGTTTTGTTAACGATTATTTCTCCTTTTTTACAGACATCCCCAACCATAGTGGAATGCTGTTGTAAAGGATTGCATTGATCCATGCATCAATACCTTCACCCAGCTTTGAGGCCTCCAATGAATGAAATCATCTTGTGGCTGGGAAAAATGTGAACAAATAAATTACATTACATGTTACTTGTTAGACGCTTTTATCCAAAGCGACTTACATACTCAATACTGTGGGCAATCCCCACAGGAGCAATTTGGGGTGAATTGTCTTGCCCAGGGACACAACGACATGCTGACAGCAGTGGGGTTTGAACCTGTGACCCCCTGATCCCAACACCAAGGCTCTATCCACTGCGCCAAAGCTGGGGAACAATAGTCTTGCAAGGGGGGGGAAGAAAGGAGAAGAGGGAGAAAGAGGAGAAAAAACGATTCTCTTGCTCCCTGTTTCCCTTCTGCATGTAAAAGTATTTATATACAGAAGTACTTTAATAAAGACCAACAACGTATGCATTTGTTGACTAATAACACTTGTGTTATGCAGTTAACTATTAACTATATAACACATTTCTATAAAATATTATATATTTCTAATAAATATTAAGTAAAATGTATCTACTTCTTTCAAGTGTATTACATACAATTATTATTATTTTCTTTATCAGGGATAGTTTTGAAGTACTCAATATTGACCTGCTCATGGTTTGTGTGCTGTGGACAAATACTTAAATGTAACCATTACATTTAATATGAACTAAGAAGGTATTGGTGTTATAATGTATTTCTTTTAACAAACAAAGAGAAAACCTATAGAAATTCTAAACATAGCACTCCACTCAATTATTGGACAGTCACGTACTTGATAGAACCAAACCTTTATTTTAAAGTACTGTAGTTCAACTTAATAAAATGTAAAACAACCCATACAAGTAAGTAAGGTGCAGTATAACAAAATAACACTCTAAATGGGTTTTAACATCAAATAAACATTATCATAAACTTAATAAAATATATACATATCATATATATAAATAAATATCAAACTATACACCGAACTATATACATAAATAAGTGTCCAGTGTCCATGGCTCTGGTGGGGGGATATACATTTTGTTATGTCCTCCAACTAGGGCTGAACGGTATACCGTGTCATGGCGATAACCGCGGTATGCACATGCGCGGTATTCACACCGCAGGGACGTGCGGTTTTATTCATTTAAAAAAAAAAATGCTAACGCACTTTAGCACAGAATTCAAAATAAAGATACCCTTATTACTTATCGAAACTGCACATACAATATATCCGATTAAAGCTGAGACTCCACAGATTATTTAAGTATAGTATCTAAGTGATCCGATCTCGCAACAGGGGAAGCAAACAGACATCACAACACGTACCTTTTACGGAGATTTTACGGGAGATCGTCTCACCGTAGCTGTCAATCTGATCAAAAGACGTGTTCAATGGTATTAAACCGAGAAAGAAAAAACGCGGCTGAATCGGTTGATCCATAGGTTGATAATGTATCTGTGGCTTTGAAGCAATTGTTTATAATCCATAATTCCATTTTTATGTAAAAATCGGAGCACAAAAGTTAGCTGCTAATGGTAGCCACCGGTTTTTGGCTACGCGTCACTCTCACTCCTTATTTGTTCATGTGTTGGTGTGTGTAGAACTTCCCCTGCATGCACAGCAAACCACCAATCACAATCATTCTTGATCAGATCACAGCAGGCCCCGCCCCGCTAGTTTGCAGACCATCAAAACACTGGTAAAAAATGAGCGATAAAAGCGGTAAAAGCTTTAGGAATCCAAAGTACAACATATAATAAGTACTCTGTATCAAGATTGATGCAAAACAAGTGATATTTGACCTTTTTAGACAGATTTAGCAAAAAAACCCTCTTCTGGGGCCATTTGGGTGGATTTTCCATATCTCTGGCCCACTTTACTGGATTGTGACATGTGACATCTCTTTCTGACCGTCAGAGCCAATGGAATCGAGGGGAAATCACACATTCCTTATTTGGTAATGTGTGTGTGTGAGACTTCCGGATAGCCAGACCGGAAGCAGCAGCTACCATTGCAGCTACCAGTGGCTACCATTAGCAGCTAACTTTTGCTCTGCGATATTTACATAAAAATGGAATTATGGATTATAAATTAAATCATTTTTTTATACAGAGACGTTAAAAACCTATGGATTAACCGATTCAGCCGCGTTTTTTCTTTCTCGTTGTAATGCCATTGAACACGTCTTTTGATCAGATTGACAGCTACGGTGAGACATCTCCCCTCGAAGCTACGTAAAGGTACGTGTTGTGATGTCTGTGTTTGCTTCTCCTGTCCGAGTTCAGATCACTCAGTGATGATACTATATACCTAAATAATCTGTGGAACCTCAGCTTTAATCGGATATCTTGTAAATGCAGCTACGATAAGTAATAAGGGTACTTTTATCTTGAGTTCTGTGCCAAAGTGCGTTAGCATTTTTCGCTCAGGGGTAATTTAGATGCTTCTTATGAGACTTGTGTTTTGTTTTGGTATAAAATGGTTTGTATCGTCAGTTAGCTGAGATTATTTCCGTTAATCTGGTATAACACATTAATAGGTTCTTAAATATTACGATCCCCTGAGACACTGTCGTGAAAAAAAAAAAGTAAAGTACCCGCCGGGACTTTGGGGTTTAACAGGTTAAAAAAACCGCGATATATACCGCAGGGGGGGAAAAAAACGCGATGTCAGTTTTTTTCAATACCGTGCAGCCCTACCTCCAACCATTAATCCTTTGGCACAATGTAGTTCACTACTCCCTGTACTGGCTGTGTCCAGTGTCCGCTGTCCCAAACCTCCCACACCTCCACACGTGTTGGGCAGTATTTGCGGGTCAGTGTTTGGCTGTATGGAGCAGGACTAGGAGCAGGAAAAGCAGAGAGAGGCTGGCATTCAGAGCCTGTGGAGCAGCGACCAGGACAGGAACCTGTGAGCTCACTGGAGTAAATATCATGGAGCCCAACGGTGGAGCAGGGAAGAGCTGCATCTCCACCTGAGGGCCAGAGGGTGGAGCAGGGAACAGCTGCATCTCCACCTTGCTTTGATGCTTTGTGATCTGGAATGTGACAACAGCGAAGTTGAGGCATTTATTAGAAATGATCTATAGCAGTTAATGTTTCCAGATTTATAACCGAACACATTTATAATAAAAACTAGTTTGTAATGTTATTGTTTATAAGAGAGTTTAACAAACACGGAAATCAAATACACAGTCACGTTATGTTTGACCTTTTTGGTTGAGTCCATCTTTAAGTTGGAACCAAATGTGGAGGTGATGCTGGCCTTGATATGGTCCATGTGGGAGAGGATATCCCTGCCGTACATGGACAGCACCCAGAGACTTCTTGGGAGGAGGCTGGGCTCTGGGGGTAACTACTGGGGGTATGATATAAAATGTATGCATGAGGCATTTCTTAATCTGAAACTATCATCATTATGTTTTAGTCTGGAGTGAGTCACTCAGTGTAAATCCTTTGATTGATAATATTTGCACCAGTAAATTGTAAATGTTCAATAATGTACTTATCATATGTGAATAATAAGTAATAGGTACATATGTTTCTATACTTTACCTTCTGACAGAGGTCGCGTCACTTCCGTTTCCTTGGAGCGGGTTTATCCCTCCTGAAGGCCAAAGCCCGTCCATTCTGCATCTCCAATTTCGTTATGGCTTATAGGTTTAGTGATCATCTAAACTTTAAGTAAAATAACAATGCATGTGTTAGAGAGAACTACACTGCAAAGCGAACAACACTGACACCATGTTAACCATTATTTACACAGGTTATCTACACATATAATCATGTATAAACACACATCATGTTCATAAACGGTGAAGTTGTCCTTTTATCCATATATGATTGATGTGTGTATATTGAATTACAATTAATGTAATGTTATATACAGTATAGCTATCTTGAATATATATTCAACAATATACTGTATCCTTCCTGGAGCATATAACACACTTTATCATATCATAGTGAGCAACGATCCCTTATCTCACATAACGATATTTATATCATATAATATATGATTTACTTTAGGTGTCTATATGAACAAATAAACTGAAAAACATAAACTCATAAAACGCCACCAGTAACCAATAGGCATCTTAACCAAATCTGTAAAGTAACTAAAGGTAAGCTGTTAAACACATGTAGTGGAGTAAAAGTACACCATTTACCTCTGAATTGTAGTGAAGTAGAAGAGTACACAGTAGAAAAATATGGAAACACTCAAGTGAAGTACAAGTATCTCAAAATACAGTACTTGAGTAAATGTTCTTAGCTACTTCCCACCTCTGTGTATACAGTATGCTGTATGACTTCTGTACCACTGCTCACAGAAGTGTAGTTACTAATTACAACATGCCCATTCATACAAGAGTCGTTTAACAACTTATTTAAATTACTGTTGTCAATTGGATGTATAACACATGGCTGTTGACATTGATTAATATAATAACGTGTATTTAACCTAGACACGATAGCATTAGCAATGCTGGCTTGCTAACTTTATGCAGACTGAAGTTGCCGACCGTAATGTAAAAGTTGACGCCAAAACGACGGTTGTAAAAATGTAGTTTATGACTGAAAACGGGAAAATAGAAACAATAGTGTTGTTACTTACTCTGAATACCTCTGATGCGCCTTGCGATTTGTCCACTGTCAACCAAAAGCGTGAGGGGGGCGAGTTCGGGTAGAAGCAGTGCCGTGAGTGGCTCTGTCCATTGTGATGCCGTGACGTGATTGGCTCCGTCCATTGTGAACTCGCGTCGTGATTGGTTTAGGTCCAATCTCACAATGGACAGCGAGTATCATGATTGGGTGATAGATTGGATTTTGACAGACGGTCCTGCGCGCCAGCTAGCGCCGACTAGCGCCAGCTAGTGCCAAACCAACACGCCTCCCTCTCACAAAGACTGACTTTCTGGTGTAATCATTATAATATCAAAGACAAGCACTTTAAGTAACAATATATAACATCATTCAGCAGCAGAGGATGGGGTGGAAACAGCATTTCTAACTAAGATGATTACAATATTACAAGTTAAACATCAAGATGAACATACTATTATTAATTTAAAAAGTACATGGGAGACTTAAATATCCTGCAATATACCATTAGCAGAATAGGAACAAATGTCCCAAAACATTTCTAACATAACCAACTCAAACTACTGGAAAGAATACACATGGAAGATTTCCGTCTGTTACTTCAAGATACCCCAAATTCAAAGTCTTAGTATTTGACCATGTCTTGGATTGAGAAGGGCCTGATCCCTTCACTGCACAGTTCAAGGTTCAATGTTTTTATTTGTCATAGCTACAGTGTAGTTATGACGATGAAAATCTTAGGTCACAGGCTCCTCCAACAGTGCAACACAATAAAACAGATAAACAGACAAATATAGTGCAGGTAAATAGTAAATACAAAAAAATATATATAAAAAAAATAGTGCAACAAGAGTCTAAATGCAAGTTATTGGAATATGATATATTAGATAAATAAAGTAGCAGCCAGATGAATGTTATGGATGTTTCAACAGGTGTTTAACAGCCTTATGGCCTGTGGGATGAAACTGTCCCTGAGTCTGGTGGTTTTAGTCCTGATGCTGCGGTACCGCTTGCCAGACGTGTTGGGTTCAGAATTCCAGAAAAGACAGACAACTTCTAAGTTTAACTATTTATTGTAAAGAGAGCAAAATACATATATTACTTGGCCAAGGACTCATCACGTCTTTGGGAATCACAGGCAGCAAAGCTGTAATCTGTAACCACCAAATCCGTCAAGAGCCTCGAACCTCGTGCGACAATACATTTTATTACACAGGGCGTTGCCCGTACATTTATGATTGACAGACTAGCTGAAGAGATACAATCAGTGGCGTTTTTATATGTACAAAAGTGGTGGGGCACAAAAAACTTAGATGTCTATATATAAGCTTCTGCAGTGAGGTTCATGGCTGGCGAGGCACTGGCACTGACTCTTCAGGTTTACAAATATTATATTTTGACCTAAATCAAAATATCATATTATTTTCAAAAGCTTTTTTTGTCTGATGCTTCAATTAATTTTAAACAGACAGTTCAACAAAAGGATACCCAAAAAATGTAATTGTATCATTTAAATATTGAATTGTTCTCTCTTAGTAAGATCCCATTTTCAATCAAATTGCAGTCTTACCTTGACATGAAGATGAAGTCCATTTGCCTATCCTTCTGGACAAAAATCTCTATTACTTTTTTGTAAAAGTCCTCCTTATGTTCTTGTAGTTTCAAAAGTCTATCATAAATCTGATCTAATCAATAGATTTATGATTCGAAAATTATAAAAGTAGGGTAGACATGTGGATATTATCCGGCTGAACAAAACGTGCATTTATCTAACAGGTTTGTTTCCCACAGATCTTATTTGGAGCTATTTTCTAAAATCCTATGGAGAAATATCATTGCTTTTTTGTGGAGGGAAGCCATGCGCAGTTTATTTCCGGGTTTTAGGACGCCTCACTGCAGCTCTCTCTCCTCCTCTTCACATACCACACTTTTCGCGGCACACGTACTTACAGCCAATCAGCTCTGAATTATGTGAGATGACGTATGGTGGGGATGGCAGCACTATGCCCCTATGGTCATTATTTGTTTGCCACACACATTAAATAGGACAATACTCTGAGCATGCGCAGTGTAGTTTTTACAGTCACCATTGACTTAGACTGTAAGAGGGAGGGGCAGGATCGGGTTTTGTCCCACATGGCTCTAAACAGCTCAATAGGCACACACTGTAGACACTAATTAGAAGAACACAGACTAAAACAGCAATGAGACGAATCAGATGATTAAACATGATCTTAAAATATATTTTATATATTTCTGCTGACACTAGGTGGGGCTGTGCCCCACCTGCCCCTAATGACCAGTCGCCACTGGATACAATGGTTTGGACTTGGTTCTCTTTGGTTGGTGCACAGACTCAGATAGAGTCTCTTGGCAACACGAACCTCCAATCAGCATTCGGCCGGCCTGTGGAAGCCCCTCCCTACTCTGGCACCATCATACGTAATTGTTTTGATGAAGCTTCTACAGAAAAGTGGAATCTTGGTTATACTGATTCCCAGCTATGCGTGGGCGCAGAGCTAACCCAGGCGGCGAAGGCCATAGCCTCAATAACTCATTGTTTCTACACTGCCTGCATCTGGCTTCTGCTACTTTCTATTGCAAGCTGAAAACTTTCTTCTGACTATTCCCTTCGTTGGTATCTAACCCATCAGAACCTGGGATTAGTGATTGTGTCTATTTATTCTATAGTCATAGCAATCTCATGAGCACAATAAGCATATAATGTAATAATAAGAATCAGTCTTGTAATGTTATATAAAAATAGACTCCACAGACGGTAGCAGACATAACAGTTTGAGACTGGGGGGGTCTTTAATAATCCTAAGGGCTTTCTTCCTGAGCCGCTGGGAGTAGAGGTCCTCCATGGAGGGCGGCTCCGTCCTGGTGATGTGCTGTGCAGTTTCACCACCCTCTGTAGAGTCAGGATCCTCTCTGTGGCGCACCTGTAGAAGGTCAGGATCCTCTCTGTGGTGCATCTGTAGAAGGTCAGGATCCTCTCTATGGTGCACCTGTAGAAGGTCAGGATCCTCTCTATGGAGCACCTGTAGAAGGTCAGGATCCTCTCTATGGTGCACCTGTAGAAGGTCAGGATCCTCTCTATGGTGCACCTGTAGAAGGTCAGGATCCTCTCTATGGAGCACCTGTAGGTCAGGATGCTCTCTATGGTGCACCTGTAGTAGGGCTGAACGATTAATCAATTTCAAATTGAAATCGCGATTTGAAATGATGCGATTATCAAATCCCAAAGCCTGCGATTTTTTTAACATTATTTTTTTTTTACAATTGTTTTTCTTTTTCTTGTGTGTCAGTCATCCACACCAATCAGAAGTGCTGTGCTCCACATGTACCAGCCATTGTTAATCAATCAGAAGTAGCCCATGATAGAAGGTGATAGACAGATTGATCCAATCACCTGCCAAGTGCTTCTGAAAGTGCCTGCCCTTTCCAAATGGCTTCCAATGGAGCTTTAGATGCTTTGGTGAAACCAACCATCTGAGTCAGGTTAGTGATGCTCCATCACATGTTTCTATTACAGGGTGAATCTTAAACTGAAGCTTGACTTTAAAGCAACCCAACGGAAGTTTCATGTAACTTTAGTGTTTTCACTCGTAGCTCGGGCTGCTGGGGTGCTAGAGACGGGAGTACGTTGATACGACCTTCCTAGCCGGAGTTATGGCCGCATTTTACAATCAACTTCCGTTGGGTCGCTTAAAAACAAATATCGCAATTCGAATCGCAATATTTGTCAGAAAAATCGCAATTCGATTTTTTTCCCCAAAAATAATAGGATGCTCTCTATGGCGCACCTGTAGAAGGTCAGGATGCTCTCTATGGTGCACCTGTAGAAGGTCAGGATCCTCTCTATGGCGCACCAGTAGAAGGTCAGGATCCTCTCTATGGCGCACCTGTAGAAGGTCAGGATGCTCTCTATAGTGCACCTGTAGAAGGTCAGGATCCTCTCTATGGCGCACCTGTAGAAGGTCAGGATCCTCTCTATGGCGCACCAGTAGAAGGTCAGGATCCTCTCTATGGCGCACCTGTAGAAGGTCAGGATGCTCTCTATAGTGCACCTGTAGAAGGTCAGGATCCTCTCTATGGCGCACCAGTAGAAGGTCAGGATCCTCTCTGTGGTGCACCTGTAGAAGGTCAGGATGCTCTCTATGGTGCACCTGTAGAAGGTCAGGATCCTCTCTATGGAGCACCTGTAGAAGGTCAGGATCCTCTCTATGGAGCACCTGTAGAAGGTCAGGATCCTCTTTATGGTGCACCTGTAGAAGGTCAGGATGCTCTCTATGGAGCACCTGTAGAAGGTCAGGATGCTCTCTATGGAGCACCTGTAGAAGGTCAGGATGCTCTCTATGGAGCACCTGTAGAAGGTCCGGATCCTCTCTATGGCGCACCAGTAAGAGGTCAGGATGCTCTCTATGGTGCACCTGTAGAAGGTCAGGATCCTCTCTATGGCGCACCTGTAGAAGGTCAGGATGCTCTCTATAGTGCACCTGTAGAAGGTCAGGATCCTCTCTATGGCGCACCTGTAGAAGGTCAGGATCCTCTCTATGGCGCACCTGTAGAAGGTCAGGATGCTCTCTATGGTGCACCTGTAGAAGGTCAGGATCCTCTCTATGGAGCACCTGTAGAAGGTCAGGATCCTCTCTATGGAGCACCTGTAGAAGGTCAGGATGCTCTCTATGGAGCACCTGTAGAAGGTCAGGATGCTCTCTATGGAGCACCTGTAGAAGGTCAGGATCCTCTCTATGGAGCACCTGTAGAAGGTCAGGATGCTCTCTATGGAGCACCTGTAGAAGGTCAGGATCCTCTCTATGGAGCACCTGTAGAAGGTCAGGATCCTCTCTATGGTGCACCTGTAGAAGGTCAGGATGCTCTCTGTGGTGCACCTGTAGAAGGTCAGGATGCTCTCTATGGTGCACCTGTAGAAGGTCAGGATCCTCTCTATGGTGCACCTGTAGAAGTTGCAGAGTATCCTGGAGTCCATGTTGAACCTCCTCAGCCTGCGGAGGAAGAAAAGCCGCTTTCGAGCTTTTTTGGTGATGGTGTTAGTGTGAAGAGTCCATGTCAGGTCCTCAGTGATGAGTCCATGTCAGGTCCTCAGTGATGAGTCCATTTCAGGTCCTCAGTGATGAGTCCATGTCAGGTCCTCAGTGATGAGTCCATGTCAGGTCCTCAGTGATGAGTCCATGTCAGGTCCTCAGTGATGAGTCCATGTCAGGTCCTCAGTGATGAGTCCATGTCAGGTCCTCAGTGATGAGTCCATGTCAGGTCCTCAGTGATGAGTCCATGTCAGGTCCTCAGTGATGAGTCCATGTCAGGTCCTCAGTGATGAGTCCATTTCAGGTCCTCAGTGATGAGTCCATGTCAGGTCCTCAGTGATGAGTCCATGTCAGGTCCTCAGTGATGAGTCCATGTCAGGTCCTCAGTGATGTGGACATGTGGCTGCATTTCCCCCTTTAGATATAAGATTTCAGGATCGGGGTCTAATCGCCAAAGACTTAACATTGATCATATGACATGTGTCAATAAATGTTCTTTAAACAAAATGAAGTCTCTCCTGATTGAACTGTCTGGACCCCATCCTCAACTTTTTTTCACACCATAACATGCCTTCATAGGGCTTTCCTGTTGATCATGTTTGGTGGATTTTTTAATTGAATAATTGTAATCAATATTATATTAACTTTTCATCTATATAAGCATAAAACAACAAAACTTGTTATTTGTTTTTTGGAAAAACACAAGGTTGTTCATTTGTGTATAAATATACAACACAGACTAGATACATATACATTTACAATTATAATTAATATAATTAATTTGATTAGAGCTTTGACACATATATATATCACGATTATTGTGTTGTGTCACGTTTTTAGTTTTGTGTGTCTGGTAGTGGGTGTTTTTCTGTTCACCTTGTCATGTTTTCCTCCCTGTGTATTGTCTGGTCTTTCTCCCCGTGTTCTATTTCGTATAAGGCTTCACCCTCTAAGGCTATCGCTATTGGGTAATCCCTCTGCACGTGTGCAGCACTGACAGACTTAATCCACGCCCACCTGTGACGTGGGCCCCACCTACGGACTCACTTCCGTATAAATAGGAAGTAGTCCCTACAATCTGCTCCCATTTTTCTTCAGCACTCCGTTGCAGAAGCACTGTACAGGCACAAGCTCTTTTCAGAGCTGTTTACTAGAAAGCAAACAATTCCCCCTGGCCCCATCCTCCCTCTCCTCCGGACGGGGGAGACAGGGCGGGGCTCGGTGTTAGCCGACATATGAGTTACGACCGGCTGTGGCTGGCTCGCTCCAGGGAGGAAGCGGCTTTACACAGACGATACAGGTGAGTCCTGCCGGGGATTGGAGCACGCAAACGCGGCTCTCACTCCCCAGGTGTCGTGCACTCATTGTGTCCGTCTCCCTCTGGCCCACAGACAGCGGAGAGCGAATGCTCGCGGCTGCGCCCGGGGATGATTGGCTAGTCTAGGAGTCTTACTCTGTGGACCAAGCCCTTGATTATTGGATCCGAGTGGCGGGCAGCAGTCAGGCGACTCCTTCCCCTCCATTCACGGATCACCATGTGGTTCCCCTGGCCCCATCCTCCCTCTCCTCCGGACGGGGGAGACAGGGCTGACACCGGGTCACCGGGTCCCTCTATCCGCCATCTCGGCTCTGCCGTATAGGCGGTATTCTCCAGGAACAGATCATCGGAAAGGCAGCCGCCTAATGAGATCTCCCCGTTCCCCCGGTTCAGGAGAGCTCTCCTCTGGATGACATAATGCCTCATAGCGGCTGCCTCATAGCGGCTGCCTCATAGCCTGTTGATTATTAGGCAGCAGGGCTCGCGGCACAAACCGGCGGTCTTTAAAACCTGTCGGTTGATTAGACAGCACGGGCTTGTTTCCTATGTCACAGATATGCCTCCACACACCGTTCATTCCTCAAGCGGATTTGAGCGTGAACGCGCCTCAATGTCCGGTTTATGAGCCTTCTCCTAAACGGCGACATGATGAGAGCTGCTGTGCAATACAGCGTGTGGAGGTGCAAGAGCCGGCTGTAACCTGTCAGTCAGCAGGCAGCAGGGCTCGTGGCGCAAGCCAGCTGTATTTAACCAGGCGGTTATTAGACAGCAGGGCTTGACGTTTAAACCTGATGCTCCTAACCTGTCGGTTAGCGGCAGCAGGGCTCGTGGCGCAAGCCAGCTGTATTTAACCAGGCGGTTATTAGACAGCAGGGCTTGACATTTAAACCTGATGCTCCTAACCTGTCGGTTAGCAGGCAGCACGGTAAAGTAAACAGATATTGTTCTAAACTGTATTAAAGTAAACAGGTATTATCTTGAACTGTATTGAAGTGAACATGTATTATTTGGGACTGTTTTAAAGTAATCCTATATATATAAGCCTTCTCACACTTACACTCAATGACCCAGATACCCTGCTACACACACATACACCTCTTTACATCAGCACACACACACACATACACCTCCTCTCACCAGCACACACACATGTTCTTTTCAAGGTTCTTTCTGGGTCCAATATAATCTCAAGCACCAATATATCTGTGTACAATGTTTGGTTGTCTGGGAAATAATAGAGGTTGTGTGAAACCTTCCTTGGGAAATTAAAGGAGTGGAGTCCGGTGGAAGATAAGAAGTGACTCTCCGCCCCAAATATGTCCATATATACTGTTGTTTCTTCATGCAAAATGCCCCCTGTTTCTGACTGGCTGGTCCCAATATCTGTATCGCACGGCAGTAGAGCGGGGAGCCCGGAGTGCTCTGTTACAGGGCACTCTGTATTGTGTTTTTTACCATTCAAATCAGATTATTTTTATAACTTTTATGCCGGTGTTTTGAACTCCTTTTATTAATCTGACCAGGCTCATCTAACGGACGGCGCGGAACAGAGGTGAGCTTTAAGCCACCACTACTGTGTTTGCTTCTACAAGTTGGTGACCTCCCGACGTGATGAGTGCTGGTCTCTAGGAGGACCACCGACAGCTAGCGGACGGAATTCAGTCCAGGGGAGGACACCTGGACACCGTTGACAACTAAACCTTCGCTCTAAACGCTCCTATCGCATCGCTCTAGTCGCTCGAGTTTCACCGCGGCTGGCAGCTGTGTTTACTCGCATCATTCAAACAAGACGCGCTGGCTCGGGAGCTACAACTACAACAAAATGAACATATTTTACCGTGATTAAATTGTAATACACGTTTCTAAATGATGCCGACGTAACAACATACTGATACCGGTTAGTAAAAACCATGAATTAATGCTTTGACAAGTCTGCAGACAGACGGCAGAGAAACACCTTTTAGAATGCTTGTTTTCTGAATGGAGCTTGGCTAAGCTAACGTTATATATGCTCCGACCGTCCACACTCACAACAACGGCCTATACAGACATAAATAAACCAGCGACTGTATTCTCCATGACACAGACAGTCTGTGGTTTGTACTTGTTTAACTTTTGTCTAGTTTCCTGAACAGATCGTATCTGTCCCCGGCTGTTTGAAGAGCAAGCATGGGAAACAAAAGATAGCATTTACCTGTTTGCATCGTTTGCATCCAGCTAGCCTCGTTGATACGTTTTGTCTTTTTCACGAGCTTGCTGTGATATATACAAATCGGGTTGGTCCGGTCCAAGGTCTTTAAGTATCAATTTATCTCCCAAACTTCTCCTTTGGAAAGGATTGGAGATTAGCTCTTGCACGGAATTGGGTGCGGACCGAGGTCCGGCGACTCCACCTGCACACCATTCTAAATACTGCGTCACCTTGGTCACTCACGAGTCTAAAAAACAACTCACGTCACGTAAGCAACGTGGGCGCCAACGTGAGCGCCCTCGTGACCAAAATATTTGACGGCGCTGATTGGCTGAAATTATGTTTCGGCGGCACAGTTTACTATTGAGACTTTTGCAACGTGCTGGTTGCTGCTGTTTGTCTCGGGGGCTCCGCCCGGTAATGATAAACTAATGCCACGGGCAAGGCCAGGCAGGAAACATGTGACTTATCAGTAACTTTAGACATCGTAACACAATTTTAAACGAGATGTTATTGTAGATTATACATTTTACTGATACCAATTGTATGATATTTACCTTGTTCATTACAAATAAAAATATAAAATATATATATTTTTTAAATATATATTTTTTAAATTCTTTTTTTTTTAATTGAATTTTTTTTTTTTTTTTTTTGTTTTAATGTGGGAAGAGGTGGGGCGGCGCCCCTAGAGCCATGGGCCGGCCGCCACTGGTCCTACATGATACAAAGGTAAAACAGATACCTGTTGATTACCAAAATCTGTGATTTGGCTTTGCTACAAAACATTTAGAGTTGTCACCGGCGTTCTCAGTGTTATTAGTCACGGTAAAAAATACAATACTGTAGAAAGTAAGACGGTGCTCAGGTAGGACATTCCGGATCTAAGGCACCGAGTTATAGTTAAGAAAGTGTTTGTATAGAGTCAGGTAGGACATTCCGGACCTATAAGGCACTAAGTGTGTGTAAGAGTCTGGTATTGCATTCCAGTACCTTAACTCACCAAAGTAAAGTGAACCAGCGAGGTCCCCTGCACGGCTGACTCGCTGGGAAAATTCTGTAATAAACTCTGTGTGATATTTTACGTCGAATCTGTGTAATAATTGAGAAGAGACAGCAGAAATAGTGACAGGAGAAGGTTTGCAGAAGCTGGGAGCTTCATCAGACAGAGGAAGCTCATTTGTGGTCAGCTGCTGCCCTCTGGTGGCGAAGAGGGTGTGTAACAATATTCTGTGTTGTTTCACGCTGGAAAACTTTGAATTAAGGACAAGACATTCAAAATAAATAGAATAATGACATTAAGAGTAACGACAAGATTTGTCCAGTGTATTAATAAATACAAGTGAACACATATCAACCTAGTCAGATAATATACGAAGTCATAATGGAAGGAGTGAAAGATCGAGTGATCTGAAGTTGGAGTGAATACATTGAAAATTAATAAAACAATGTGTGATTTGATGTAGATATATTGAAATAAATAAGAAACTATAATTTGTTGTTTTTAGCATAGTTTTTGTAGGATACAGTTACGTCACTTTGTGGTTTTATGAGAGGTTTTGAGAACTGATTGGTACCATTGCATTACATTGTGAATTTCATGGTATTTGTCATTAACTAAGGATTGTACTTAATTATATTTCAAGGAAAAAATTATATTACATACAGTAACGTTAAGGGAAAGTAAAAAGTGGTTCAGTGTATGTATGACAGGGGTGCTTGTGCCCGCTTCGGTTTTCAATGTCCGCCATCACGTTAAAACCATGGTTAAAACAGAGGATTGGTGGCATTTTCAGTTCATTGCTTACTTCCACACGCCTTTTCCCCTCCCTGTCTCTTTCATAACTTTATTTAATGCATTAGAACGATTGTTATCGTAACTTTACGTGTTTCTAGAAGTCAAACTCACTGTTCATATTACGGAGTATATTTCCGGAACGGCCTTTCAAAATAAAAGCCACAGGCCGCTGTTCACCAGAGATGCCTTCACAATAAAATATATTTAACTTATATTACATCGTTAAACATTGATTTTAATTCATTACAGTTTTCAAATACGGCGCGAATTGAATACAGTTATTTGTGTATTCTGTTACAACCTCACCATGCTTGTAACACAACTTAGATAAACAATTTGAAAATGAATAGAATAACCAAATAGATTAAAGATGAATCTATAGTGGTTAAGGAGGGTGTCCTTGTTCAATCAATCAATCAATGTTTATTTATATAGCCCAATATCACAAATGTTACATTTGTCTCAGTGGACTTTACAGTTTGTACAAAATATCAGTATGACAATACGACACCCTCTGTCCTTAGACCCTCACATCGTACAAGGAAAAACTTCCGAAGAAAACCCACAGTTTAAAGGGAAAAATGGGAGAAACCTCAGGGAGAGCAACAGAGGAGGGATCCCTCTCCCAGGACGGACAGACGTGCAATAGATGCCGTGTGTAAATTGAAAAGATAATACATTTGCAACATAGGTAGTCCAAATGTTTGGAAATGCATGTGTGTATAATAGGAAGATGAATCCACGAGGATATCCATCCAGGGCCTATGATCCAGGACCACAGCCACGACTCAAGATCCAGGGCTCGCGATCCAGGACAGAGGAGCGCAGGATCATCCATGACTCCGGATCCCGGCGTATATAGACACCAAAAAGAAAGACATTTGGGGAAGCTGGGTTAATCGGAACATGAGAGTACACAGGTATAGACAGAGAGAAGGAAGAAGTAAGATGTCCCCCGACAAACTAAGCCTATATCAGCAAAACTAGGGGCTGGATCTAATCAGCCCTAACTATAAGCTTTATCAAAAAGGAAGGTCTTAAGCGCACTCTTAAAAACGGATAGGGTGTCTGCCGCCCGAACACAAACTGGAAGCTGATTCCACAAATGTGGAGCTTGTTTTGCCTATTAACTTAGAACTGAAGTAATAAAGAATAGGCAGACTACTACCATTAGTTTGTTTTAACATTCACATGTTTCAGCATTCCTGACCTCAGCCGTTTTATTTTGTAACCCTTTGGGAGAGAGATTTAAATTGAGTTTTTCTCAGTAGCTGAATGGCTGTGATTACAGCAGCATTGGATAGTTCTGCACCACCTTTTGGGTTCTCTGAATCAGTGTGTTGGTGAAGAGTTGCTCACTGCAAACAGAAGAAGTGTGCAAAGAACGCATCTCTGAGGAGGTATTGACATTTTGCTTGTGCCTCGTTGCCAAGGCAACAGTGGTGTGAAGAGGTACTGCGGTTTTGGGGGGATTTCTGCTGTACAGAGGACAACGTGTGTCTGCCAAGTGATTCCTTCCCTCATCCCAATGCCAGGGAGAGTTTCCTTGGAGCCCACTGACCAGGGCCGGTCCTAGCTTTTTTGGGGACCCTGCCACTGACTACAGCTGCATCACTGACTGTGCTCATTATAACAAGATCTTGAGACATGCTTTTCTCAGATTGTTCAGACTCTGAAGGAATGATGCAATGATTTTACAGCATAATTGTGCAAGAGTTTCCCGGGGGGTGGTGTAGAAACCTTAATGCTTAGTGTTTAGATAAGAGGCTGCTTGTTTAAATGATGGTCTGGAATACTGAAAAGATTAAAGTTTAATATTATTGGTTAGCAAACAAGACATCTGATTATTATGTCACACATAATAATCTTGTTATAGAAACTAGCTATGTGTAAAACGTGTGGTTGTTATACCATTGTTATCATGAACAAAAGATAAATAAGGAAATAGTATCTGCTTAAAGATGAACGGATTTCATAGAGAGGATTAGTTATTGTGAATACTCCACAAGGTATCTACTAATGTATTTTAAAGAACCACATTTAAAGAACTTGAATTGACTTGATAAATAAGTGAAGATAAGAAGATGTATTAACCATGAATTAATCAATTGGTAAATTAAAAATAGCGGTAAAGAGGAAAACTATTAAAGTGAAGTGAAAAATCATCCTAAAACACACTGATGGAAAAGTGGGGGGGGGGGGCATGATGGAAGTATGCACTATACTTTAAGTAGTGGGTGTTTGGGAGTTAGGAGTACAGTGTAGAACCATATTCTTCAATCTTTTCATCATATTTACAAATTATTCTTTTAGAGTTTTTATTCTTGTGTGAATTTGGTAGTGTTTTAATTTGTTACAGTATTGATCAGTTCAAAGGGAGAGTTTTAGTAACATCTCTATAAGATCAGACAAATATTTATTTATATAGGTCATGTTGAAGGGAAAGCTAGTTCTAAACAAAATATAGTATTTCAATTTGAGGTATTGGCTTCACCATTGTGGCATATATTACTACAGGAGAACCTTTTATGGGGAAATAACTGTTGTTTGTCGTCCAAAATGTAGAGTTTAAAATAAAATTAAAATTAAAAAACAGCTAATTTAATTTTGAAAAAGCAATATAATTGGGAGTAAACAAATGTGGGGCCTTAAAGAGCCTGTGACACGAGTTTCACCCATCATCCAAACCCATCAATTTGAGTAAATATTGTCCCCTTGAAAACCGTTACTGAACTGATTTTGGATATTTGTACTTTGATAACCATTAATCTGCCCTTCAATGTTGACCATTTTCTGGATCTTCTCGGGGATTCTTCAAGTCCCGCCAAATTACGTGTGACGTCATTGCGGGCACAGCGCTCCAGCTGCACCGTTCAGGATCCCAGCATCTGCATGCAAACGCACGATGGCGCACACAGCAGCAACCTCAGACAGCGATCACAGTTTAATTTTGAACGTGTCTGAGAGCTCATATGAGGCTGAAGGATCGCTTTATGTTGTATCTGTTAGAAGTTTAGGAATTAGGTGCGTCAATATGGGCGATCATACGGTCATGTTGCCAGTGGTGGACTGGGACTAAAAATCATCCCGGGACTCTCGACCGGCCCACTTCGGTACCGCTAGTAAATTGTCAAGGGGGGAGTGGGGGATGTCAGGGGCGGCGGGTGCTGTAGGCTAGGGAAGGCTAAGCCTTCCCAAATATTTGTGTCACTGCATCCTGGTAAAATATAATATACACATATAATGTATAATGTCTGTGTCTTTGACATTAGCGCTGCTAGCCACCTGTGCCCTGTACTACGAAGCCAGTTCAACAGACCCTGGATATGTTTGAGTAACAAACAAACTAACAAACGAGATCTCGCTAAGCGGTCCTACGGCGCTGGTTATCAACTCGGTAAATCAAGCCAGGGTTTCTCTCTCCAGCTGAGAACGCGTTCACGTGAAAGGAGCGGGGTTAGCAACATTTGACCAATCACAAACAGGGACAAGTGTACTGACAGCGCAGCGTCATACTTCATTAATGAAAAGTAAACTAATATTAGACAAATATGAGCTTTAAACATCCAGGATACAAGCCACAGAGTTGCACCTGCAAGGAGAATACAGAACAACTGGTTAAAAAATAACTAGGTTCAAAACAACAGATAAAGCCAGAAATCTAGGTGTAGTCATGGACTCTGACCTCAGTTTCAACAGTCACATTAAAACAGTTACTAAATCAGCCTACTATCACCTAAAGAATATATCTAAGATTAAAAGACTAATGTCACAGCAGGATTTGGAAAAACTTGTCCATGCTTTTATCTTCAGTAGACTCGACTACTGCAATGGTGTCTTCACAGGTCTCACTAAAAAATCTATTAGGAAGCTGCAGCTAATTCAGAACGCTGCTGCTCGAGTCCTCACTAACACTAAGAAAGTGGATCACATCACTCCAGTTCTGAAGTCTTTACACTGGCTTCCTGTGTGTCAAAGAATAGATTTCTAAATACTGCTGCTGGTTTATAAAGCACTGAATGGTTTAGGCCCAAAATACATTTCTGACCTCCTGCTAAATTATGAACCATCCAGATCTCTCAGGTCTTCAGGGACTGGTCAGCTTTCTGTCCCCAGAGTCAGAACTAAACATGGTAAAGCAGCATTCAGTTATTATGCTCCAAATATCTGGAACAAACTCCCAGAAACCTGCAGGTCCGCTACAACTCTGACTACTTTTAAATCCAGGCTGAAGACTTTTCTTTTTGTCGCTGCTTTTAATTGAACTATTAATATCTTAGACTGCACTGTAACTTTTATCCATGTACTTTTTCTTTTAATGTTTAATTGACTGCACTGTAACTTTTATCCATGTATTTTTTCTTTTAATGTTTATTTTATTAGCTTTTCTTTTTAATGACTGATTTTAAATGCCATTTTCTTAATCTCTTTCATTTTTTGTAAAGCACTTTGAATTGCCTTGTGTTGAAAAGTGCTATATAAATAAACTTGCCTTGCCTTGCCTTGCCTAGGCCTACCGAGTGTTTGAAAGCGTATAGTTTTATGATATCGCTGCCCCATCTAAGACACGAGTGGATCTGACTTTAATTACATTTGACTCGAGTGTTTCGTCAACATAATGTGTTGCTTAAAATAATACTTCTGCATACAGTATGTGACACTGTAAATGTTGCACGGCCAGATACGGCTGGAGAAGCTGACTCAGATAAGGAAATATATGATATATTATGATATTATATGATCGATGATCTGATTGATGATGTAATATGAATGATAAGTGTGACATGTCGGCGTCTTCTCTGCATACGGCAGTTTAAACTGTATTTCCTTTATCCTGTAATATGACTTGAGAGATTTAAACTCCGCTCACTGAGTTGATCTCTTATCTATAGACGCCGGAGGCGGGCAGCATCAGGTACAAAAAGTTATTTAGCCTTCCTAAACCTGAGCCTCACGCGCCGCCTATCCGACTTATCCGACCGGCCCACTTCGGTACCGGCCCATCGGGATTCGTCCCGATGGCCAGTCCGCCACTACACCCAGCCCATGTAAACTGTCAACGGGGGGAGCCTCGCTGCGGGGAAACGGTGGACCTAGTGTCCCGATCGGAGTGGGAATAATAATAATAATAATAATCCGTGCATTTTATCCATTAATTTCCCCAACATTGTGGTGAAAAAACCACACGTTTAATCCATGTTGGTGTACTACAACTACAAAAAGCATTGGTTTGTTTTCTCATCAGGAAATGCAGACCGGCTCAAACAAACGATTTTTAAATCATCATTCTCACGATCATTTAATGTATCATATGTTCGCCGAATTGACATGAAAGCACTAATAAATGTAGTTTCATCCACTTGAGTTTACAACTACAAAAATAATCGATTTGTTTTTATATCACATCCTACTGTTACGGTGGATGTTACGGTGTGCAGGAAGCAGGACCCAAATGCAGATTAGAGTAACAATAATTCATTTATTTCAAGGCTAGATATAGGCTACACAAAGACAGCACGGAACACTCACCGATGAACTGATCATAACACAAGACAACCCGACAAAGAGAGACAGAAAACCCAGAACTTAAATACACCCAGGACTAATCACATAAACACGAGACAGGTGAGGAGGGAGGAGAAAACACAGAGGTACCAGGTGAACACAATCGGGTAATCGGGGAGGGAAACAGACAGAAAGCAAAGAGGCAGGAAACGGGGGTGAACACTTTACAAAATAAAACAGGAAACCCAAAGATAGAAAAAGACAAGAAAAACACCAACACAGACAGATCCTAACAGTACCCCCCCCTCAAGGGACGGATCCCAGACGTCCCAAAACAAAACAAAAAAAAGTCCAAAACCCCAAGCAGGGTGGGTGGAGGGGGTCCGGAGGAGGGACGCATCACTAAGCCACCAGGGTGGGTGGAGGGGGGTCAGGAGGACGGGACTGAACTGACCGCCCAGGGGCATGGCAGAGGACCAGGAAGGGGTCTCGGGCGGACGGCCCGGGGGCAAGGCAGAGTCCAAAAAGGTGAATTCGGGCGGACGGCCCGGGGGCAAGGCAGAGGACCAGGAAGGGGTCTCGGGCGGACGGCCCAGGGGCAAGGCAGAGTCCAAAAAGGGGGACTCGGGCGGACGGCCCGGGGGCAAGACAGAGTCCAAGGTGAGGACCATGGAGGGGCGAAGGCAGCGGCAGGAAGAGTCAGGGGGCCGGGCCCGAGGGCAACGGCAGGAAGAGTCAGGGGACCGGGCCCGAGGGCGAGGACCGCGGCACTCAGGGGGCCGGGCTCGAGGGTGAAGACTGCGGCTCTCAGGGGGCCGGGCTCGAGGGTGAAGACCGCGGCTCTCAGGGGGCCGGGCTTGAGGGCGAAGACCGTGGCTCTCAGGGGGCCGGGCTCGAGGGTGAAGACCGCGGCTCTCAGGGGGCCGGGCTCGAGGGCGAAGACCAGACAGCTCCGGAGGCCGGGCAGGACCCGGTGTCGGAGCTGGTGGGACAGGCCTCGGCAGGATCCCCCACGGAAGAGGACCAGGACACGGGATTGGCAGGACCCCCGGCAGGAGAGTAGTCGGCGGGGCCTCCAACGGCACAGGACAAAGGGTTGGCAGGACCCCCGGCAGGAGAGTAGTCGGCGGGACCTCCAACGAGACAGGACAAGGAGCTGGCAGGACCCCCGGCAAGAGAGTAGACGGCGGGACTTCCAAGGGGACAGGACAAAGGGTTGGCAGGACCCCCGGCAGGAGAGTAGTCGGCGGGGCCTCCAACGGCACAGGACAAAGGGTTGGCAGGACCCCCGGCAGGAGAGTAGTCGGCGGGGCCTCCAACGACACAGGACAAAGGGTTGGCTGGACCCCCGGCAGGAGAGTAGACGGCGGGACCTCCAACGAGACAGGACAAAGGGTTGGCAGGACCCCCGGCAGGAGAGTAGTCGGCGGGGCCTCCAATGGCACAGGACAAAGGGTTGGCAGGACCCCCGGCAGGAGAGTAGTCGGCGGGGCCTCCAACGGCACAGGACAAAGGATTGGCAGGACCCCCGGCAGGAGAGTAGACGGCGGGACCTCCAACGGGACAGGACAATGGGTTGGCAGGACCCCCGGCAGGAGAGTAGTCGGCGGGGCCTCCAACGGCACAGGACCAAGGGTTGGCAGGACCCCCGGCAGGAGAGTAGTCGGCGGGGCCTCCAACGGGACAGGACAAAGGGTTGGCATGACCCCCGGCAGGAGAGTAGTCGGCGGGACCTCCAATGGGACAGTACATGGATTGGTAGGACCCCCGGCAGAGGAGTAGTTGACGGGGCCTCCAACGGGACAGTACTTGGAGTTGGCAGGACCCCAGCGGAACCTCCAACGGACCAGGACATTGGGTCGGGACTTGAGACGTGACTCAAGGGGGAACTCAAGAGGGGAACCAAGGGGGAACTCGAGAGGGGACTCGAGAGGAGACTCGAGAGGCGAACTAGAGAGGGGACTCCTGAGGGGACCAGAGGAGGAACCAGAGGAGGAACTAGAGAAGGGAACTCGAGAGGGGACTTGAGAGGGGAACTAGAGAGGGGACTCGAGGAGGGACTAGTGGAGGGACTAGAGAAGGGACTAAAGGAGGGACTAAAGGAGGGACTAAAGGAGAGACTAGAGGAGAGACTAGAGGAGGGAACTCGAGAGGGAACTGGAGAGGGGACTCGAGAGGGAACTTGAGAGGGAACTGGAGATGGGACTAGAGAAGTGACCTGAGGAGGGACTAGGGAAAGGACTAGAGAAGGGAACTCGAGAGGGGACTCGAGAGTGGAACTAGAGAGGGGACTCGAGGAGGGACTAGAGGAGGGACTAAAGGAGGGGACTGGAGAGGGGACTGGAGATGGGACAAGAGATGGGATTAGAGATGAGACAAGGGAATTGACTAGAGGAGGGACTTGAGATTGAACTCGAGAGATGACTTGAGAGTGGACTCGATAGGGAACTCGAGAGGGGACTCGAGAGGTGACTCGAGAGGGAACTCGAGAGGTGACTTGAGATGGGACTCGAGAGGAAACTTGAGAGTTGACTGGAGAGGTGACTTGAGAGGAATCTCGAGAGGGAACTCGAGAGGAGACTTGAGAGGTGACTTGAGAGGTAACTCGAGCGGGGACTCGAGCAGGGACTCGAGAGATGACTTGAGAGGGAACTTGAGAGGAGACTTGAGAGGGAACTCGAGAGGAGACTTGAGAGGGAACTCGAGAGGGAACTTGAGAGGGGACTCGAGAGAGGACTCGAGATGGGACCTGAGAGGGGACTTGAGAAGAGACTTGAGAGGGAACTCGAGAGGGAACTTGAGAGGGGACTCGAGAGAGGACTCGAGATGGGACCTGAGAGGGGACTTGAGAAGAGACTCGAGATGGGACCTGAGAGGGAACTCGAGAGGAGACTTGAAGGGTGACTTGAGAGGTGACTCGAGAGGTAGCTCGAGAGGCAACTGGAGAGGGAACTGGAGAGGAGACTTGAGAGGGGACTTGAAAAGGAATTTGAGAGGGAAGTCGAGAGGGGACTTGAGAGGGGACTTGAGAAGGGTCTTGAGAAGGAACTTGTGTCGGTCGGTACGCCGACAGGACACGGGGAGCTGGCGTCGGCTGGAGAGCCAGCAGGAGACGAGGTGCTGGAGTCGGCCGGTACGCCGACAAGACTCGGGGAGCTGGCGTCGGCTGGGGAGCCAGCAGGAGACGAGGTGCTGGAGTCGGCCGGTACGCCGACAGGCCTCGGGGAGCTGGCGTTGGCCGGTACGCCAGTCCTGGAGCCGAAACTGGAGTCGGGACCATGGCTACTGGGGCCGGTACTGAAGCCAGAATCATGGCTGTAAGGTCCGGTTCAGGAGCCGGAAACATGGCTGTAAGATCCGGTTCTGGAGCCGGAAACATGGCTCTAAGGTCCGGTTCTGGAGCCGGAAACATGACTGTAAGGTCCGGTTCTGGAGCCGGAATTGTGGCCGCTCCGGCTGCTAGCCTGGCCTTGCGACGACTCCTCTTAGCAGCCGCCTGAATACTCCGTGGACCTCCATAAGCCAGACGAGTTCCGGAATACAACTCCTGGACAGGAGCAGGAACTGGAGCAGAAGCACGGGTTGAGTGTAGGCAGAACCCACCAAGGCGTATGGTGCCAGGTTGGGAATTGGGAGCCAGGGAGCTAGCATGCCTGGGGCTAGCAGGCCGGGAATCACACACCGGGAGGATCTTTGAAATCCAGCCAGGTAAGAATTTCACCAAACCTGGTTTCTCTCTAGCCATCTGGCGCGCCTCTGATAACACCGCCTCTCGCTGCTGAACTCCGGGTGCTCTCTTCCATCGATCCGAGCAGTTAGCCAGAAAAAAGGAAAAATTCAATAATTCCAGCTCGAACGGATCTGCTGGGCCCATATTTATGGTCGGGTTGTAATGTTACGGTGGATGTTACGGTGTGCAGGAAGCAGGACCCAAATGCAGATTAGAGTACAATAATTCCTTTATTTCAAGGCAAGATATAGGCTACACAAAGACAGCACGGAACACTCACCGATGAACTGGTCATAACACAAGACAACCCGACAAAGAGAGACAGAAAACCCAGAACTTAAATACACCCAGGACTAATCACATAAACACGAGACAGGTGAGGAGGGAGGAGAAAACACAGAGGTACCAGGTGAACACAATCGGGTAATCGGGGAGGGAAACAGACAGAAAGCAAAGAGGCAGGAAACGGGGGTGAACACTTTACAAAATAAAACAGGAAACCCAAAGATAGAAAAAGACAAGAAAAACAACAACACAGACAGATCCTAACACCTACGGGAGGAAATTCAGCAGCTCCGATTTGTAATCCTAATTTAATCATCATCTTCACCACGATCATTTATGTTCACCGAATTGACATGAAAGCACTGACAAATATGAATATACTGTAGTCAACTTCATTAAAACGTTATTAACGTGCCTAAACTCAGTAATTCACAATTTGTACGCATGACAACACACTTTGTCCATGTTTGGCTCTCTCGCCGCACAATGAAGCGTTCCCGCATTGACGTCACTTCCGGCTTCCCCCAAAACTTCAAAATGAGTCGAAGAAATTTCCCCACGATGTTCGAAATTATTGATATTTATCGGAACGGTATCGCACCTTCTTTTTTAAACTGACGGTTTGAGATGACTAGTAGCCCAATATTTCATTGCACAACAGTTGTTGGGATGCTGTCACAGGCTCTTTAAGGTCACCCATTGTAATGGTGCATATTATTGACGACCAATAGGGAGAATGGGTCACTTGACCCACCCTGCAGTGGTTTTTAAAATCTTAGTTGCAGCTTCACAGGGAGCGCACGGCACCAGATTATGAGTTTAAAAGACAAGCGTCACCACCTTCTAATGGACATCTATTTAATTAGTAGTTGACTGACATTTAGAGATGTTAAAAAGTAAAAACATACCTACCATAAGTGATCATTCCTAAATTCAACTACAAATCATTGATGAAATTACTTCTGTTTTTAAATCCTTAATAAAGGAAGGAGTGATTGTTACATGTTCGGACACCCAAGGTTCCACGCACTGTTAAAGAGGGTAACATTGTTCTTTAAGTGCACCAGAATTGAAGATAAATTAATATAATGAGTTATGAAATACATGGCAGAGCTTTACAGATCCTGATAATGTTTTGACTCAAGAAAATAATTATATGCACAAGTTTCTGATCTATTAGACATTTTAATATAGATTAGGTGTTAATGAACTGCAGTAGTAGTACAATAAGGAAGTGAGTTTTGTACCAAATTGCAGGAAATGTGGGAAACAGCTGTCCCAATGAAAAGTTAGAGATATCTGGAAAATTATAGTTGTAATCGTGAATTAATAAATGATGGCGCTCCATATATGACTGATTTTTGTAGACAAAGGATACTGGCCTATGCTGAAATATCAAAGTCTCTGCAGAGCACGACACATGGCCAAAAAGACTGAGACCAAATGACCTTTGACCCTGACCGACAGTGTAACTTGAGAAAGCACTGTCAATGACTGACTCTGGGGTGATCCTGAACAAACTTGACTTTACAACCTGACAGTGTGAGTGTGAGTGTATATCTGCATGTGATCAGTGCAACTGCATGATTTAAAACAATGACTAATCAAGCATGCTTTTGGACTAACACATTATTCTGGGGCTCTGTGGGAAATGAGAGGTTTCCTACAATTCCACAGAATTGGAAAACCGCACTTGTGACCCGTTTCTAATCTACTTGATATTTCACTCCCACAGGAGGTGGCAGTTTGCAGAATGTGAAACTCAAACTAAAACATGAAGATTCTGTTTCTTTTAGGACTGAAAGATGGAGAGAAACACTTCATTTCACTGAAGTGTTTACTGTGGTAAATAATGGATGTACATTTGGGAAAAATGTTTGGTATTTTCTTATAATCCATTATTACCTGAAGGTTTTCTTCCCATACAGGATTTTGTTACACATGAGTTCATGTGTAAAAAGGGGGAGTGTAAACTTCACAATCTACATTTTTCAATCTGACCATTGATTGACAGTTTTAGAATGAACCTGCTCCATATCTGGGGATAAGATACTGTTTGATGAATGTTGACATGTTTCTAATATTGATTGAGTTATAACAGGTATCACAGATGCAGAATCAGTGGCCAAGGGGCTACTGTGAGAGATGTAATTCCAGAATGGAATACTGAAGAAGTTGACCTCTGAGGGCCCAGGAGCCCTGAGCGTAGGCTTGAGGGATTTGTATCAGATTTCTCCACACAGGTTGCTGGCGCCAAAAGGGGGACCCAGGAGGCCGACACAGCGGAGTTCGTCTGGCTGAAGGTCATCAGGACAAAGTGGCTCAACCCCAGGCTCTCCGGCCCCGACCAAGTGACCCAGCGGATCTCTCATGCCGTCCGCCTAGGAGAAAAGGGGCACAGCTCGTACCACGGGAGCCAGTGTGCGGCGGGGAAACCACCTGCTAGGACCAGGGGACGACATCAGGACGGATCTGGCTCTCGTCAAGGAGGTCGACTCGGAAGCTGTCATCAGCGGACTGGAAGAGAAGGACCTCGAGGACATCCATACAGCAGACGACTTGGAAGCTGCTATCAGCGGGCCGGAGGATCGGGAGGACATCTATAGCGGGCCGGAGGATCGGGAGGACATCTCTAGCGGGCCGGAGGATCGGGAGGACATCTCTCCAGCAGTCGACCCGGGAGGCGTCATCAGCGGTCCGGAGGAGGAGGATCGGGAAGACATCTCTCCAGCATCGACCCAGAAGCCGCCGTCAGCGGATCGGGGGGACAAAGACACGGCAAGCCAAGATGGCACAGGGGACTACACTCTCCGCTGAAACAGGTTGATATAGCCGGTGTGGACTTTGTTTTAATATCCCATTTTTTGAAGAACTTTGTTTTAATATCCCATTTTTTGAGGAACTTTGTTTTAATATCCCATTTTTTGAGGAACTTTGTTTTAATATCCCATTTTTTGAGGAACTTTGTTTTAATAACCCATTTTTGGGTTAGGGTTGGGGTCCCCTTCGTACCAAATGCCCTTGTTGGCTTACGCGTCGGAGGAGGACGAGCACGATGACTCAGCCGACAAGGACAATTGTTTTTTTAACATATTTTGGTCTCCCTCCACTGTCATAAGAAGTTGTTATGGTGGACTGTTCCTCAAGGTTTAAAAGTGCTCTAAATCCCAGCGACTGATGGATTTATATAAATGTTGGGGAACAGACAGTAGAAAAGAATGACAGTGGTTATGTTTCAAATGCTGTGTATAAGTTGATCTCTGAAGGTGAGATCAAAAGGGGGATTAAAGTAAACATATATTGTTCTAAACTGTATTAAAGTAAACAGGTATTATCTTGAACTGTATTGAAGTGAACATGTATTATTTGGGTCTGTTTTAAAGTAATCCTATATATATAAGCCTTCTCACACTCAATGACCCAGATACCCTGCTACACACACATACACCTCCTCTCACCAGCACACACACATGTTCTTTTCAAGGTTCTTTCTGGGGCCAATATAATCTCAAGCACCAATATATCTGTGTACAATGTTTGATTGTTTGGGAAGGAATAGTTTGTGTGAAATCTTCCATGGGAAATTAAAGGAGTGAAGTTAGGTGGAAGATAATGATTGACTCTGCCTTTGTCTACTCACGCTCTGTTCAGAAGTAATGTACCAATATATCTGTGTACAATGTTTGGTTGTCTGGGAAAGAATAGAGTTTTTGTGAAATCTTCCTTGGGAAATTAAAGGAGTGAACTCAGGTGCAAGAAGGAAGTGAAGTGACTGTCCGCCTCAAATATGTCCATATATACTGTTGTTTATTCATGCAAAATGCCCCCTGTTTCTGACTGGCTGGTCCCGATATCTGTATCGCACGGCAGTAGAGCGGGGAGCCCGGAGTGCTCTGTTACAGGGCACTCTGTATTGTGTTTTTTACCATTCAAATCAGATTATTGTTATAACTTTTATGCCGGTGTTTTGAACTCCTTCTTTTATTAATCTGACCAGGCTCATCTAACGGACGGCGTGGAGCAGAGGTGGGCTTTAAGCCACCACTACTGTGTTTGCTTCTACAACGGTTTTTTTCCTCTGTCCCAGATGTGCCTACTACACACGGTCGTAATGAGCCCAGGGCTGTTATTACGCACTGTGTGAATAGCACTGCACACACCTCCGCTCATTCCTCAGCAGGTTTGAGCGTGAACGCGCCTCAATGTCCAGTTTACGAGCCTTCGCCTAAACAGAGACAGGATGAGAGCCGGTGTGAGATGCAGCGTGTGGAGGCCCCCTCGCAGCTTTTCGGTCCGGGCCCCTCTTGGGTTGCTTCACGGGCAACGGCGGCGAGGGCTCTGACGTGGCTCGTCACCATGACAACCACAGCACATCCAGAGCATGTCGCACGCTCTCAGAATATTACTCAGAGTGGCGACGCGTGTGTTCGATGGACAGATGGATCATAATAAGCAGCAAGGCCCACCGGGTAAGCCGGCTGCCCCTAACCTGTCGGTTATAGGCAGCATGGCTCGCTGCATAAATCGGCTGTCTTTAAAACCTATTGGTTTTTAGGCAGCTCGGTTTTTCTCCTCTGTCCCAAACCTACCTCCTACACACGGTCGTAATGAGCCCACGAGTGCCATTATTACAGTGAGGACAGCACTGCACACAGCTCCGCTCATCCCTTAGAGGTGTTGAGCGTGAACGCACCTCGGTGTCCAGTTTAACACTGTAAGCAATTGCTGTTATTTTACAGCCAATTTTCAACACTAATCTACTGGCAGCCCCCTAACCAGAATGTTACTGTGAATTATTTAATTGTTTACAGTATTGAACTGAAATTGTTCAACAGTATGAATACTGTATAATTTCAGTGTATTGCTGGCGTCTCTGCTGCCAGTATTTTACTGTTAGTTGAAAAAATACAGCAGTATACTGTATTTTATTTTTACAGTAAGAGGCTGTAAAGTCATTTCACAGTATGAGTACTGTGGTATTACGGTGAAGTGCAGGCGTCTGTGATGAGACTGCCGGCACTTTACTGTTATTTGACAGGAAAATGTGTTACATTGGACATAATGAGAGCCTGTGTGAAATGCAGCGTCTGGAGGGCTCTGGCATGTCTCGTCACCATGACAACCACAGCACATCCAGAGCAGGTTGGCGCGCTGAGTGGCGGCGCGTGTGTTCAATGGACGGCTGCCAATAGCCTATTGGTTACTTGGAAGCATGGCTCGCTGCCTAAGCCGGCTGGGTTTTTTAACTTATCGGTTAATAAAACAGCAGGGCTTACTATTCAATCCGTCTACCTTCAACTTTTTGGGTTTAGGCAGCATTGATTTTGTCTCTGTCTCAGACGTACCTCCTACCGGTCGTAATAAGCCCACGGAGGGCCATTATTACGCATTGGGTGGACAGCATTGCACACACCTCCGCTCATCCCTTAGTGATGTTGAGCGTGAACGTGCGGTTTACGAGTCTTCTCCTAAACGGCGACATATTGAGAGCCTGTGTGGAAGGCAGCGTGTGGAGGGCTCTGGCGTGGTTTGCCACCAACCACAGCACATCCGGAGAATGTACACCCGGCACTATCAGAGTACTGTATGGTACTCAGGGTGGCGGCGCGTGTGTCTGATGGACAGATGGATGAGCAGGCGGATGGGCAGAGGATAGTCTCTGCAGTTCGCCTCTCCCCCCCGCAGTTCTACGGGATACAGGGAACCCTGTCATCCCGGGAACAGTGCCTCGCGCTCCGTGCAGAGCGGCAGGAACTCTTGTTAAAAGAAAGCTTTTTTCCAGGATTCCTCATGGGGAAGAAATCAGGGTTTTTTACTCCCGGTATTTTCTGGTCCCGAAGGAGACGGGGCGGTGGGAATGAGACCCATCCTCGATCTGTCAGTGTCCAACAAGGGAATGGCCTTTTCCCATGCTGACGATCAAACAGGTGCTGGAGTGTTCACCAGGGAGACTGGTTCACATCCATAATCCTGAAGGATGCAGTCCTCCACGTAACCATCATCCCGAAACACAGCAATTTCCTGCATTTCTCATTCCTGGCTCCACGCACTTTTTCAAAGTGGGTGGAGACGGTTGGAGCAGCTACTCAGAATGGGGATGAGAGTGTTATTTTACCTGGATGACCGGCTGTGGCTGGCTCGCTCCAGGAAGGGAGGAAGCGGCTTACAGACGATACAATTCGTATCTCATCTGTCAAACCTGGGTTTCATTATCAACTGGAAGAAGAGCTGTCCTCGTCCCTCCCAGGTTATTTTTTTAACTGGGAGTGGAATTGAACTCAGCCCGCATGAGAGCGCGACTCTCACAGCGGAGAGGGGAGAAAGTGACAGCTCTCCTCCGGCGCGTCTTACCCCGCGGGACGGTGACACCCCTCTCCGTGATGCAGCTGTTAGACATGATATCAGCTGGTCACGTGGTGATTCCCCTGGGTCTCCTTCACAGTGAGGAGACTCCAGAGGTGGTTTATTCGCCTGCGTATCGACCCCGTGCGTCAGAGGAGACGCATGGTGTACATTCCCCCTTCCGTGGTTTTGGATTTGACATACTGGAAAAATCTCCACGTCCTGTGAGTGGGGGTGCCCCTGAGCAGAGTGACGTCACACACCGCAGTGTTCACAGACGCATCCCTCGCAGGCTGAGGAACGTGCATGTCGCAGGCAGTGGGGGGACAGTGGCTGGCTCACATGTCTCTTCATATAAACGTGCTGGAATGACTCTCCGTATGGAAAGTAATCCAGCACTTCGTCCCGTTGCTGTACAATCAGGGTTGGGAGGGTTACTTTGTAAATGTAATCAGTTACTGATTACTGAATACATGGCTCTGAAAGTAATCCGAATACAGTTACAGTTACGTGTCTTAAAAAAGTAACGTAATCAGATTACTTTTAGATTACTTTTGGATTACTTTCTTTTTCCATCACAGATGGGTATGTTTTGGTGAACAGGAGACACAAAAAGCAAAAGGAAACTGAACGTGTTTTTACTGTTTTAATGGCTTATCAAGAGCACAACTGAAACATCACATCTGAAACGATGCAACAACATAATACACTTTTTGGGGATGCAGCTTGTGATGTGAGGAGTGAGGGGCTTAGAACGGGCGTGTCGCATTCTGTCCTGCCAGTGTTGGCAGGACATTAATTACAATGTCGAACTCGGACTTCATTTTAAGGACATGTCGGCCAGGGGTGTAGAGCTATATTTGTTTAAGCACCGGATCGGCAAAACAGGAGACTCTGTGCACAGTGCACCAGTCTGCCTTGATCTATGAATTCATGTCTGTGACTCTCACAGTATCTGCTGCCCACAGCTGTTTTATAGAAGGAACACCTCCTTCACTTCATGAAATCTCTGCAGCACCATGAAGCAGCGGGAGGGTTAACTCAGAAGACGAGCGTGCAGTGCCTTTCACGCACCGCCTTCGCTGTGTTTACCTTCAGAATCATAAGGCTAAAGAGCGACCGCAGGCTGATGTGTTTTAACCACACACACGACTTAAACGCAGACTTTTGTTCCTCCATGTTTCGTTGTTATTGTTTCACTGAGCGGACCCGCCCCTTTTTTTCCGCTCCCTTTTTTGGTACATCTGCGGCGGTAAAAGTGTTTGTGCGCTGTGATGATTCGGCTGTACCTTTAATAATGAATATTAAATGTTGTGAGGAAATATTTCCATCAATAATTCCAATAAGTAATCCAAAATGTATTCACTTCAGGTTTACGAAAGTAACTGTAATCAGATTACTCGTTTTTCAAATGTAACGCGAGCTGAATACAGTTACTTAATTTTTGTATTCTGATTACGTAACGCCGTTACATGTATTCCGTTACAACCCAACCCTGTGTACAATCAACATGTGTTGATTCAAACAGACAATAAAGCAGCGGTGGCCTACATAAATCGCCAGGGAGGTGTTCGATCAGCGCAGCTGCTGAACACACATCCTACACAGCCAAATGGACAGCGTTCCGTGTGGTGTGCAGGGAAAAGCCTGGACCCCGTTGGGCCCCCTGCCTCGTGCTGTCGTTCCTCCAGCTGTTGCTGGACAGGAATTGGCTTATAGCACGGTAAAAACATATGCTGCTGCCATTTCATCTTGCCACGTAGGTTTTGAGGTCAGCACGGTGTTTAGTCACCCGCTGACAACACGTTTTCTACGGGGAGCACAGAGACTCAGACATGTGTCACGCGCTTGGCGCCTCAATGGGTTTTTGGCTTTAGTGTTACGCGCACTGAGTAAAGCTCCATTTTAAACTTTAGATCAGGTTCCCCTGAAGTTCTTGTCAGCCAAAGTAGCTCTGCTCTTGGCTTTGACATTAGCTAAAAGGTGAGTGATTTGTCTGCTCTCTCTGTGGCTCCGTCATGTCTCCAGATCCAAGGAGATGGCAGCTCAGCTGTTTTGCGCCCTAACCCGGCTTTTATGCCAAAGGTGATCACAAGCTCTTTTAGATCGAGAGTGATACCTTTGGATGGCTTCTTTCCTCCTCCTCACACATCAGAGGAGGAAGCCACATCTCATCTCCTCCGTCCCGTGCGCACGCTGTCATGCTATATTGCATGCACGGCTGCTTTACGCAGTTCCCAGCGTCTGTTTGTGCATTACAGAGAGTACTCAATAGGGCAGCCTCTGTCGGCACAGCGCCTGTCAGACGGGCTGTGAGGCTGTGTGAGGCTGTGTCACAGGCGTATGTCTCCTCTGGGTTGGATCCCCCGGAGAACATCAAAGCGCACGGCACCAGAGGAATTTCCTCCTCCACGGCGTTGCACGGAGGAATGACAGTGGAAGACATTTGCACTGCTGCATCTTGGTCTTCCCCCTGTTCTTTTATTTTGAGGGATGTCTCCCAGTCCTCTCTGACACACTCAGTACTGAGTGTCCTGTCAGAGTGAGTAATGTCGGGGACTCAACTGCGTGCCCTCTCTCCTGCCTGTCGGCACTTAGAGAGCTGCCCTTTTCCCCCTCTTTGATTATTTTAACAAGTGGGACTTTGGTCTCTACTTTTTATAAACGACAGGTAGCCTATTTAGCCTACCTTCTTTCCCGTATGGAGAATATTCATTTTTTAAATGCTATATTCCCTGGGAATGTGATGCTCCATTTACGCATGGTGAAATGGACATGGGTTATTAATTGAGTAGGTGTGTTTTTGTGCTTCTGGTAACGGACGGACCAGTGGGGCGTAGACTACATCCTGCTTCGCCCTTAACCCAATAGCGATAGCCTTAGAGGGCGAAGTCTTATACGAAATAGAACTGGGGTTACGTACTGTAACCCAGCTTCTATGAGTATAGGCGCAGCCCTCTAAGGTTCGGGCCCCACTGGCTCCGCGAATAGCTGAAGAAAAGCTGTTTATGTGGGAGCAGATTGTTGGGACTACTTCCTATTTATACGGAAGTGAGTCCGTAGGTGGGGCCCACGTCATAGGTGGGCGTGGATTAAGTCTGTCAGTGCTGCACACGTGCAGAGGGATTACCCAATAGCGATAGCCTTAGAGGGTTGGGTTACAGTACGTAACCCCAGTTTTCCTGTCTGTCGTTAGTTTCCCTGGTGTGTCTAATTTCCTGATTGTTTTCACCTGTCATCCCTTCTGTGTCTCCTGTGCTCATCAGTGTCAGCCCCGCCCCTGATTGTTCCCACCTGTGTCTTGTTACCCTGTGTTTAAATTCCCCTGTCTCCCAGTGTTCAGTGTCAGTTCGTTTTTGTCTCTTGCCACAGTCAGGTCTATGCTCTTTTGTAAATCGTGAAAAGTTTTGTTCCTCACCACGTGAGCGATTTTCTTTTTGTTCTCATTTTTTGTCATCTCATCCTGATATTAGTTAGTGACCATTTGTTGCTGTATTTTGGAAAATAAAGTATCCTACCAATACTTTACCTCTGTCTCCCGGGTCGTGCAATTGGGTCCTACCTCCTAAGTGCCTGAGTTTCTAACAATATATCATTATTTATATATGTGTGACGACTTCCCCGCGGGTGATATCATATGGTATAGCATAGCGAATGAATCAAACTGAGCCAAAACGTGTATCCCTGCGTGGTATTATATAGTAATAGCAAACAGCTACGTTCAACTCCTTTAATGGTATATTGCAAGTGCAATAAGAAGCTACAGGGACGTTAATCTACGTTGGTAATATTAACTTTATTTAATACAACATTTACGGTACACGATTTACATCCTACAGCCCATGTAGTATAATATTTTACAAATTATGAATTACAGCAAACATGTGCAATATATCCATTATTATAGCTCCGTGGGCTGGCAGTAAGGCGATATGGGTCCGTTGTTATTGGGCATCCATGGGTAAAGGTAAAACGCATGTAGTACTGAACACGTAACATGAACGTGCCGGGCGGCGCGGTCCCGTGGGTTGGATCCGCGTTCATAATGCAGAGGGAAATAACTCTCAGAATAACGTTATTAGCACATTTTACAACTTGAGGAACGAATGTTTTTAATAAGGGCTATACAAACGTTCATACTGGGTAGTTTATTTAGTTTAAAAAAAATTATCCAACGATTTACAGACCACTCTTTCCCCATGTAAGTCAATGGGAAAAAGTGTTTCTGGGCCCAGCAACCTATACGGAAGTGTAGTACCGCCGTTTGGCCACCAAGAATATTTTCATCTGAGTGCGGCGCACTTCCTGGGGGCTTGGCGCACATACGGGCCGTTTCTCAATCTCGAGGATGCTGGCTTGGTAGTCGCGTACTTCCAAGTCACTTCCTTCAGAAACAAAGCAAGTATACTTCCAAGCCACGGCTTCGGAAAACGAAGAAGAATGGAACAGGCTAACAAGTGTGCCAGTCTCTCTACCGGTTTCAACAACACACTCTCACTCCATAATCGTCCAGGAGCGATGCTTGGTCAGGGTCCCGTGGCGTGCAGTTGTGACGCTCCTAGGCTCCTTCAGCTTCATAAAGGGACGCAAATAGCTTTCAACTGATTGCAATGTATTCCCATCTGCGGCGGGATTTGACGCTCATGGAAGCACGGCATTCGTTTGTGTCAGCTGCCCTTAAAGGCAATGTGAGCGTCCATTCCCATTGGATAACGGAGAATTATACACACCGAAGTATTCCCCTCACGGCCCGTCCACACTACAGCTTCAAAAAAAGCTTGGAGCTGGGCGTGTCTGAAGCTTGGGGATTTTATTCGAGCAACGCGACCAACAACCAATCACATGAATCTCCCGCCCCCGACATACAAAGCAAAAAAACCCGGGGATTTTATGCGAGCAATATATATATATATAAACTCCCCAAACAAGCGAAAACCTACCAGTTTCACACACTGTCTCTGCCACCTCCCTCCATGACTGGTTCTTCCGGTTTGTATCCCGGTAGGTGAAGAGGGTCTGGTCGTACAAAACCGGGTGATTTGCTACGGCGATAATTAGTTTCTCCTCCATCTTTTATTGAAATATAGAAATGAACGGCAGGATATCTCTCCCAGCTTAGACGCGGTTTGATTGGCTAGGGCTTGAGCTGTCAGATTTTCAGAAACGGGATTTGATTGGCTGGCGCTGGCTACGCCGGAGACGGACCACCTATGCTACCCACAATTCAGTTCGGCGAAAAGCGAGGCAACGTGACGTCACCCCATTCAAAGTGAATGGGCAGACGCGTTGGAAACCGTTTTTGAAGCTGTCGAAGCTGTAGTGTGGACGGGCCGTTACTGTCGATTGATTTTACAGTGATATCTGCACTACTCATTGATTAAAAAACACCAGATTATCCTTGTTAATTACACAACATTGATTGGTTCAAATTGTGTGCAATGCTTTTGTATTTTTCCCCTTCGATTCGGAGAAACAAATATTATTTCGGAGTAAAGGATGGCAGAAGACACTACACTACCCAGAATCCCCAGATATCGTTTAGGACTACACCAATGTGCTCTGTTTGAGCTCTGTGATTGGTTGACCTCCATCTGCAATTCCATTAATTCCTGGCGTCTATGTCACGTGATCTTCAAATTTCTCCCTGCAGAAAAAAAAAACATGGCCGAACTTCGTTTTATTCTTGCAAAATTATCTTTTAAATTGACTAACATCATATGTGTAATTCGTGGCACAATTCAAACGGGATCGAAAGATAATCTTTCTCTCTCCATTGACTTCAATACATAATTTTTTCGAAATAAGGTCCCATGGAGCTCCCCCGGAAGGGGAGGGACTTCGCCACTCTATAGTCACAAAATTAATTTAATCTATTGATTCGTGTTCACCAACACGATTTTCGCATTTTTTTCGTGTCACACAGAACGATTTTAAAAGCAATGTATTTCTATTGGTAGTATGTTTCGTGCCTGCACCACGTATTTTTGTCAGTTTGGGTCTTGGAAGCTGTGTGGTTCATAAAAACATTCTCTTACTCAATATCTTACCCTAAGCCTAACCCTTTTATTTTAAATAGTATAATGTCGGAGTTTTTTTGCCGTCCGCGAGGAAAAGAAATGGGGCTAAACCTAACCTCACTCTCCCTCCTGTCTCATCTCCCAGGCAGGCAGGCAGGCAGGCAGGCAGGCAGGCAGGCAGGCAGGCAGGCAGGCAGGCAGGCAGGCAGGCAGGCAGGCAGGCAAGCCAGCAGGCAGCAGGCGTCAGGGAGGGGAGGAGGGAGGCGGCAGAGGAGAGAGAGAGAGAGAGAGAGAGAGAGAGGAGGAGAGGAGAGAGAGAGAGAAGAGAGAAGAGAGAGAGATATCTCTCTCTCTATCTGCTCTCTCCTTCTCTCTCTCTCGTCTCTCTCTCGAGATATCTCTCTCTCTCCTCTCTCTCTCTCTCTACTCGTCTCTATCTCTCGCTCTCTCTCTTCTCTCTCTCTCCTCGCTCTGCTCTCGCTCTCCGCTCTCGCGCTCTCTCTCGCTCTTCGCTTTGAGGCCCTGGAGTCACACAACATAATGTAAGCCCATCTATTTATCTATCTATTTATCTATAACAATAGTCTTCATTTACAATATGCATACTTTTAAGACATACATCTATTGCAGTTATGATGTCATAATAACATACAATTGTATAAAACACAATTTGCTTACATCTTTGTTCTCTTTTGAGAATCAAACAAAACAGATTTAAATTTAAAAAAGAATGCAAACAAACAACTTAAATGAACTAAATTGCTGAATTGCTTTTAATTCAGTGGCAGGAGTGACAAGTGAGGAGGAGCAAAAAGTGAACAACGAGGGAGAGATTGAACAAAGAGAAAGAGTAGAGGACAGAGAGAGTAAGTAACAGGAAGAAGACTAGGGTTGGGTATCGTTTGAATTTCCACGATTCTGATTCCGATTCTACTTTTTGATTCTGGTTCTTAACGGTTCTCAATTCCGATTCTTTGAGGGGCAGGGTAAAAAAATGATACATGCTTCTTCCACCAAAAAAATTACATTTATTCGAGAAACTTTTACACAGGTTAGTTTACAGTAATATTCACATGAATCAGTCTGTTTATATTCACTGCTATGTAACTGTAACCTGAGAACCACTGAAGCTACAACAGTCCAACTTTTAAAGGAACCCCCCCCCATTTAAAAACAGTTCTTGTTGAGAAAAACAAGCATATCTACCTTCTCAGGCAAACCGGGAAGAAATGTTTGAACATTTTAAAGTAAAATGCTTCAATCTGGTGCACTTTAAGCAGAATGACTAGAGACTAGATCTAGGGGGTACAACTCTAAACATCCATATGAAAAAGATCGGTTTACATTTGAATAATTAAATAAGTATGTGAACATAACCAGTAACCTACCATAGCCAATAACAAATACATGTAACCTATTTTATTTGTGTTGTTCATTCATATCTTATTTTACTATTTTATTTATGCATATTTTTGTATCTCTCCAGTTTAAAACGATATGTCTGGTTTACTGTTCTATAGTATACATTGGAATGATGTCAAACCTGTTTTACCCCAATAATTATAAAGGAGTGCCTTGGAAATATGTGTTTACATTACATTACATTACATTGCATTTAGCTGATGCTTTTATCCAAAGCGACTTACAATAAGTACATTCGACCAGGAAGACACAACCTTGAAGAAAACAGAATCATATAAGTATATCAGGTTTCATAGAGCCAAACATTTAAAGTGCTACTCAACTGGCTTTAGGTAATCCAGTCCTTTATTAGTATAAAAGTGCTTCGTTAATCGTTCTAACGCTCGAAGTGGAGTCGAAAGAGATGAGTTTTCAGTTTGCGCCGGAAGATGTGCAAGCTATCTGCCGTCCTGATGTCAATGGGGAGCTCATTCCACCATCCTGGAGCCAGGACAGCAAACCCACGTGTTTTCGCCGATGGGAACTTGGGTCCCCCTCGCAGCGAGGGCGCAACGAGTCGTTTGGCTGATGCAGAGCGTAGTGCACGCGCTGGGGTGTACGGTTTAACCATGTCCTGGATGTAGGAAGGGCCAGATCCATTCGCAGCACGGTAAGCAAGTACCAGTGTCTTGAAGTGGATTCTAGCAGTTACCGGAAGCCAGTGAAGGGAGCGGAGGAGCGGAGTGGTGTGGGAGAATTTAGGAAGGTTGAAAACCAGACGAGCCGCTGCATTCTGGATGAGCTGCAGAGGTCGGATGGCACATGCAGGTAGACCAGCCAGGAGGGAGTTGCAGTAGTCTAGGCGTGAGATGACGAGAGCCTGGACCAGAACCTGAGTCGCTTTCTGAGTCAGCTGGGGACGTATCTTCCTGATGTTGTAAAGCGTGTATCTGCAGCAACGGGTTGTAGCAGCGATGTTTGCAGTGAAGGACAGGTTGTTATCTAGGGTCACACCCAGATTCCTTGCAGTCTGAGTTGGGGAAACAACTGAGGTGCCGATGTTGATTGTCAGGTCAAGAGTTGGACAATCTTTTCCCGGGAGGAAGAGCAGCTCAGTCTTGTCAAGGTTGAGCTTGAGGTGGTGAGCAGACATCCACTGAGAGATGTCAGCTAGACAAGCAGAGATGCGTGCGACGACCTGGGTCTCTGAGCGGGGAAAGGACAGAATTAATTGGGTGTCGTCAGCGTAGCAGTGGTAAGAAAAAACCATGCGGGCTAATGACTGATCCGAGCGAGTTTGTGTACAGGGAGAAGAGGAGGGGACCAAGAACAGAGCCCTGAGGGACCCCCGTAGTTAATTGACAAGGGTCGGACTCAGACCCTCTCCAAGTCACCCTGTAGGTACGGTCTTTCAGGTATGAGGTGAGGAGGGAAAGTGCAGAGCCTGAAACTCCAAGTTTTTGGAGAGTGCGAAGGAGGATCTGATGATTCACCGTGTCGAATGCAGCAGACAGGTCCAACAGGATGATGACAGAGGAGAGGGATGCAGTTTTGGCAGTGTGCAGTTCCTCAGTGACAGCAATGAGAGCAGTTTCTGTGGAGTGACCTGCCTTGAAACCAGACTGGTGCGGATCCAGAAGGTTGTTCTGATTGAGATAACAGGAGAGTTGTTTAAAGACAGCGCGTTCAAGTGATTTAGACAGGAACGGGAGGAGAGAGACAGGCCTGTAGTTTATAACATCAGACGGGTTGAGAGTGGGTTTCTTTAGGAGAGGGTTTACTCTTGCCTCCTTGAGACTGTTTGGAAAGTGACCAGAAGTTAGAGAAGTGTTGATGAAATGGGTGAGAAACGGTAGAATATCAGGAGCGATAGTCTGAAGGCGGTTTGAAGGGATAGGGTCCAGAGGACAGGTGGTAGGGCGGGCAGAGGTAATGAGGGTAAGAACCTCACTTGGAGAGAGAGGGGAAAAGGAGGTTAGTGTGTTGGTGGAAGGAAGGTCTGGTGACCCAGCGGTGAGTAAAGGTGAGTCAGAAAAAGAAGAGCGAATATCATTAACCTTTTTTTCAAAGTGGGTAACAAAGTCGCTTGACAGAAGTGAGGAGGGGGGAGGAGCTTTTGGAGGGTCCAAGAGGGTGGAGAAGATGGAAAATAGTTTTTTAGGATTGGAATAGGAAGATTGGATCTTATCTTGAAAGAAAGTGCTTTTTGCCTGAGAGATTGAAGCAGAGAAAGAGGAGAGGAGAGCTTGATAGGTTAGGAGGTCGTCACGGTGTTTGGATTTCCACCATTTCCGCTCTGCTGCCCTAAGGACGGTTCTATTAGCACGCAGTGCATCATTTAGCCAGGGAGCCGGAGGGGACTGACGAGCCTGCCGAGATGTCAGAGGACAGAGCGAGTCCAGGGTGGATGAGAGAGTAGAGAGGAGAGTTTCTGCAGCAGAGTTTGGAGGCAGTAGTTGGAACGAATCAGAGGAAGGGAGGGCTGAGAGCACCGACGAGGCAAAGGTAGAGGGAGAGAGGGAGCGAAGGTTACGGCGGACAAGTGTAGGATGGGAAGAGATTAGTTTGTTATGTTTGGAAAGGGATAGAGAGAATGAAATGAAGAAGTGATCGGATGTGTGGAGCGGGTTTACAGAGAGGTTAGAAGTAGCGCAGTTCCTTGAGAATATGAGATCAAGGACATTGCCAGCTTTATGAGTCGGTGGGGACGGAGAGAGTGAGAAAGCAAAGGCGGTTAACAGAGATGTTAGTTTGTCTATCTTCCCCATCTGGAGGTTGAAGTCTCCGAGAAGTACAGCGGGAGGGCCAGTTTCAGGGATGTGTGAGAGGAGATGATCTAATTCCTCCAAGAAGTCCCCCAAGGCGCCTGGTGGACGGTAGAGAACAACAATGGTTAACTGTATAGGATGGGTTACTGTGACGGCATGGAACTCAAAGGTGGAAGGAGTAAAGTTAGGTAGCTTGAAGAGGGAAAAGCTCCATTTGGGAGAGAGCAGGAGACCAGTGCCACCTCCTCTGCCAGTGGGTCTGGGTGTATGGGAGAAGGAATATGCAGTGGAGAGAGCTGCTGGGGTGGATGTGTTGGATGGAGTAATCCAGGTCTCAGTGAGAGCAAGGAAATCCAGAGACTGCAGGGAGGCGTAGCCAGAGATGAAGTCAGCCTTAGGAACAGCTGACTGGCAATTCCACAGGCCACCAGAAGCTAGATGTTGGATCTCAGTGGAGCACGTGGGATAGACGAGAGCAGGCCGGTTATATCGATTACGAGATACACGGGGCCAGTGATAATTGCGAGAAGACACATGAACAGGAATGGAGAAAATACACATGATTATAGCATGAGGGGCTAAACAACAAAATTAAAAATTAAAAACACCAACGATACTTAGCTCAATCAAAGTAGGATTTGCCTCCTCTTTGCCTCCCTCGTGACTCCTGTAGGACTCTAATGTCTTTGTCAGTCTTAGCCTGTCTGCCGCTGAAGCTGATGCTCCAGGAAAGAGCTACCCGAAATGGACGCCTGATTGCTCAGTTCTCACAGCTGAAGTTAATTAGTTAACTATCTACAGCTGATGGGCGACAATAGACTGGCCCTGCCTATGTTAATAATGCAGGCTTGAGTGCTGAGACCTGTAAAGCAGGTTTCGCCTGAGCAGATCTGAGATTTAAAATCTCTCAAAAGCGATTTAGCCGTTTAAGCTACAGTAACAATTATACAGAGTCGAATAAATGAAACCGAGAAGTCTAATTAAACAAGAATATAACTTACAGTGGTTGCTGCGTCAATAGGTAATGTCGTCACCAGGTCCAGATGCACACATAAATTGTGATCAAAACGTTTGAGACCCACTGAGATAACTTAGACTAAAGTGAACTATCTAAACACTCAAGAGTCCTTTACCTCACTGAGCTGTAGTTATCAGCCTCTCAGTCTGACTGGAGAGGACTCTCCCTCCACATCATTGTAGACACATCTTATTCTTCCGTTAGAGCAGCTAGCACCAGATGCTAATAACAACAGCGCTGGTACCGGTGCACCCTCCCTTTCTCCCTCGCTCGCTCCCACGCTCACTCGCACTTTGGCTGTGAGCTGCGGGTGCCAGATAAGCCAACATCCCCCATTTTCATCACTTACAGTGCCCATCGTACAGGGCAAATGAAAAGTGTAACCGGGATGAAAAGGGTGTTACATTTACTTAATTATGAATGTTGTTACATCAAGGCCGAATATTAGGATGAGCACCAACGGTCAAAACATTTTTTTTTTCTCCCAGAGCTGTCAGCGCAGCGCCTCCACAGATCTGGCGCCCTAGGCGAACATCTCCAACGCCAGTGCAACGGGCCGGCCCTGGTCTCAGGTTACGCTGTAGGAAGTGTAGGTACAACGCTACATTTTCCCGCCCCGCCGCAGTCAGGCTACGGAGAGCGGCGAGAAACATTTCCTCAGGCATCGAAAAGCGGAACCGAAATTCACATGTCTAAATGATGCCGTTGGAAGCTAAATGTTGGAACCGGTTCCGAACCAGAACCGGTTCTCGGTACCCAACCCTAAAGAAGACAGAGACTAAAGAAGATGGAAGAGAGGCTGCAGGTTATGGAAAGGAGAGAGACATGGAAAATGAATGTTGACAATGTGTTGTGATCATTTTAGCCTCTTCTGCATGTGCAGATCATTAATAGCAACAATCAACTGATTCTTATGTATTACACTTTAAAAATAATTGATGCTGACATTGTCAGCCCACTGACATGGTTTGAAATCAATATAATATCCAATTTGTGACCCCCCCACAGGACTTAAAAAGCACCTAAGTAGATCATGAAAATCCCAAAAATCTCGGGGGGTATCCCCCGAACCCCCCTAGCATGTTTGGACCTCGGTATTTAGGAAATCCTGGATACGGCCCTGATCAGGCGTGTAGGTACTCAGTCAGACATGTTACTGTAACATGTCTGACTAAGAACCAGCCGCATGCTATCATCCAGCGCTTGCAGTGTCTGCCGTCACTGGCAGAGAGGGCGGATATTCCAAGTTTATTTTTGAGGGACATATTTCAAACAGAGATACAAGCGGCCGAGATGGGTTTTCTCCGCAGGGTGGCTGGTGTCTCCCTTAGCGATAAGGTGAGAAGTTCGGTCATCCGGGAGGGACTCAGAGTTGAACCGCTCCTCCTTCGCCTCGAAAGGAGCCAGTTGAGGTGGTTCGGGCACCTAGTTAGGATGCCACCTGGGCGCCTCCCTAGGGAGGTGTTCCAGGCACGTCCAGCTGGGAAGAGACCAAGGGGTAGACCTAGGACCAGTTGGAGGGATTATATCTCTTCGCTGGCCTGGGAGCGAGTAGTAGTACACATCCCGCTTTCATCACATTAGTATGCATGGAAAGTGACAGGTGGTGTGACAGGTCACACCTCTCCCTACTTATGCAAATTAGCTAAGTCCCGCCTCCCATTGTTCGAGATCCTTTGATGTGAGGGGTGAGGTGTCATCACACGTAGGTGTGAAATGCCCCCCTGTGTAGCGCCTTTGTTCGAGATCCTTTGATGTGTGTTATAACAGGTAGGGGTGAAAAGCCCCCTGGGTAGCGCCTTTGTTGTCTAATTCTTTGATGTGTTGATTAAGTCTCTTTGAAGTTGTGTTGTATGGCCCCTGCCCCCTCACACCCCTTTGTAGTCTAGTCCTTTGATGTGTGTTATAGCAGGTAGGTGTGATATAAGCCTTTGATGTTAATCTAGGTGTTGATTAAGGCAGACTCTTTGAAGTTATGATGTCTGGCCCCTGCCCCTCAGAGTTGAATAATTAGCCTGTGATGTTTGCCCTTTGATGTGAGGTGTTATAACAGGCAGGTGTGACTTCCCACTGGTGTGTTATAAGCCTTTGATGTTAATCTAGGTGTCTCTTTGAAGTTATGCGTGAGACTGTCTACCCGCCCCTCCCAGCCTCTCCCCCTTTTCTCCACCCCTTCCTGTGGCTATAACGCCAGCAAATATTGGGGGGTGGAATTAGATGAAGATAGAAATATGCTCAAACTAAATAAAAAGACAGGCATTTCCACTTACCAAGTCACCTTTCAAAAAAGAAAAATGGCCAAGAGACGCCTCGAATGGGGTTTTCAATCAGCCTGTGACAACTTACCGCCATCCGTCCGGAGCATCAGTCAAGAAACGAATGCAGCAATGCGGGGGGTTCAGACGCCTATAGCCTGTGCACAAACTTATCTCGTGCCCTCTTTTGGTCATGTGCGCGTTCATGTGTGTTGGAGGAGGGACTCTGTACTTTCAAATTCTAGCTCACTCGAGATGGTTTCTCCAAAATGATCTACCTCCTACCTTTAAGAACAATTAACACACACACACGCACACACACACACACACACACACACACACACACACACACACGATGGAGTTGGCCATTTGATGGGAGTTTTAGAGATAAGCTTGTGATGTTAATCTATATGTTGATTAGGACACTCTCTGTGAGGTGAGAAGCGAGGGGATGGAGTTAGTTTTAAAAAAAAAGAAACCTTACACTTTTAGTTGTCCTCTCTAAATGAGATGTAAGGTTTTTTTAAATGATTAGTGTTAATTAAGGGCTATTGTTATTTTGTTTTATAAGGGGATAGGAGTTCAACTTTTAAAAATTGCACAGGATCATTCTAAGAAGAGTGAGAGGGCTAATGAGCCAGCACCATACCTCCTCTATGCATTTTCTTGACCTGTATCTGATCTTGAAAAACTTGACTCTTTTAAAAAAAGTTATTTTTCATCTATCATTTTCAACCATGCAGCTAGAGATCAATTTTAAGAATAAGTAATAGTTTGTCACGATTTTACGGGAAATAGTCAGTGCGCAATGTCACATCTTAAAGACAGCTTGAACTGGATAAATGGTTAGTCTTTTTTCAAACATACCGTACGTTCTGCATGTTAGTATATCTGGCCAATCGATTTAGACCCTACTGCCCTAGACGCATGCCCTCATTAGGGAAGTCACGCTTTGGGAAGAGGTGTTTCATTTCACAGATCCACCTTGATTGTTGTTGTGAGGGGTGAAGGAAGAGGGACGGGGGAGGACAATTCAGAGGATGAAGAAGCAGAAAACATAACTTGTTTGTAAAACGGACAGCACGTCAGTTTCAAGAAAGATGACACCGTGTTTATGCATGACATGCAAAATATCTTGAAGCCCTATAAAAAAAGGTACAAGTATATTGTGTTGAAAATATCGCAAAAAGTCGTAATTTTGTATAATGTATTAGTTGCATGTTGTATTTTGCTAGAAATCACTATGTAGTTTTTCAAAAAATATAATGGAAAAAGGAGAGAAAGACAAAAAACAAAATATCACAGTATGTTGAAAAAATATGAAAAAGTAATGTGTTTAAAATAACATGAAAGAAATCAAAGTAACGCTTCTAAAAAACATATATTTTAGAAAAGTAATGTTAGTCATGTCAAGTTATCAAGACTGCTGTGTTTCATCGAAAATGAAGTACTTTGTATTATTAGATTTCGTAAAGCATCTGACAGGCAGTTTGTGATTTTGAGGCTATTTCAGTGAAACAAGGCTGTTTTGAAACATTTGACAGATGTTTAACAAGCTTAACTCTCTCAAAAAGTTACTGAAAGATATACTTTTGTATTTAAAAGCTGAAAAAGTAGATAATGAAGTATTTGTGTCCGTATATTTCGTTAAGAATCTGACTCTTAATGGCAGTTTGTGATTTTGAGGCTATTTCAGTGAAACAAGGCTGTTTTGAACATTTGACAGATTTATGCTTAAATTCTCTGAGAAAGTTACTGAAAGATACAAGTTTGTGTTTAAAAGCTGACCACTACCATGAAGTACTCTGTTTGAGTAGATTTCAGCACACAGGGTCTGACAGAAAAAACATAATGTTTTAAACATTTGACAGATTTATGCTTAAATTCTTGGAGAAAGTTACTGAAAGATACACTTTTGTATTTAAAAAGCTGAAAAGTAGATAATGAAGTACTTTGTATTAGTATATTTCGTCAAGCATCTGACTCTTAATGGCAGTTTTGTGATTTTGAGGCTATTTCAGTGAAACAAGGCTGTTTTGAACATTTGACAGATTTATGCTTACATTCTCTGAGAAAGTTACTGAAAGATACACTTTTGTGTATAAAAGCTGAAAAGTAGATAATGAAGTACTTTGTATTAGTAGATTTCATTAAGAATCTTTGACAGATTTATGCTTAAATTCTCTGAGAAAGTTACTGAAAGATACACTTTTGTATTTAAAAGCTGAAAAGTAGATAATGAAGTACTTCGTGTCCGTAGATTTCGTTAAGAATCTGACTCTTAATGGCAGTTTGTGATTTTGAGGCTATTTCAGTGAAACAAGGCTGTTTTTGAAACATTTGACAGATTTATGTTTAAATTCTCTGAGAAAGTTACTGAAAGATACACGTTTGTGTTTAAAAGCTGAAAAGTAGATAATGAAGTAGACTTTGTGTCCGTAGATTTCGTTAAGAATCTGACTCTAAAAGGCAAGTTTTGTGATTTTGAGACTTTTTACAGACACTCTGCAGATTTATGTGTAATTCTCTCACAAAGGAACAGTAGTCTCTTACTTTTTTTATATGTATGACAACTTTACAACTGGTAGAAAGTTAAGTACTTTTTCTGAACAGATTTTCTTTAAGACTGTGACTCTTAACACACCATCCCCCGAGAGCCAAACATACTCACCCCCTTTTCAACGCCCTCCCCCCGCAGCAGCTCAGGTGTGAAACCCCCATACAGAATGTCAGTCCCTGTGTAAAACTTTTTAGTGACACTCTGCAGATTTGTGTGTAATTCTCTCACAAAGGAACTGTAAGATACACTTTTTATGTATGCAAAACCATAAACATTTCTGAAAATAAAATACTTTATCTGAATACATTTTCTTTAAAGGCATTTTCTTGATTTTAACGCTATTTCAATGGAGCAATCCAGTTTTGTTGACATCAATGCTTTATTCTCTTTTCTTGTGTTACTAAGATACTTTTAGTTACACTTTAATGGATGCAAACCTTTTTAACCGGGTAAAATATTAATTAATTTGTAAGGAATTCGTTTTCTTTATGTCTCTCTAAAAGGCAAGTTTGTGATTTTAACACTGTTTCAATGAAACACAGTAGTCTTGATAACTTGACATGACTAACATTACTTTTCTAAAATATATGTTTTTTAGAAGCGTTACTTTGATTTATTTCATGTTATTTTAAACACATTACTTTTTCATATTTGTTCAACATACTGTGATATTTTGTTTTTTGTCTTTCTCTCCTTTTTCCATTATATTTTTTGAAAAACTACATAGTGATTTCTAGAAAAATACAACATGCAACTAATACATTGTACAAAATTACGACTTTTTGCGATATTTTCAACACAATATACTTGTGTATACTATTTTATAGGGCTTCAAGATATTTTGCATGTCATGCATAAACACGGTGTCATCTTTCTTGAAACTGACGTGCTGTCCGTTTTACAAACATGTTTTCTGCTTCTTCATCCTCTGAATTTTCCTCCCCCGTCCCTCTTCCTTCACCCCTCACAACAACAATCAAGGTGGATCTGTGAAATGAAACACCTCTTCCCAAAGCGTGACTTCCCTAATGAGGGCATGCGTCTAGGGCAGTAGGGTCTAAATCGATTGGCCAGATATACTAACATGCAGAACGTACGGTATGTTTGAAAAAAGACTAACCATTTATCCAGTTCAAGCTTTCTTTAAGATGTGACATTGCGCACTGACTATTTCCCGTAAAATCGTGACAAACTATTACTTATTCTTAAAATTGATCTCTTGCTGCATGGTTGAAAATGATAGATGAAAAATAACTTTTTTTAAAAGAGTCAAGTTTTTCAAGATCAGATACAGGTCAAGAAAATGCATAGAGGAGGTATGGTGCTGGCTCATTAGCCCTCTCACTCTTCTTAGAATGATCCTGTGCAATTTTTAAAAGTTGAACTCCTATCCCCTTATAAAACAAAATAACAATAGCCCTTAATTAACACTAATCATTTAAAAAAACCTTACATCTCATTTAGAGAGGACAACTAAAAGTGTAAGGTTTCTTTTTTTTTTAAAACTAACTCCATCCCCTCGCTTCTCACCTCACAGAGAGTGTCCTAATCAACATATAGATTAACATCACAAGCTTATCTCTAAAACTCCCATCAAATGGCCAACTCCATCGTGTGTGTGTGTGTGTGTGTGTGTGTGTGTGTGTGTGTGTGTGTGTGTGTGTGTGTGTGTGTGTGTGTGTGTGTTAATTGTTCTTAAAGGTAGGGGGTAGATCATTTTGGAGAAACCATCTCGAGTGAGCTAGAATTTGAAAGTACAGAGCCCCTCCTCCAACACACATGAACGCGCACATGACCAAAAGAGGGCACGAGATAAGTTTGTGCACAGGCTATAGGCGTCTGAACCCCCCGCACTGCTGCATTCGTTTCTTGACTGATGCTCCGGACGGATGGCGGTAAATTGTCACAGGCTGATTAAAAACCCCATTCGAGGCGTCTCTTGGCCATTTTTCTTTTTTGAAAGGTGACTTGGTAAGTGGAAATGCCTGTCTTTTTATTTAGTTTGAGCATATTTCTATCTTCATCTAATTCCACCCCCCACTATTTGCTGGCGTCATAGCCACAGGAAGGGGTGGAGAAAAGGGGGAGATGCTGGGAGGGGCGGGTAGACAGTCTCACGCATAACTTCAAAGAGACACCTAGATTAACATCAAACACCAGTGTGAAGTCACACCTGCCTGTTATAACACCTCACATCAAAGGGCAAACATCAAATGCTAATTATTCAACTCTGAGGGGCAGGGGCCATACATCATAACTTCAAAGAGTCTGCCTTAATCAACACCTAGATTAACATCAAAGGCTTATATCACACCTACCTGTTATAACACACATCAAAGGACTAGACTACAAAGGGGTGTGAGGGGGCAGGGGCCATACAACACAACTTCAAAGAGACTTAATCAACACATCAAAGAATTAGACAACAAAGGCGCTACCCAGGGGGCTTTTCACCCCTACCTGTTATAACACACATCAAAGGATCTCGAACAAAGGCGCTACATAGGGGGCATTTCACACCTACGTGTGATGACACCTCACCCCTCACATCAAAGGATCTCGAACAATGGGAGGCGGGACTTAGCTCATTTGCATAAGTAGGGAGAGGTGTGACCTGTCACACCACCTGTCACTTTTCATGCATACTAATGTGACGAAAGTGGGATGTGTACTACTACTGGAGCGCCTTGGGATCCCCCAGTTAGAGCTGGTTGATGTGGCCAGGGAAAGGAACGTTTGGGGCTCTCTGCTGGAACTACTACCCCCGCGACCCGACCACGGATAAGCAGGAGAAGATGGATGGATGGATGGATATTTCAAACAGCATGTCTTTATCCAACAAGTGGATAATTGAACACTTTTAGAAATGAATGTGTCATTCAATTCAAAGGAGAACACACAAATATCCGGTTGATGCCGGCATGCGCTGACGGTGCATATCACTGCAAACTGTCCATATCAAAGGCCTCTTCAAGTTCCTCATACGGACTCTGCTGTGCATCTTAAACCTGTAATAAATTAATTAAGTCAGACACACTCATTAATCTGAAGCACTTCTATTGCTCATAATTTTATTCATTCTGTGAATGTTTCATCTCTATTTGAACCCTTTGTCATGAACTATACAGAACAGATCTGCACACTTTAGATGTGTTTGATGGACATATGTACAGACAGAAGCACTGAAGCCTCATCATGTCCTCCTAAAGCTCTTCCCTCTGGTGCCAGGCCATGCTGCTCTCTAGCGGGGAGGATCTCAGAACAGCAGCATTGTCTCTCCATTTTCCATGTATCTAATAGCGCTGATTCTTACTGTGCTCGAACTTCCTGATGGATTCCAGGAGTAGAGCATACCCACTAAACATTGTTGTGGTATGGAAAATATCTCAAGAATATTGAGGCTAAATAAAAACAGAAATGGTCACTTCAGTCTTTCCAAGTTTATAAACTTATATATTGAAATGACAACACATCTCTCAGTATTATCAGAAATAACAGAATAAATAATGTAATGTACAACACATAGCTAATAGTTACTAATAGTTACTAATAGTTAATAGTTACTGATGAGCGAGGTCAGAAGGGTCACTACTCCCTGATAGAGATACACACTATCAGAGAGATTTGAGTGCACACACTAAATGTCTCACAGAGTGTCAGCGCTCCCCTGTGAAAAAAAACACAAATTACATGAAGGCATATTTTTCAATAAACCAATTGAAGCTTATAATAATTTTAAAACGGTGTAATAAATGTTCTCCAAAATGTCCCTAACATTACAAAGAAAGGGGCAAAACTCAGGAAAGATGGTATTTGAGACTAGGGGGACACTGCATGCAAGAACAGGAAGTGCACAGGAAGGGACTTTGGCCACTCAAACCAACAGTGATTCAATATTTTTCAGGAAGTTGTCAACATTCTGGTCAGCAGAATAGACATAGACTTTGATTTCTACAGACTTAAAGGGGTGCTAATATTCCTTTTGAAGTCTTCCCTCTCATGTACATGTAAATGGTCTTCTCATTGATCTCATTCAAAACCAGCTTAGAGTAGTTCAGCAACCAATCAAACAAAGATCATAGTAAATAAAAGTCATTTAATAATGTAAAATACAGGATTATATAAACAATGGCATGGATATGATGTAATATTAAAATATGTTGGTCATGAAACTAAAAACATCATACAGAATCATCAGAGCATGAAATCATCCACCACTCACACTGAATGTGGACGCAGATCCGACACAAATCATTTCTAATGATCGGGCACATAGTGTTGCTTAGTTCAGTCATTGAGTCATTAGTCCAGGGGCAGGCTGGGAGATTTGGGGGCCTAGAAAAAAGGGCCAGCAGGTATTAAAGGATAAATAAGTAACATCTGTGTGCACTCATAATAATCACCTGTGCTGTCAAATTACTCCAATTTTGCACACAAATTACAAGGATATTACATTAAACAACCTTTAACACACCGTTTATGCGATGTCAAAGATAACACTTGTGTTTTAATTGTAAATAATATGCATTAGTAATTCTCTCCTAGCTATCAACAGTTCCAGATGCAGCAGGAAGCCGTTTCAAACCATGGAGTATTTTTAAAGATTTAATTTTCCCAGGAGTTGGTGGAGACCAAAACGAAGCTAAAAGAGGGTTTAGACTGGACGTGGAGGCTGAAGAAGAGTTATTACCAAGCTTAATAATATGTTGTTTATAATTCATTCTAGATGACAGTGCAGCTCTAATTATTAGTTAAAAATGTAATATAATGTTGTAAATGAATAGAAGGTCATTTTGGTTTGTCCATTCTTCCTTCAGGGCTCGGTAGAAACTGAACCACATCCATTCCTCATTTTAACTCTTGTACCTGTCTTACAGGGGACAAAGGCTTAAGTGAAACTATTTCATTATATAATCAAGGCGTGGCCTTAAGAGTGAAGTAGTAGTTTAGAGTCTTATTATCTTTCATTTACTGGGCCCCTTTAGCTGGGACCAACGACAGTCTCCTTCCTTTAAATAACCTTAAATCACTTGTAGCTATGCATTTAGGAATGGGTGCAGTTGAGGGCACCTGCCACTCTGGAACTGACGGAGCGTGTCAGAAGTGACTCGTGACTTATGGCAGGTAGCTTGGCAATGGAAAGAATGTATTGCACACATTCCTTTCAGCAGGAAGAACCAGTTGGAGGAGGAGGAGGACGGATAGCAGCTCTCTGTCTCTGTGCTTTAGTTACAGCAGCCTGTCTGAAAGTGCATTGAGTTGTCTAACAAAGACATGTGTCCTCACCAACTGCTGCATCCAGACCCACTCAGTGTTCTATCACATGCAGATCAAACATTTTAGATCCTTCACTTGACCGAGTGGACATTTTAATTACACTTCAATCTGTGAAATTGTTCATGCTTGGATTCAGGTGATTTTGATTTATTTTCAGTGCAGAAAGAATAGTTTATTTGTGTCTTCCAGCGTCTCACAGCTGGCTCAGAGTGCTAGTACCGGGCAGCATCGTCGTACGAGGTCACGTCCATGTCGAAGAAGTCCTCCAGCTTCCACTGCAGCGTCTCGAATGTGGGCCGGTCCGGCTCGTCCTGCTTCCAGCAGTCCATCATTATGTCATACATGACTTTGGGGCAGTTGGGGGGGCATGGCATCCTGTAGCCCTGGGGAACCCTCTGAACCACCTGGTAGTTGGTCATGGCTGGAGAAAAACACAAGGACAATGGTACTTATCTTGCAGACAATTATTTTCTATAGTCAGTTTACCTGAAGGGTTTTGAGACCTTTGGAAAGTTACTTAAAATCATAGAATTCTGACTACAATGTTTTCTATTTTTTCTAAATCTCAGAATGATTTATGACCAGCAAGATGAGAGTCTCACCGGGATAAGGCATCTGTCCAAACGTCATGATCTCATACAGCAGGATTCCAAAGGACCAAACATCTGATTTAATGCTGAACTTGTTGTCGTGCATAGCTTCCGGAGCGGTCCACTTCACAGGGAATTTAGTTCCTTCTTTGGCTTCATACACATTTTCATTCTCTTTCTAAAAACAAGACAATACATTATAGTTTGTAACTGTCAGTCAGTCAGCTTCATTGTAAAGATATGTTCATCCACAACATGACCAGACTACACTGATGTCTGGATGTTCACACAACCTGAGGCGTATTTTTTAGGCAGTAAACAGGGTCAAGTACTTATTTCAGGCTGTGTACATTTTTTCATGGCAGTGTATACTGTTGTATTTTAGTTTGTAACTATGACATACAGTATACTACAGCACTTTAAATGTCATACCCACCATGAAGACCCTGGCGAGGCCAAAGTCAGCCACCTTGCAGATGTTGTTCTCTCCCACCAGCACGTTCCTCGCTGCCAGGTCTCTGTGGATGTAGTTCTGAAGCTCCAGATAAGCCATGCCTGACGCCACCTGGGCAGCCATCTCTATCTGGTCAGAGATACCCAGCATGGCGCCCTTATCCTCTGGAAGCAGGACAGAGGAATAATCAGTGCAGTCTTAGCATGCTTAAAGGTCTAAAGATACTGTCATGGCATAAAGACAATGGTGATAGAAGTAAGTATATTTTTTATATATCTAATCTGGAGATGTTATTAAGATGTAAAATAACACATTTGCATGATATGGTGGTAAACAAAAATGTGTCCAATGCTAGATGGAAGCAGGAAACTTTGACAAATCTAAATTACGGCTGAATGATTACTCTTATTATTCTCTCTACTTAAATGTAGTGAGCATGACCTTGTGAACATGTCTTAGCCATGAGAGGTTACAGCAGTAGGGTGTATGGTGACTTATGGTTGATGTGAAACTACATCTCACACCCCACTGGGCAATATGTTCCTCCGCTGAGCTCAGACTCACTCTCTGTCTGCTACATGTGATCTTCACTGGCTTTATGCCACACTGAGAAGCCATCATTTGAGCATGTTAAGACTGCCCTCAGTTAAAGGTCATCCAGGAAATGCATTCACTTTTAAATAATATACATTCCTTCTGTCTGCTACATTTAATATATACAGAAACAAATATTACGGCAAAACATAAGGTTTCTCTAAACTAGCAGCCACAGTTTCACCCTAGAAGGCATGAATTTAGAGGTTGAACTTGTACGTTTGTGAAAGCATGAAAAGTATGAACGAACAAGCCTGCTAGCAGCTATTTCAAAATGGTCTTTTCTATACAGGCATTTAGAGTTAAACATGCAGGCCTAATGGATGTTCTGAGTGTCAGAGCAAGTGGACTGCTGGAAGATATCAGGGTTTCATCTGCAGAATTATTCCCTTACATTTAATTAAGAAAAATAATAAAACCATACAAATATTAATAAAAACTCAAGTTTAAGACGAACTCAATGGGAAAGTGGATGGAGCCAGAACCTGGAATGGATTTTGATGATGAAGGCAACTGGATCGTCTGGCTTAGACTAATAAAGAAAATGATGTTGAATATGGCGAACAAGTTTTAATTTGTGCACTGTAGGATCGTAATAGTTGTGTTGATCTGTGATAAATCTCTGCTGTCGCACTGACACTTGCAAACTAGCAGTGGACTTTGATCTGGTCATAAAGTAGCAGCAGCTCATAATGTCATGGGTAGATCAACATGAGGTATGTTACTTTGGAGGTAGTCCAGCAGGCTGCCGTTCTTCATCAGCTCAGTGATGATGTAGATGGGCTGCTCCATGGTGCACACAGCGTACAGCTGGATCAGCTTGGCATGCCTCAGCCTCTTCATGATCTGAGCCTCTCTCAGGAAGTCCTCCGAGTCCATGGTTCCTGTGATAGGTGGTACAGGGGGGTATATGAGCAGCGGTACTTTGACACAGCTGTTTTGCAGTGGTTGGTTACATTGTTCTTCGTCGCACTGTGTGTGATACAGTGTGTGTACACTCATTCTTACATAGATTCTTGGACCACCATCACGGAGGTCATGTTTTGGCTTGGTTTAGCGTCTGACTGTCTGTAGGATTACAGAAATGACTGGCCTGATTTTCGTGAAACTTGTGGTGGAAGTGTAAAACATCAAGGAAGAATCCACTACAGTGTGGAGTGAATCTTAAAGCAAGGATGGATATTATGGAAGATTATGTTTTTTCTTCACAAAACAGGACATTTGTGATGCATTTTATGCATAATATTAACTATAGACGAGAAACAACAGTTAGTGAGATATTGATTTCATTTTCAGATTTCATTTATCCCATCTCTATTAGAAGGATCAAATCAACTTCCACAGTTACGGTAACAGTTGTTTCCCCATCCTTAACACTAGCATGTTTCTGGTTTAACCCTTCCAGTAAGAGAGTGGAGGCATTAGTGTACCAGGTTTGAGGGTCTTCACTGCGACTGCTGTGGTCTCGTTCCACAGGCCTTCGAACACTTCTCCAAACTGTCCGGCGCCAAGCTTCCTTAGCAACTTGATGGAGTTGCGATCAATCTCCCATTGGTCCACGGTGTTGTAGGACAGGCCGTGAGTCTGTGGAGCCTCCATCTGCACACACAGGAAGAGTCAAAGTCTACTCACATCACCATGACTTCATACTGTATTCAAACATGAACTTTAGGAAGAAAACAAGGGATGAAAGGATTTGAGAGGATGTGTTTACCTTTTTGCAAGGCTCCCCCAGACGCACACAGAGGCCATCGGCCTCCTGGGAGTAATGAGCCACCAACTCCTGTACAGTAAGGAAGGATCGGGCCCTGGACACAAACACGTGACCATTCTCCAGTTTTTTCAGTTTGTAATGCTTCACCTTCCCACAGTCCAGCACTGAAACACAAGCCAACATCAGAGTTTACACAAGAGCAGGAATTGTGAGGTAAGGTTTCCTCTGACAGGAGGCTTCAAGTCTTTATCAAACAAAGCCTACGCATGTTTTGGGGGGCGTTCCCTCTCCTGTAGTGTGTCCTATAGGTTTTTGTGCATGTAAATGGTCTGTAAAGGCTACAATCCCAATGTTCCCTCCAGAGGGAGTTTCTCTACCACACACTGCTCCCCTGCCTGAAAAGCCTAAAATGGACGCCAGCTAACCAATCAGTGCAGAGTGGGCTCTGGTTTCAGACAGAGGGTGAAAAGAGGTGCTGCAGCACAGGCAGTATGAGAACAATAAAGTGCTTTTTGAACATTAAAGCATGGAGACATGTAGAGACACTACATACTGATATACACCTGAACATCAGCAGGAGAGGACTCTTTAAAGGAGAGACACTACATACTGATATACACCTGGACATCAGCAGGAGAGGACTATTTAAAGTAGAGACACTACATACTGATATACACCTGAACATCAGCAGGAGAGGACTCTTTAAAGTAGAGACACTAAATACTGATATACACCTGAACATCAGCAGGAGAGGACTCTTTAAAGTAGAGACACTACATACTGATATACACCTGGACATCAGCAGGAGAGGACTATTTAAAGTAGAGACACTACATACTGATATACACCTGAACATCAGCAGGAGAGGACTCTTTAAAGTAGAGACACTACATACTGATATACACCTGAACATCAGCAGGAGAGGACTCTTTAAAGTAGAGACACTACATACTGATATACACCTGAACATCAGCAGGAGAGGACTCTTTAAAGTAGAGACACTACATACTGATATACACCTGAACATCAGCAGGAGAGGACTCTTTAAAGGAGAGACACTACATACTGATATACACCTGGACATCAGCAGGAGAGGACTATTTAAAGTAGAGACACTACATACTGATATACACCTGAACATCAGCAGGAGAGGACTCTTTAAAGTAGAGACACTAAATACTGATATACACCTGAACATCAGCAGGAGAGGACTCTTTAAAGTAGAGACACTACATACTGATATACACCTGGACATCAGCAGGAGAGGACTATTTAAAGTAGAGACACTACATACTGATATACACCTGAACATCAGCAGGAGAGGACTCTTTAAAGTAGAGACACTACATACTGATATACACCTGAACATCAGCAGGAGAGGACTCTTTAAAGTAGAGACACTACATACTGATATACACCTGGGGCCTCATTTATATACGCCGTGCGTAGGATTCACGTGGGAAGGTTGCTTACGTAGTAGAAAGCCAAAAAAATAGGTACAGAAATGTTCCGACATTTTCCGATTCACAAAACATTGCGTACCGGCGTAAGAAGTGCGTACGGCACTTCTTACGCCGGTTTCCCTTTATAAATCACAATCAACTCGAAATGCGGTGCAGCTTTTGCGGGCTTCACGTAACGCCCATATTTGCCTATGAATAGTCAAAGAAACGCCCATTCATTCATTCTGACTGACTGCATGAAGAAGATCGCAGGAAATGACGACAGAACAGCTAAAAAAGACATCTCACACCGTGTCAGATTTTGGTTATTTTGGGGAGGTGGAGATAAATCATATTGTTTGGTGGATGCAGTTTGAACCAGAGTAGCAGCATGGAGGTCGGATCGTCACCAAAATAAATAAATAAGGGGTCCGAAAAAGGTTCATGACAAAAAAAATACACATAGCCTTCCTCAGGCAGTGTGTTTGTACCGGGGACAGGAGACCCCCCCTTGATGAGAGACTGTAAGAAATGATCGGGGAATCCCCCCGGTGTGGAGTCATGACGACTGGATCTGAATTATTTGTTTGTATTTGGTGGTTTGTGTCCCAGCTGTCGATCAGCAACTATATATCCATAATCCACCAGTTAAAGGAAATACAACTAATGTGTTGTGTTATATTGGCTTTACAATTGACCACATACTGTATGGTGTTCTTAGTTTCCATACCTCCTGTGTTTTACGAGCGACTTATCAAGTCTTGGCAAACGGCATAAAACACGATTAAACGTGATAGTATATAAAACCATGCTCGTATCAACCTATAGAAATGCAAAACGGCGTCAGTTTAGACGTAATTCTGTCCTCCTGCTTACCGCATCATTTATGAGAAAACATTTCATAACATTAACACAACATATTCGAGGTGGTTTTAAATAACATATCCGTATTTATTTATTTCTCCAAGTTATGTTTTTGTGTGCACTGAGGAGTCTCAAACAGGCGTTTGTTTAATCATTTTAAGATTGGCTTTAATCAATGTTTGAAAATGAATTCTTCATATATGATAAATGAGAGGTAACATTTTATTTATGGTATTATTTCCACATATTTCTCTCCATTCTTCCTTCTGCCAACGGTGTCGAAGTTTCTCGTCTCCCGTTGTTGTGCTTAGTGCGTACGCATGGGTTAGAGTTTGCGTGGAGGACAGCACATTTTCCCGTCAAGTTAGTATTTTATAAATCGCAAACATTGCGTCGAAACTGGCGTACGCCATTTTTTGAGCGTATATCCCTTTATAAATGAGGCCCCTGAACATCAGCAGGAGAGGACTCTTTAAAGTAGAGACACTACATACTGATATACACCTGAACATCAGCAGGAGAGGACTCTTTAAAGTAGAGACACTACATACTGATATACACCTGAACATCAGCAGGAGAGGACTCTTTAAAGTAGAGACACTACATACTGATATACACCTGAACATCAGCAGGAGAGGACTCTTTAAAGTAGAGACACTACATACTGATATACACCTGAACATCAGCAGGAGAGGACTCTTTAAAGTAGAGACACTACATACTGATATACACCTGAACATCAGCAGGAGAGGACTCTTTAAAGTAGAGACACTACATACTGATATACACCTGAACATCAGCAGGAGAGGACTCTTTAAAGTAGAGACACTACATACTGATATATACCTGAACATCAGCAGGAGAAGAAAAAAGGGACTCTTCATAACCTTGAATTAGAATGCAAACATTACAAAAGTGTGTTTTTCTTTGTCAATGTATTGCTGCCTAAAGAAATAAGCATGAACAATATATTCTAATGATCAAAATCTTAAAAAAAAAAATGTTGTAATAGAACAATAACTATTCATTCATATTATTGTATTCAGCCTTTCCTAGATTAACTGGGGTTCTCTGAGGTTCACACAATACTATTTATTAAATATATTTAAAACCATTTGTTGCTTGGATGCCTTGCTATTAAATAAGTAAAATAAAGATGGGTTAAATGCATTTTCACCGTATTCCCACACACTCTGTGAAATAACCTGGGGCTGATGAGGTCATCAACTGGCTGTAATTAATGAACATGGAAAGAATTCAGTCATAATGGAAAGAGCAAGGCCGGAGTGAGAACACAGATTAGAAAAGAGGGAGATAAAGTTATCAGCCTGCTTTATGGGAGCACAGACCTCGATGTATTCCACTTCATGACCCTGAAACCACTAATCCTTTGAGTCAATTGATGATAAGAGATCTTAACAATAGGGTATTTGGAAATGTGTGTTTTGTGGCAGAGAAGTACGCACACAGCAGAATGGTACAATAGTGCGATTATAATGAAGTCAGTTTGCTTTAAGAATGTTCAGACAATGACAGACATTACTACAGCAAACAGCTTCCCAAGTTATGATACGTTGATAATTATTCTGATAGTGTAGCAGTTCATTGATAGAGGGTTTACCATATGGCTTTTAAAATCTCCTTAATTGTTTCAAAGGAAAATCATTTAAGTTATTATCTATAAGTGACTTCACTTCCTGGAAATCCATTTTGAGATATATGTATTTGTTCACATTGTTTTAGAGACCAGTAGGGTAGGCCCAGTCTTCTCTCACCTGAGAGGGAGCGCTCGCCTCTCTGACTCTCACAGTTCCTGATGAGGAAGGCTCCGTGCTGGTTCCCCTCTGCCAGCAGCATCTTCTCTGCATCCAGCCGCTTGGTGTCGGGAAAATACCATCTGCAATCACAATGTATGAGGAAGCAGAACTTGTCAAATGTAAAGGCTGTAAACTGCATTATCAATACTTTTATTGATTGCAAACTGTGAACTGTCTAAGCACTAAAACACTGTATAACACCATCTCCTTCCCCCACTCAAAAATGCAATGCCAATTTCTGGGTCGTTCTACAACAATACATCATCACTGCACCACTCTTTGAAAGGCTCATCTATGAGCCACACAGCTGCATGGGGGGGCACTGCGTTTAATCCACATTCACCACAAGCAGGAGTCCCAGCCAGGCTGTAGAAGTCTAACCAATAATTGTAGTATTTTCATGATTTTATGGAATAAGAACATAGAATTGATCTAAAATTATACTTAACCCTGAATTAAGGCTGCTCAATTAATCGTATTTTAATCGCAATTACGATTATGGCTTGCAACGATTACGAAAACAACGTAATCGAAATATAACAATTATTTTTGTATTATTAATTTTTATATTGGTTTTTCAGTTGAGTTATACTTAAAGTTCAGGGTAATCAACTGTTAAAAACATACTGTTCAAAAACATTTTCTTCAATAAATTGATCTTTTCAAAGTAAATGGATCGTTTTTAATAATGGTGATATCAATTATTGACCCAAATAATCGAGATTATGATTTTTGCCATAATCGAGCAGCCCTAGTTTCTAGCAAAATATTGTTATTTGGTCTTAAATTGTAGTTCAACATTTATTTCCTGTTACTTCTGGACCATGACGGTGGCCAGCCTTTAATGTTTAACTGAGTGGAATATGTTGAATATGTTTTACCAAAATGTTGGCTATATGTTAAGGAGTTTTCAGGTTGTGACAGTGCACTGCAACATATTTATTGGTATTTATTTAAATGTACAATATATTTGATTTTGTATTGGTTTTTCAGTTGATTACCCTGAACGTATAATTCAACAGTTAAAAAGTTCAAATTATTATTTGTATTTGTTTTAAAGTACAATAAATGGATGTTCAATACAATTATTGACCCAAATAATCGAGATTATGATTTTTGCCATAATCGAGCAGCCCTACCCTGAATTAGTTCATCATGACAGACATACATATGGGGGTCAACAAGGGGGCCCACAAGTTATTTCTTTGCCCAGGTTGCCAGGCAGATGGTTCCGGCCCCGGATCAAACTGAAAATCTCTACAGACTACATATGAAAATAACTGGAAGCTCACATTTATCAGAGGTGAGCCAAAACAGAATATAAACATTTTGGACATGTATTAGGAAATGTGCAATGTTACATTCATCAAAGGCTAAATGTAAAGCACCAACCCACATCAAATTGGAACTCCTCCATCTGTCTCAGGTTTTTTGTGAGGTTAACTATGACACAAATGATGCGGAACATTTGTCCATGAGAACAAAACAGGAAAAACAGCTAGGAAGAAACAGGTTTCACTGAGAGGCCGAGCATGCTGAGAATGAGTCACAGACACGGGTTGGACCTTTGTGACAAACTATTTCCAACCATTCAGCTACACGCAGAAATAGAGGAGATAAAAGCCTAGTTCTTTGTTGTGTTAGTGAACACAATGTGTGTAAATGTTCGCATTCACAGAACTGTATCTGAGCGAGGCCTTTCGTAGAGCTGGCTACCTGCAGCCAAAAATAATCATGCTGCAAAACAAGTTTCTGGTAGACAGATGAAGTCATTGCTCTGAAACAACACAACATCAGCGAGGTGTTTCAAAGCATTGTTGCATGTGTTTTCAGACTTACTGCCAGGAAATGATTAACCTGTAGGCCTACATTTCCTGCTCACAGATAATCAATAACTAGTTTAAGCCAAGCCTTTGCTTTGTAGCATTATTCAGCAGTAAAGACCTATACAAATAAAACTGATCCGCCTTGTACATCTGTATCAAAATACAAAGTTATGGCTCTTAGAAGACCTATATTCTGTCAGTCAGTAGGATTTCCTAACAATCTTGGAACACAGGCATTGGAAGTAACTAAGTAAATGTACTCAAGTACTGGTTCAATTTTGAGGTACTTGTACTTTACTTGAGTATTTCCATGTAATGCTACTTTGTACTTCTACCCCACTATAAATCAGAGTTAAATGGTGTACTTTACTCCACTACATTTATTTAATACCTTTAGTTACTTTACAGATTTCAGGGTTCATACACTTTTTCACCAATAATTTTCAATGACTTTTCCATGACCTTTACCTAATTTTCCATGACCAAAAACATTACTCTTTCTCAGCGGTAGGCTACCACTGAAAATTGTTTATTTTAACATGGAACAGGAAAATAAGGTCTGAAACAAATCAAATAGTAGACTTACTAGCTTCTACACGCTAAAGCAACTAAAATCTCTCACCAGCAAAACACCTCGTCAGTTAAATGCCATTTTACGTTTCATTACAACACAGTATTATTATCATTATATTATTACTATTTTGTTGATTAGATAAAATATATTTGACGCAACTTTAGTTACATTTCCATGACTTTTCCAAAACTTTGGGACAAATATTGTTTTCCATAACTTTTCCAGGGCCTGGAATTAGCATTTTAAATTTCCATGACTTTTCCAGGTTTTTAATGACTGTAAGAACCCTGAGATTTTGATTCATGATATGAAATCTAATCAAGTGTTAAATCAGACTCTAGTTCCACCTGGAGTAAATCCACCAGCTACCCTGCAGTATACAAAGTCATTCAAACTAGCTGCACCTTCACCAGCTTTGAGAACACTTTCATGATCAATCCTTATAAAACATATCATATATATTATTCTGAAATGGACCAATCTGCACAATGAATAATTTTACTGTCGCTACTTTCACTATATTTTGATGATAATAATTTTCTACTTTTACTTGAGGAACATTTTGAATACAGGACGTTTACTTGTAACGGAGTATTCATACACTCAGAGTACTTCTACTTTAACTGAAGTACAACATCTGAGTACTTTTACTTTAATTTAAGTACAAGATTTGAGTAATTTCCACCTCTGTTGGAAGATAACAAGGTAACTGGGAAACTCTCTGGTTGGGCTTGAAGAGAGGGGGAGCACTATGTTGGAGAACTCTAAATGAATATGGAAGCAGGAACTGAAGATGGTGGACTCACGGTTCTGCATCGATACTCTCCACAGGGGCCACATAGTTCGCCGGGATGTATCCCTTTTTGGGCGCCGATACCCCGTTGAGGGCTTTGGCAAACCACCAGTCCCCAGCGCTTTTGTCCAGAGCCTCCAACGTGTCCCCGGTGCGGAAGCTCAGGTCCTCCTCCGTGCGGGCGTTGTAGTCATATTGGGCGATGTACAGGTCCCCGGCACCCCCGGGCCCCCCGGCTGGGAGCGGTGGTAAGGTGCGTTTAGAATGAAAGTCTGCATCTACTTCACTGTCAGCAGCGGGATTTACAAAAACCGTGACACCCTTTTCCTCACGGTTCGGCTTTTTAAAACATTTAAAAAAACTATGCCAGCACGAAGAAAAGCTGATCTTCGTCCCCATGGTTCATCCGTCAATCACAGCGAGTCATTCCTGTCAGCAATACGCGGAACAAGTTCGGGGGAATCCCTCCTGCGCGATCATTATCCACTTTCCATAAAAAGATCAGTGAGTCATTTAAATATTCCGAGACCTGGGAGCAGTGTTTGGCCTCAGCACGCGCGCGCGCGCGCGCACACATCACCGTGGCCGTTTCTCAATGTCGAGGAGGCTTGCTTGGTACCACATGTATGCTGGGCATTTCAACCATGATTTAAACCATTTGGTCTAGCTGCAGCCGCAGCAAGTACACGACACGCCCCCTACACGACACGCCCACCTGACACGACACTACGGTGACTGAGAGACGTTGATACCGTACATGGCAGATTAAAAACGAATTGCAAATGTTATTGTAGCATTTTAAGCAACTATTAGGCAAATACATTAATAATCTAGTCTATCCATTTGAGACACAACAGTATATGACTTTAAGCACAAATCATTTTGTCTAATAAATTAAAACAAAAAAGGGACTTAGTAAACTTTATTTTTATTTTTTAGTAGGCCTACATATAAAATAGGTAATAATGAGATAATCTATTAATGTTTGTCTAACTGCTACATATGTATTTATACATACATGTATATATTTATGAACATCTAAATATAGTTGTTACAGGTTTTAAGATATAAATAATCACATTAAGGTTTCAAACAGGTTCATGTAAGGTAGCCTACTATAACATGAAGACATGATTTTTAAATTTCTGAATCTCACATTATCCTGTAAATTGGTATATTATTGATATGGGCTGGACACCCCTTCACAATGATCATCATTTACTAGATCAAATCAGGAGGGCCAGTCAGGCCACTAATGAGCTCAATCATTCACATTTATTATTATTACTTTATAAATTAAGAGTGCTAGGCGTCTATTACAAAACCTTTGAAGGAATCGTCATGCATTCTGAATGTTTCTGTACTTTAAAAACAGGCTTCATGGCTCAAGATCCTGTTCATACTAATTTGTGAATTTAACATCCATATTCACTCTTCAAAATTGAAACATTTTTTGTTAAAGCATTGCAGGCCTAAAGCTCCACGTCAGTGACCTATATTTAATTTCTTCCATCAAACTTTAAAAATGGCAAACAGTATGTTTTTAAAGATTTAATCTTTTAACAAACAAAATATCAACTTTGAACAGAAGGGTTTAAAAACACGTTTTTAATGCAAATAAACTTGAAACATAAACCTATTTGTCATTTCAAAATTCACTTTTATTGTCTGTGTGAAACGCACAGTAGGCTATGAGCGAATACATATCAACATTCAAAAATTACAAAGTCGTACAATATATATCATGTGCTACTATCCATTAAGTATGATAAGAGTTTTCAGCCCGCGACCCCCAAAATAGCAGTGCCAGAGACTGGCGACCCCCGACGGGATAGTGATCTCCAGTGTGCTGGGCAGTGTGGCGGCGGAGGGAGCCGAGGGCACCACCAGAGGAGAGGCGAGCGATGACAGCAGCATCACCGTGGTGCAGAACGGGGAGTACCTGGGCACGGCGCGGCTCCCCGCACAGACTGAGGGGACTTGTTACACGGAGCCCATCACCGGACCGAGAGTTTGATCCTGCCTGCGGCGGGAGAAGGCGGTCTGCTCGGCCTGCCCTTGGCTCTGGGGTCCCTCCTTAAACAAATACATAAAAACCTTTTAAATAAAACATTCATCTTAACAGATAAGATTTGATCATTTATTTTAAACGTCAGGCCTACAGCATGGCCACAAACCCCATCTAAAAACAGAGGCTCTGTCCTAATTACCTGATTGCATCCACCTGGCTCAACCCAATAACTTTATATAAGTTTACTTTAAACCACACTTGAAAAAATAATATAAGTATACATATGTAGGCCTACACTAGGGTTGCCAACCGTCCCGTATTAGCCGGGAAACCATCTATCGTTTTTCCAACCCAGTTTAGATTTAACCACGCCCACTTCCGCATTACGCAAGGATCGACGTAGCTCTACGCGATAGCGTCATAGACGCGGCACACCCCAGATCTGAATCTGACAAGCGAAATACCATCCTTTTAAACACCGCATATTAATATATACAATATAATAGTGCTTCTTTGTCAATATGACTGACGACCACACTTATGCAGTGCTGAGGTAATGTTAATTCATCATTTAATATTAATTCCTGATGGATATAAGAGGGATACATTAGCAAACATCTGTATATATAGCCTATATATAATGTTTTGTTTTTTTGTTTGTCATGTAACATATTTACGTTTTGACCTTCTGTTTAGGATGTAAAGGTATCTATTTAATATTTTATTTAAAGATAGACATTTATAATATGTTATAAATGTCTATTGTTATATAATACAACATAACATTTGACATTAATAACAGGCATGATTATAACACAGTCAACCCTTATTCAGAGTGCCTAATAAATGTTTTGTTTTTTTTACAGTGCAGATTTTGGCTTTTTTGGGACCATCGCACATGTGTGTAAGTAACAAGTACGCTGTATAATCTGCAACAACTGTCAGGTGGTGTTATCTTTGCAAAAGAGCCCCCACCAATATGGATTTTGAAAAATATCTTTTAATTGAAATATGGGAGCAAAAACAAAAGGGTAGAATTGATCATACCATATTATGTTATTATTGCAACTGTTTTTATTATATTGTGTTGTTTTGTTTATATATATATATATATGTATGTGTGTGTACAAATGAATTCATATAAAGTGTATATATGTGAGTGTGTGTATAAATGAATGAATACATCTGTGTGTATACATGAATAAATACATGTGTGAGTACATATAAGTGTGTTTATATATATGTTTATAAATGAATAAATATGTGTATATATAGCCTATATATAAAATGAAGTACACAGTAATAGTCAAGGTTATATTCAATATTCTGCACTTACACCAGCTGATAAGATATTTAAAACGTCTTTTGTTTGTCCTGAAAACGACATTTGAGGATGCACACAGGCTATTTATAGATGATAAAATACCAGTAATATAATCTCAGGACTCTTCGATATGGCTTTGATTACAGGATCGTTTACTTTCAGTCAACAAATCCTTTGGAAAGACAAAAAACAACTATTCAATATCCTGCTTTACCGCGACCGCTATAACTGCCGAAGAAGAAGTCTATGACGCTATCGCGTAGAGCTCATAGACTGTATATATATAAATGGACGTAGGGTCCGTGACGTCACCCATAGGATTCTGCAGAGTTGCCGTGAAGCCCTTAGTAGGCGGAGTCGGCCACTAATGGCTCGACTGTGACGTCAGAGTCTAATCCCGCCTGCTCCAAATAAGGGCAAAGAGGCGGAGCCGAGGCGGGACCTGCTGCCTCCGAACTGGAAGTAAACAGAGCTAGCTCAAGCTAAGAAGCTAAGCTAACATGAAATACATGCATACCAAGTTACTGCTAACAGTGTAGTTCCCCTATATAAACGTTACATTCATAATCAAATGAGACAATCTGCAAGAGAATTAGCTATATTTTGTTATTCTTAATGCTTGTCATTCACACGTTAAGAAAAGAAGTACCGATACATAGCAGAACAATTGTGGCGATGTTCAGCTTAATAAGCCTTATTCAACATAATTTATTTAGCTAATACTACAGCAGGCGAACCAAGTCTGCGTTTCGCTGCATTCCTTGATCTCCAGTTATAACGACGGACTCCACCGCCCGGACCTAACGATGCCGCAGTGGGCTAGCTCCGGGACACCGGCTGGAGCTAGCCCCCTGCGGCTCCGTTAGCTCCGGCGGCCACCACTGGGATAATTGGGTCCCCTATTAACATTTGCTCCCGTTTAGCATTATGGGCGTCATAGCCATAGACTATAAAAGTCTTACCCAAGGCTGAATCATAAACTAAAATGTATATGTATGCATAAAGGGTTACGTCCTTAGCTGGCTAATAAGTAACAAGCTCAGCTACCAAGCACACAAACACCTGCGAACGGGGTTAACATGTATAATATTATCATTTTAGACTTCTTGGAAGTTCTGTTAGTACATTCAAGCGCACAGCACAACATTTTAATCGTCTGGTATTTGTAACAATATTCCCTAAAAGGCACAATCACCACGAACACGGCCAAAGCTAAAGGGTCAAGTACAGTAACTACAACTCACTAACGTTGTAGCCTCTATGGTTGTAGCCTAGCAGAGTGGACAAGTTGCTGTTAGCTGACAGTTTGTTTGTAGCCTTTATTTAACCAGGTGAAAGCCCCTTGAGATCAAAAGATCTCTTTTTCAAGGGTGACCTGCAGGACATTAGTTACACATGTAACATAAAAACAACAGAACAACAATAAGGATGACATACAACATAATGTACAGGGTACAGTTTACAAACTCTATTTACAGAGACAGGTACCATGAGTATCAAACAGCATGTCACCCAGCTGAGTTTTAAAATGATGCAGGGGAACCAAAGTGCTCAGTTTTAAACATGTTTGCAGACTGTTCCAATTTAGTGGAGCTGCACAACTAAAAGCTTTCTTCCCTAAGACAGTCCTAGCACTTGGCACATTTAATAAAACTTGGCACATTTAATAAAACAACATCATGAGATCTCAGGCAATATGTACTTTCAATTCGTCGAGAGATCAGAGAGCAGATATAAAAAGGTAGTTTACCCAACATGGCTTTGTAAATTAACATGTACCAATGACTGAGCCTCCGTACAGTTAGTGAAGGCAGACCTGCCTTGGCATACAGGGTACAGTGATGAGTAAGGGCTTTACAGTTAATAACAAATCTCAGGGCACTGTGATAGGTGGCATCTAACTTTTCCAGGCAATGGGCAGGTGCATTCATATAGATCAAATCACCATAGTCCAGCACAGGTAAAAAGGTCACAGTGACTAGCCTTTTCCTGGTTTCAAAAGAGAAACAGGACTTGTTTCGGAAAAAGAAACCTAGTCTAACCCTCAGCTTTTTAAGCAGGTTATTGACCTGAAGTTTAAAAGTAAGACAATCATCAAGCCAGATACCTAGGTATTTATAACTGGTAACCACTTCAAGTACTTGTCCTTGCTAGTAACAATATCCAAAACAGGCTCTGGTGTCTTTTTAGCTTTTGAAAATAGCATTACCTTGGTTTTATCAACATTTAAAATAAGCTTAAGTTCAGCGAGCTGAGTCTGAATAATGTTAAAAACAGCCTGTAATATAACACCAGCCTCCTTAATGGAGGGACCTGCACAATACATCACGGTATCATCAGCATAAAAATGTAAAGTAGCTTCATCCACATTTCCCCCTAAACTGTTGATATATATAGAGAATAAAAGTGGACCTAAAACAGAACCTTGAGGAACACCATTAGCAATGTTTAACCACTCAGAAGACAGCCCATCAAAGTGAACACATTGGGACCTTTCAGAGAGGTAGTTCACAAACCAACCCACTGCATGGCTGGATATGCCGATACTGAGTAGCCTCTGCTTTAAGATGCGATAATCGACGGTATCAAACGCTTTGGAAAGGTCAATAAATAGAGCTTCACAACTCTGCTTATTGTCTAAAATACTCGTAATGTCATTCACCACTTTCATTGTGGCAGTGATGGTGCTATGTTACTTTCTGAAGCCTGACTGATGTTTAGACAGGATATCATTTTTACATAAAAACTCCTTTACCTGTTCACTCACTAGGCGTTGGAGCACCTTCGCCATAACTGACAATTTAGAGATTGGCCTATAGTTATTTTAAATAGTTTCCTCCCCTCATCTTAGTAAAGGCAAGACATAAGCTGACTTCCATACTTTTGGAATTGTATTTGTGCTGAGGGAGAGGTTAAAAAGAGTATTGAGAGGAAGAGCAATAAAATCTGCAGCTATCTTTAAAAAGAAAGGTTCTACGTTGTCCGGGCCAGCCGGTTTCTTAGGATCTAGCTTAGATAAGGCTTCATGAACAACATTGACAGTAAAAGGAGTAAAACTGAAAGGGTTTTCCAGACCACATTGTTCAGAGTCACGGATTGGGGTGTTCACAGAAGCAGAGTTAGTCACAGAATCAAACATAGAACCGCAGGACACAAAATGCTCATTAAAGCAATTTAACATAGTGGCCCTGTCCGATATAGTGCCAGATGCTGTGGTAAGGCACGGAGGTAGCTCATTACGGATCTCACCGGTGGATATCGATTTTATTGCTTTCCAAAATTTCCTAGGATTATTTAGGTGTTCTGTGGTAACTGACAAATAGTACTTCGACTTTGCACTTTTGACATTTGAAGTGAAGCTATTCCTTAGCTGCCTAAAACGCAGCCACTCTACCTCTGAGCCTGATTGCCTAGCCTTTGCCCAGGCCTTGTTTCTCTCATGAAGGAGACTAGACAGCTCAGCAGAAAACCAAGGATGGTCTCGTCCCTTTACTCTAAATTTACGCAGGGGTGCATGTCTATCAATGATCTCCATAAAACCAAGATAAAAATAAGACCATGCGGTTTCTACATCAGCACACAGATCGATTTTACCCCAATCAAAATCAAACAGATCATGCACAAAACCCTGCTCAACAAAATGTTTTTTGTCTCTCTTAATGATAATGCGAGGTTTAACCTTTTGGACCTTAGTGTCCCTAATTGTGGCTACAACACAGTGATCGCTCAGATCATTTGCATATACTCCCACAGCTGAGTATTTATGGGGAATATTAGTTAAAATGAGATCAATTAGGGAGGATTTATTAGGGGACTTAATGTTAGGGCGAGTAGGACTGTCAACAATCTGAGTAACATTCAAAGAGATACAAAGGTTTTTAAAATCCTCTGACACTGCAGTTAACCAGTCCCAGTTAAAATCTCCAAGTAGCACTATTTCCTTGTAGTCTAGTTGCGATAAAATATTTGCTAGTTAAGACAAGGAGTCCTTGCCAGCTGAGGGGGGTCTGTAACAGCCCACCACCATGACCTGTTGACCCTTTGCCACTTCTATATTTATGGCTAAAAATTCAAATTGCTTACTGATCGATTTGGAAACTAATGTGGTTACACTGAACTTATTCTTAACATAAATGGCAACGCCACCAACTTTATTAGGCCGGTCGGTACGATACACATTAAAACCATTTAAGGCAATGTCAGAGGCCAAAATAGATTTGTTTAGCCATGTTTCTGATAAGACAATGACGTCAGCGTCAGTCGATTTTGCCCAGATACGGACAAAATCTAGTTTACCTAACAGACTGCGCACATTCAAGTGGATGAAACCCAACCCAGACCTAGCTTTAAAATCAGCAGGAGTAGCGATCTGACTACTACTACTGGGCGGACCAGGGTTAGGTTGTACATTTCCTGACAGTAATAACAACAACAAAACCAGGCATCTTTTCCTCTTAAACGACACACATACATTGTCATCTAATTTAGAAACACCGGAAAAGTCTGCGAGAGTGTGATTAGAGCTTAAGAAGCAGTCCTGAAGAACCATCATCGCAGGAAAATAAAAAAGACAAACATATTTTGTCGAGCAGATTGACTGTGACAAGGCAACCGGTAATTGTTTGAGCAACACATCCGAACCTTTGCAGGGGATGCCCACTGCGGGTGGCAGAACAGACCTGAATCCAGTAGACTTCTGAGAATGACTAGAGATCTTCTCATAGTCCAAAACAGTTAACAGGCACAGCAGTATCCGCGATGTTCCTGGAGCAAAATCAGCACAGCAGCAAAGGACAGGCGAAAACAGCAGCGTGGAAGCGCTCCGGTCCCTCCGTGGTATCCCCGGGGTGAAAGCAGGCCTCTGCAACAGCAGAACCAGGACAGGTGGAAAGCAGGCCCCAGCGGTGGTAAAATCCTCCTCCGCACAGCAGCACACGCCCGGTGGAAGCAGGCCAAGCCCGAAGCGTGGATCCACTCCGTCTCTCCGCGACGACTCCGGGGTAAAAACCTCTCCAGTACAGCCGTATTCTACAGGTGGGAGCAGGCCTCCGTAGATCGCAGATCGCAGGCAGCAAACAGGTGGAGCCGCTCCGTCTCTTCGCGACGAGCAGGCCTCCATAAATCGCAGATCGCATGCAGCAACAGGTGGAGCCGCTCCGTCTCTTCGCGACGTCTCCGGAGGAAAAACACCTCAGTACAGCCGCACTCGACAGGTGGGAGTAGGCCTCCACAGTTCGCAGACAACTAAAACTACTACTTGTATAAGCAGGGATGGCTAAAAGTTTGTAAGCAGGAGAGCTAGATGCTGCTAGATGCTAACAGATGCTAACAGATGCCAGATGCTAACAGGTAAGTGCGAGCCTGTAGAAATTGTGACTGCCTCCAATGACAGCGTAGGCATGTACATGTCCATCAAAGTGACCACGCCCTAATTTATGCAAAAACGTTAAGACCTAATATAAATAAAAGGGTCGTGTTAGAAAACAATTCACTCACAGATCCATAATCATGAAGGTGGAATCTAACTATATCGATAATAATATGTATTGCATCCATGGGTAGAAACATGTTTTTTTCTGCTGTAAAGTTGGGCATTTTAACATGGGGGTCTATGGAAATTGCTCCTTTCTGCAGCCAGTCCCTAGCGGCCCATGTATGAACTGCAGTGTGTGGCACTTCCGTATTGGCGTCCCGGCTGTTCCCCAGAGTTTGCCGCTTGGTAGAGCTACGTCGATCCTTGCGTAATGCGGAAGTAGGTATGGTTAAATCTAAACTGGGTTGGAAAAACGATAGACGCAGCCGGTGTCAGTACCAGATATGTTCGGCCTACCAAATATGTTCGGGTGTATTTCCGTCGCATCCGTCATCCGTCATATCCGTCATATACTCACCTCCCTCTGCTCCCAGCGCTATGCTGCCACACACCGGCCGTCTGCGGAACTGCAGCCGGAGGAACTCGGTACAGCTTGTTATGTGTGTGTACTTAATTATTTACAATTAAAAAATATATATATTCTGCGTTACTTTAGCCAACACTTTTATAATATATAAGCCTGATCATGTCGTTGAAAGCAAGTACAGATGTTCTCCCTTTTCCACAGTTCTGTGTGAACTTCATCTAAGGTAGATGCTTTGCTTCTGCACCAGTTTAGCAGAAGTCTGTTTTGTAAGACTGGTTTTGTTGCAGTCTGTTCATGCTATGTGTTTCTTGCGTAAGACTATATACACACGGAACACATGTATTACAGGGCTGTACCCAGTGTGCTTCATAAAACATTTTTGAAGCTTATTTTTTTTAAATTAAGCCGTTTCCATGTTATAACAGCATCTCGTTAAATCAATATCGGAAACAATAATTGTCTTTTTGTGGTTATTTAAATGTAATTTATGGTGCTATTAGAGTGCTTATAGACTGACCCGTTAATACAGATGCCCCCCCCCCCCCCCCCCCCCCCTTTGTGTGCGGTGAGCTGGAGAGAAGGCAGTCTATTTATTTTGGTGAAAAAAAAACCCCTAACATATATGGATTGAATCAGAATATTGTGTTGGATCAAAACATATTGTACATTTTGAGAATTCTTACATCTATTACAATACATTTTGAGCTTTGGACAATGTTTGGATCAAACGAGCCAGAAACAACCTTAAGCAGCCACCACTGGAATATTATTGCAGTAATATCATAATACTAGTAGCCTTATATTAGTGTAGCCTAATATTGATCGACAAATATTTAGAAATAAATCTGGTTCTGCCTGCCTGCCTCATCGCACTATGCCCTGCTGCATTACCATGTATAGTATTTACATTCATAATGATCCTTTTTTGTTGCAGAGCTTTAGAGGCTTTAAGAGACGAACTGTCAATGATGCCAACTTGGCGACCTACAAACTAGATATAGCAATCTTGGAGCTATTGCGGCTAGCTACTTTCATTGGAAAGAGTCTCTAATTTTTTGTATGTATATATTTCATATATCCATCCCAAGCTTACCTACCCAACTGAATGAATTCACACATTCAAGTAAATAGAAAGACAGCACAGCATTCAAGTGTTTATTGAGAATTTGAACTTCAACGTTAATGGAAAAAGCTCCAAACTTTTCTCTACAGCCCTTAGTATCAAGAAATCCTTCTAGTTCCTTTTACATGTGGATAGGAAAACAGCACAGATTGTTCAGAATATATGAGGAAGCCATCAGGGAAGCAGCATGACCCAAGGCAGGACTGCAGAGACAGGTTCAGCCACGACCCGAAGTCCACGACCCGAAGTCCACGACGGGCAGCGTCCGGGAAAACCAAACTTGAAGGTAAGATATCAAATGATGATCTTCATTAATTGCAGTGACAATTTAGTCTATTCTGACATTTGTTTGTGTGAGTTAATCTTTACCTATGATATCTGGTTGCAGAAGGGACTGCAATAGCCTGGATGTTGGTCATCAGAGTAGATGCCCTGCAATTCTCCTCTTTTACCTTTCCCAACATATCCTATGAATAGAAAAAGAAAATATTGTAATTGAATCACACTAGGACCACAACACACTAAATATGTAATGACACATAAACATTATTATCCAGAATAAGAAGTCTACCTGGTTTGCAGTTTTTGTAAGGCTCCAAGCATCCACGGCAGGTGTCAATGGTGTACATGACGTTGAAATCCTGCTTGTATGAAGCAGAGAACAAACTCCATGTAGCAACACCTGTGTAAAACAAGCATTTCAATAGAGCCATTAAAAATATGCATAGACACCACAGCTGTCGTATACTGCTGCACCTTCACTGAATCACTTACTCTCAAGCCAGCGAAAGTGGGCCCCTCTTCTGAAAGACACAGTGGACATTGTGTCTCTGAAGGTGGTACACACTAGAGTGAGTGATGAGTACGCTTTGTCACCTTCCTGGAGAACCACTTCCATCAGAAGGTCCGAGAGAAGACAGTTTGGCAGCTGTGAAGTATTGGTCAGACTAGATCAAACATATTTAACAACACATTGACTAGACTGTTGCCAGCACAATCGAAATACCAAGATTCTTTGGGCTTCAGGTAGCAAAAAGACACATTTTTAATATTAATGTTGAATATATCACACACATTTTTCTTATGTTTTGTTATTCTTCTCCTTGAGGTAAAAAACAGCTATCAATAAAGTTAAAAAAAGCAGTGAGACATAATAGTTGGAAATTCTGCCGTGATCACAGGTCGTTTTTTAAACAAAAAACAGTTACTGCTTCACTGAAAAGATATTACCTCCAATATGAAGCACATGTCGGACTTTTGAAACTGGACCTTTGAAGGAAAATATAAGGTGTGGGTCATGTGATTGTTTAATTACATGTGTATACAATTATCAATATGTATGCATGTGTTAAATAATCTGGATCTGTCCGTGGCTATAAAAATCACATAATATCAGGATGAAAATGTAAATCAGTGTCAAAGAAACTGTTGTCTATAAAGTAACATTTAAAATGTATGATTTACCCTTCAATCTGGTACCGTTCCATGAGCATAATGCACCACCATTTCCGGATCTGTGCTATGTCCCGCTAAAAGAAAATGTAACAATAATAAAGTTGAAAATGAATGGAACCTCATCATTTGTCTACTCAATGTTAGCCCCCTCTTCCCCCTGAAATACTAACTCAGAGGATAAATACTGACCTCGGTAAACCAAAGTAGAGCATCTGTGCTGAAGTTGAGTGCATACTGTGAAAGGATAAAGATCTGTTAAGTTATGAGTTTCAAAAACTAACAAAACCCCTTAAAAAAAAGTGTCAAGGGAGGAATTTACCATCAGTATGAAGACACCACAGTCATTGCCCGTGGTTTGGTGAGGCTAACCCTGTAAGAATTTGGAATATAACAGTGATGTTCATGGTCAAATGGAAAATAAAGACATGTGAAAGCAGGTGTATGAGATGGTGGAGAAATGTACCTTGACGTCTCTGCCGAACTTTACTGTCCACTGACCTGGAGCAATGCGGTGCGCTAGGTCACTGTCAAAAGAAATGATAAGACATGGGAATTGATTTGGTGAAGGAACGCTATACACAATATAATTCATGTTTTTGGATTTCCTTACATTGAACTATTGCATGCCTTAAAAGAGGAAAGTTATGAAAGCCACTGAACGGGGCTAAAATAAAACAAACAAAAATACGTTTACCAGCCGCTGAACAAAGCTGAACTTGAAAACAACCTTTGAACAAGGCTTATAACAAAATGAACATTATAATTCATAGCATCCTGTTGCAGACTCTTTTTCTTTTGGTTCCACTAAGGACACTCCAGACTTTGTGGAAATGGAGATATATTATAAATGAATTTGATCAGATTCAGACCCCTGGTCTACAAGATGGTTACTGCAGTATTAGAATACTATAAACTATTTAGAACTCCCATACAAGCCACAGAACGGTGAGGGGGTAATCATGTTACAAAAACCTAAATATGTCCTTGTAGGAATTGTCCCCAAAGCCATCTGGCTTAAGAGGGTCGAGCAAATATAACTCTCTCTTTGCTGGCTTGATCACCTGTCAACCATTGACAAAATAGCTGAAATTAGACATAATCAAACACCAGAAGAAAACCACACAGCACAACTTATGTTCATTTTGTACATGCTGGTGAGATCATTTGGAACAGACTCACGCAAAGCAAATAGTGATCTGCCTTTCCTTGCTGCCGACTCCAGGCAGGGATGAAAACCATGTCCTTGGTGGCCAATTGGTCAGCCTAGTATTTTAAACAAGGGATTTTAAGTTGCTGTATATCAATTTCAAGAAACATAGGTCTCAAGCAACAGGAACTTACTGGAAAACTGGCCAACACGTCAGCTGTTTTGGACTTCCAGGTAGGAACCACATACATATCCACGATGTATATATCTTTGCCCTATATTGATAGTTTTTCAAAAAAAATGAAATCTTCATAGAAGTATGTTCAACAACAAGAGACAACCACACTTCACGAGATTGGAGTTTCACCACTAAACAGCTATTTAGAAAATATGTGTTATTCAAAAGAAAAAAGCAGGCCAATGATGTCTGTTGAAAACCGTACATGTCTTTGGGTGGCTTCTTGTACCATCTTCAGGCACGTGTTTCCAATCTGAAACAGTAACAACAGTAAGTTACCTGTGCCATTTATTTGAGACAAGATGAAGTTGGGAGGAAAGCTCAAGTATACCTACATTTGACTCCATGCACTGAGGAAGACCCAGGCTCCAAAAGTCCTCTCTGGTCAGGCACACATCACCCTCCTTCACAATGACCTCTGCTCCAGGCCTATTGTGGTCTAGCACATAGCTGAGCTGCAAATAACAGATTGCAAAACATACTTCAAGCCAATAGAAAACATAGAAAAATTAAAATCAAAACAATGCACCTCCATCACTGTGCATGAAGTAAACATATATCTACCAGCTTGTCTTGAATCGGATGTAGATCCTTTGCGTATTTCGCACCAGAGAGGGCATACTGGTGGTCAGCAACTGACCCCTCCGAATCCAACTTCGGTTCAGCTGTTATTAGATAGACACAAAATAAACAGTATTATTGAAGTACCACACATGAAGTATACCTAAAATGTGTCCTTGTATTGATAATCAAAATACCTCTCAACATAGGCCTGATAAAGGGCTTCAGCTGAGACACATTCACACTCTGTCTCAGCTGAGCTCCTGTTGAGCTCAACAGGGTTGCCACACCCTTGTTGGTGATTGAGGAAACCACATAAGGGCCAAACCAGTTGCACTCCAGTTTTCCACCTTTTCGGCCCTCCTTCCTCTTATTCGCTCTTAGGACCTCATCTCCAACGTTAATCAGGAAAGATTTCACATTCTTTCCCTTGCGTTTTTCAAAAGAGATTTTCTGTCTCTGTTGTGCTATTTGGATGTTCTGGTAAATCTGAGAAAGATATGTAACAGTTATCATTTACAGTCCTTAACATACGCTTGCATTTTTTAGGAGTTATTATGTTTTAAATATTGCCATTTTATTCTCACCTTCGAGTGCAAATCTGCAATGGTTGCAGCCTTTGCCTCAAGCTGCTGTTCTGCCTCATCAGCAGGCACCAAAACAGAGGTATCATCCCTGTCATTGACTGTAGCATTTATAACACCCGGGACGCGAGGGTGCCTCCCAAACTGGGCAAAATAGGGCGTGCACTTGGTTGACCTCTGAAAGCATAAAAATTCCTTTTAGTATCTCTGTTGAGTATTGTTTCCATCTGCATTTGTTACAACATTGTACCTGCTTTGAGGTGTTAATGCTCGCCACAATGCCCCTCAGATGTAAATCCCAGTCATTCTGGTCCTCTCCACAGTACTTTGCAAGTGCTTTTTTTATGTTTTGGTTTGTACGCTCATCTTGGCCATTGCACTGGGGATGGTACGCTGAAGTGATGCAGTGTTTTACACCCAGTGCATCAAAAACACCACGGTTGACCTGCAGATGGTTTAGTGTACACCAATTACCAAATTACCTGAAAAATCGTATTACATTGTTACACATAACACATACACTGTATTAGATAGATTATTGTACCTCATTGACAAATTCCCGTCCTTGGTCGGTAATGATCTTCTCGACAAGACCGAAATCGAGAAGAATATTTACAATCTTTTTTGAGACCTCAACAGCTGTTTTGTGGTAGAGCGTTTTTGCTACCACCCACTTCGTGAACAGATCAGTCGCTGTTAGAATGTATCTGCAATATAAAATGCAGAATGTTGTAAATACATACAGAATCACTGTAAATGATTTCCTTTCTTTTTAAACCAGATTCTTCACGTTTAGAACCTTTAAAGGAGGTTACACATGCTTCAGCCCATCATGATAGTACCTTTTGCCCTTAGCAGTGGAGGGAAGTGGGCCAATGAGATCCACACATGTCTCACTCTGTTTCAATGTACACATACAACACATTTCTGTAGATCAATAATCAGTCAGTCAGTCAAAAACTCCCACCCATTTCTTCACGTCCTCCCGCATAGTGGACCAGTGGTACGTTGCCAAAACCTTCTCGGTGGTGCGCCTTCTCCCTGCATGACCTCCGGAACCCAGGTTATCATGGCACTCCTTCAGGACATTGATAATTTGGTCCTTGGTGCACACAACCATCCTCTCATTGTCCTTGTATGTGTAGTACAAATCTCCAGCTGGCACAACAGGAACAACAAAACAATCATTTAGACATGTGTAGAGATGACATTATGACTAAAAGCTGTTCAAGAAATCCAGTGGCAAATGTGGTTTAGACGTAACAACTACAGTAATGTAAAGTGTGTATAAAAAGAAAAAGGAGAAACAAGCTGTGGAGTCCTTGCGATTTACTGAAAAATGTTGGAATTGCAATATGATAAACCATTAGAGGTATGATCACTTTTGCACCAAAAAACACCATTAGATAAATAGATAGATAGATATATACTTTATTGATCCCTATAAGTAAAGGGATGTGATGATGTCACATGTACAGGGGGTTTATACCTCATAATAAAAACGTATGTTCGTGACTTAACCATGGTCTTATTCTGTTACTTACCTTTGATCAGGTATTGTTTGGATGCCCTCCGAATTAACGCCTTCCTTTTATCATGCTTTTCAGCGGCGATGGTGAGATTGTGGTAACCACCATTGAGCACGTACTGCTTTATCTCAGCATAAAAGCTCTCCATTTCTGTCATGAAAGTTAAAATGGTCGCGGTAATTATGGGGAAGCGGAGGGATCTAGATCGTTCACACATAACAAGCTGTACCGAGTTCCTCCGGCTGCAGTTCCGCAGACGGCCGGTGTGTGGCAGCATAGCGCTGGGAGCAGAGGGAGGTGAGTATATGACGGATATGACGGATGACGGATGCGACGGAAATACACCCGAACATATTTGGTAGGCCGAACATATCTGGTACTGACACCGTGTCACCCGTATTTGAGCCAAAAGGGGCGTGTCCCGTACGGGACTTTGTTTGTCCCGGACTCCCCGCCGTGTAAAGGGAAAAATAAAAAATATGTTTCTGTTTGCACGCAATGCAGTGTGTCTGGCTGCGTGCCTGTGTGTTTGTGTGCTCTATGCGAAGGGCGCTAGGACCGCGGCATCATTGTTTGTGTGGCATGTCAGTCTGTTCAGTCGTGTGGGAAAATGAGCGCTGCCGGTGGAGGAGGTGATAATGAAAGAGGAGAAGAGAGAGAGGATGTGGTTCTGGGCCCTGGCCCTTCTAAAAAGAAAAGACTTGTGTCTTACAACAAACAGTGGGAAGAAAAACACAGTTGGGTAAAGCCCGTGAGTGGAGATCTGTCTCGGGTCTTCTGCGTGCGCGTGTGTGTGTGTGTGCGTGCGTGCGTGCGTGCGTGTGTGTGTGAGAGTCAGTCAGCTGATAATGCTGGGGAAATGGTTGGTTGAAGGATAACATTAAGTCTAATAATTATGTACCGTGCATGTTCACATCATGTATACTTTGCATTACTTAATACCATTTTTCAAATATTTTATTTTTTAACATTTTGGACAAAATAGCCAATTGTACATCGAGGTGCCCAGATGTGCCTATGCCCACCTATCCGATTTGAACATGCTGATGTACAATGTGATGTAGTAGCCTAATGCAGCTGTAAGACCATTGTGTTTGTATTGTGTTATAGGTATGCATAGTTTTCTATGCATTTTGAGGGTTTTGGGGGGTTTGACCCCCAAAAACATTTTCGAACCCTAGGGGCTGGCTCCCCCAAAATAATTAAATAACATAACCCTAACCCGAAATAAAGTAACAAAAAAAAGTAACTAAATCCACCAGAAACCCGAAAATCTTCGCGCTCACGCCTGCGGGGGACACATACATATGTCTCGTTTCTCCATTTCTGGAAGTTAGCAACCCTATAGCCTACACATGTCTACAGTTCCATCTGTCAAGCTAAGATACATATATGTTGTCCAGTTAGCATGTATGCTAACTGGACATGCTCGCTCAGTTAGCATACACACATATAGCCCTATATATATATATATACTATTTATGTATTTCATTACTTTAAATTGAATATTTAAAATACAAATTAGCTAAATAAAGACAATTACACTGCGCTAAACAGCCAAATCGACAAACAAACGAGAACCTAAATAGTATGTAATTATATCTAAAACCACAAGACGTTAATTACCTGTACTCGGTGCGCCATATTGTCTGTTGTCTGTTCTCTGTAAACCTCCCGTCTCATTAAATATCCACACTCTCACTTTTTCACCACCTCGACGGCGGTTTCGGACGTCGCCCACGTTTTCATCGCCGCCTGGGTGGCGCACTTCTGGACCCCGTCTCGCCTCGACAGTTTCGGACGTCGCCCATGCTTTCATCGGCCCATGGGTGGCGCGCTTCGGAACCCTGTCTGGCCTCTTCCCTCGCCTCGGCAGCGGCTTCGGATGTCGCCCACGCTTTCATCGGCGCCTGGGTGGCGCACTACTGGACCCTGCCTGGCCTCCCCTCTAACCGCGGCTCACGGTTCACCTCGACGGCGGTTTCAGACGTCGCCCACGCTGTCATCGGCGCACTTCTGGACCCCGTCTCGCCTCTCCCCTGTCCACGGCTCCTTCCTCCTGCCTCCCGGGGATACCGCTCCTTCCTCCCGAGGACTTCGTGCCCGCCACCACTGCGCGCTCACCTGTGGCCTGGCTGCGCTCCTTCCTGCTGGGGACCACCGGGTCACCGCGACACCGGGATATTCACGCCCGTCCCCACGTCACAGCACAGAGATGGGTGAGTCCTGATTAATCCGGATCATTATCCCGGATCCTATAAATGAGCTGGTCGTGACAAGTCTCCCCTCTCCATTAACCCGAGTCCTTAAGTTACGGCTCCTAACCAATCAACACACTCTCACTCCATAATCGTCCAGGAGCGACGTTTGGTCAGGGTCCCGTGGCGTGCAGTTGTGACGCGCCGAGGCTCCTTCAGCTTCATAAAGGGACGCAAATAGCTTTCAACTGATTGCAATGTATTCCCATCTGCGGCGGGATTTGACGCTCATGGAAGCACGGCATTCGTTTGTTTCGGCTGCCCTTAAAGGCAATGTGAGCGTCCATTCCCATTGGATAACGGAGAATTGTACACCCGTAAGTAAGTATTCCCCTTACTGTCGATTGATTTTACAGTGATATCTGCACTACTCATCGACAAAAAAAACACCAGATTATCCTTGTTAATTACACAACATTGATTGGTTTAAATTGTGTGCAATGCTTTTGTATTTTTCCCCTTCGATTCGGAGAAACAAATATTTTTTCGGAGTGAGTAAGTCTCTCTCTCTCTCTCTCTCTCTCCTCTCTCTCTCTCTCTCTCTCTCTCTCTCTCTCTCTCTCTCTCCTCTCTCTCTCTCTCTCTCTCTCTCTCTCTCTATCTCTCTCTCTCTCTCTCTCTCTCTATCTCTCTCTCTCTCTCTATATATATATATATATATATATATATATATATATATATATATATAGTCATATCAATTAATGTTAACTTGGAAAGCCACAATATTGATATTTTAACTCAATAACATAGGTGATATTATTGTGGCACATCAGTAAAGCCTTAAATATATAAGGTGGCAGACATCATTTAATGAATTTTAACTGAAGAATAACTGAATGAGGTTGTTTCACTCTTAGACCAGCAGGGGTACCAAATCTATGCAGACTGCTGCAATAAGTACATTAATTAACTGTCTCATCGATGTTTGTCTGTATGAATATGATAATATTAACAATCATATTATTCCTATCAGCTGTCAATCACTGTTATGATTCACATATTCAGTGTTATTATTAAATAAACTATATTTTTTGGAGGAGTTAATGATGAATGTTCCTCAAGATGCTTGCTCACCCTCCTTCAAATTTGAAAGACAAGTAATTATATCATATATCAAAAGAATCAAAAGAACAGTTCAGCGCCCCACAACTTTACTGCAAACAGTTACAACCTTGACTTTACATCAGAAAGAACAAACATTAAAGAAGTGACTAACTGCATCAGTTAGGGTAAAAAAAAAACGTGTATTCAGCTAAAACATATATGTAATGGCAATTTCCTTTTCCTATGTCCTATATATTTTTGCCGTTACTTTCACAGAAGGGTTGAAAAGTGATCCAGACGCAGACACAAACAGATGATTTTCCGGTCCTTAGTTGTGGTTTATGATGATGTTTATTCGTCTTTACATACCAGGGTTAATTTAGCGTTCTAGTGATTCTATGAGCATCTGCCGGGCTGGTGGAATCGGTATGCTCTTCTCCTACTGTGTCCACCCATCTCCTGTCACCTATGACCTCCTTATATAAACCCGGTGCAGCTAAACCCTGCCACCCAGTGTTCATAAATAATATTGCACTATACATATAACTTAAATAAACTGACACACCAACATCACCCACAAAATGGCTCCTACACACCGGCCCCTAATTGGCTTTAGTATGAAAACAAAAACAATTACCAATAAATAATAAAGGAGCTATACAAATGGTGTGTATGTGTTAGCATGTAATTCTTAAATAATTTTTAGTTTATTTTCTTCTCCCTTATTTTAAGGGTCATCAGTCTTTGCTGTTCTTAGGTTGAAGCAGTAGTGTTGCCATCCCGTCCAGCGCCGAGAGAACCTGTGGGTTATATTTTCATCCAATTCCAAGCCTCTCCTTATAGGGCTCCTGCATTGATGAGTCAGTCACTTCTTCAGGTCTGTCACTTGGGTTCAGCCGGTGCCCTGCTACCATAGCAGCAAAATCGCAGATGAGCTGCTCGGTAACGTGTTTGTTGTTAGGCAAGCTGGGATTTTCTTGTCTGAATGGCAAGTCTAGGCAGTAGTGTCCATCTGACATTTTCACTTTCTCGGCCACAGGCTTGGCTTCTTCCTCAGGCACTGCGTCAGATTGGTGTAACTCGACATCTGCTGTGAAGTCAGGCATGCTGTGACAGGAGTCTGAAGTCGGCTGGCTTTCAAAAGGCTCGTCTTCTGCCTCTTCATAGTAATCACCTGAATCCCGACCCTCATCTTCTTCTTCTTGGGGGGCCTCAGTTTTGCCTTCAACATCCCTATCACTGTCTCCTTTGGCATCTGCTACAACATCGCCATCCTCTTTGGCGTCTGCTACAACATCTCCATCCTCTTTGGCGTCCGCTACAACATCGCCATCCTCTTTGGCGTCTGACATGTTTGCAGAGTGATTCATAATGTTCAGGAATTGTTTGTCTTCTCTGGACATTTCCTCTGTTTCCTTGCTTGTATTTTCCTTGAAATCATGCTTGTATTGTTTGACCAATAGCTCCTCTAGGTGTACCATGGCTATCCGATTAACAGCAGCAGCAGGGTGGCCATTAGCATCTCTGCTGTCGTTGCTTCCTTTTAGGGGACCATAGAAGACCCACCCCAGTAGGGTCTTTGCAGCGTACGGTCCTTCTCCTTGGCTATTGATCAGCTCCCAAGGTTCCAATACCTTAGGAGAATTTGTCCCAATGAGTAGGTCAATGCCAGAAGCAATTTCATTAATTTTGATGTCCTTTAAGTAAGGCCATTTTTCCAGATCTTCTTGTAGAGGAATATTGTGCTTGGAAACAGGCATGGTTTTATGTGTAAACACATCGGATAGTTGAAGGAAATTGTTTTCGTCCAGACTCGATATTTCCAAACCTGAGATATGATGACTAGACACAATCTTTCTCTGATTCATTGTCTTTAGGAGAATGTTAGTCCTTTGTCCTGTAAGGTTTAGCCTCCTCATTAAACTTTCTGAGCAAAAGGTGGATGAACTACCATGGTCCAGAAATGCATAAGTTTGTAACACTTTGTCCCCTTTGTGGCTCTTTACTTGTACTGGTACAATGGAGAAGATGGAGTTTTCATCACCGGCCCCAATGTGACCACATGTATGAGGTGAGATGACACTATTACTTTCCATTGGCTTCCCATTCTGTTTTGTGTGTTCTGCTTCCTCTCTTTTGCCTTTTTGTTCAATGTGGAGTATTTCAGGATGACTTTGATTGCACACATAACATGTCAAACGACTGTGGCAGTGTTTGCTCATGTGTCCTATTTTTAGGCATCCAAAACACACCCCTTTTCCTTTCAAGAAGTCCATTCTTTCTCTGTGTGTTTTCTTCAGGATGTGTGGACACTGCTCCAATGAGTGACCACTTCTTCTGCAGAACAAACACAAATGTAGGGAGTTGTGGCTTGATGGAGGTATTTTCATTCCATTCGTTGTTGCATGTTCTAGCACTGGTGTTCTTGGGCAGGTAATAATTGTTGCAAAACTACTTGCTCTTAGGCTTGGGTTTCCCTTTGAAAAGGTAGAGATAACAGTTTTGATAGCTGCAGTTGGTTTATCATCCTGGATGCTTCCAAACAGAGGATCTGACAGTATCTTCACTTGCCTCTCTATGAAGCTAACAAGGTCAGGAAATGTAGCTCGATGCCCACGCTCTTCTTGTAGCTGACATGCCCTATTCCTCCACTTGTCTCTGAATTTGTAGGGTAGTTTCTGAAGTATGTGTTTCATGTTTGAAACAACATTCATTTCATCCATATAGGTGAGATGTTCCATTGCATTGCAACAACCTCTTAGGAACAAAGAGAAGGCTTGCAGTGCTTTCACATCTTCGGCTTTGATCATTGTCCAGGTAAATGCTTTGTTCATGTATGCAGTGGCGATCTTATGTTCATTACCAAAGTGTTCTTTAAGCAGCTGTTTTGCCCTTTGATAACCTTGAGCTGGAGGCAGATGTTGGCAGCTGCGCACTAGGTCCTGTGGTTGTCCTCTAGTGTATTGCTCTAGGTAATGCAGGCAGTCACTTTCATCATTAGTTTTCCGCTCTACTCCTCTTTCAAATGCACGGATGAAAGCTTCAAACTGCAATGGGTCACCGTCATAAACAGGAATGTCTCTTGGAGGTAAAGTAGAAGTGAGATGTTGTTGAGCCAGCATAGCAGTGTTGTCATTTTGCCTCTGGATTAGGTTATAGATGTCACCTTGATTACCATTGTTGATTACAGGTGGTGTGATGTCAACATGTCCCTGCACATGTGTCTGTATACTTTGTCTGGGAATAGAGGTTTGGGCTTGATGAGGCAAGAATTCAGTGGCCTGTACGTTAAATCTTGCTGTAGGGTTTCTGTAGTAAGAGCTCATCCCATCTGATGCTCTAGAGGTGTGTCTTGATCCCATGCTGAGCACGTTTAGCCTGGCATTGGCTTCTGCCAGCTTAGTTTGTATATCCAGTTGTTCCTTTTTCCGTTTCACCTGTTCTTCCTGTTGTTCCAACTGTTGTTTCTGTTGTTCCAACTGTTGTTGTTCCTGTTGTTCCAACTGTTGTTCCTGTTGTTCCAACTGTTGTTCCTGTTGTTCCAACTGTTGTTCCAACTGTTGTTTCTGGTGTTTTAATTGTTCCCCTTCTACATCAAGCTCATGTTGTTTGTTCAGTGCTGCCGCCCTTTCGATTAAAGCCGCCCTTTCTGCCTGGGCTTTAATTCGAGCAGAAGAGGTAGATGATGCGTGTGATGAACCAGGTTTGTATTTTGACTGAGGGTGTGATGCCTTTGAAATGCTGTCATCAGGTCCGATGTCATCTGAGCTGACACTTTGTTCTATGGCACTTCCCACAATAGAGTGTCTAATTGCCTGTCCACTCTCAGATAACCACACATTTGCATCTTGTATAAATCCATCAAATATATGCATCTTTTCTTGCAGCCACTGCCTTTGCTTTCCCATTTCTTCTTCAGGCAGTTGAAGGTCAGTTAATGATTTGTGATTTTCTTTTAGTTCATCACACAACTTCTTAAATTCAACCAGTTTCAACTGTATTTCCTTTGCATTGTCTTCTGAGCTCATAAGCTCTTTCAGTACTTCCATTAACTTCTTTACTTGTTTGTAACTGAAGTTTCTTGCTTTTTGGCAGTTTGCAATAAACAATTCCAATCCTTTGGCAGTGTGAGTGATAATCCTTTTTTCTCTCACAGATTGCAGTCCAACAGCGCCATCTTGTGACGTGACGTCAGATGTCACAGACATGATTAATGTTCACTGTCCCTTTAAGTTTCGTTCTCAGGAATTGTCCGTTAGCTGACAGCGCGCTGTTTCAAACAGCTGACAATGTTGCAGCACCACCTCCATTTACTAAGCCATTGTCCAATACAGCTTAATATCTCCAAAACAATCTACTTATCATGCTGCACGGTGCACATACCCGGCCGCTTTCCCAGTCCTCTCTCCGCCTCTTCGGTCCTCGCAGGTGGGAACAATCTCCAGCTGATTGTGGCGTGTGCAGCTGATCCGTGATGAGAAGTCGATGGTGCAATAATCCAATTATTTGTTTTCCCCGAAAACGATCCTTAATCCAATTTGAAGTGAATCCAATTGTCCAGTTTCACTCAAAAGTACGATTCCACTTAATGTAATGGCAATTTCCTTTTCCTATGTCCTATATATTTTTGCCGTTACTTTCACAGAAGGGTTGAAAAGTGATCCAGACGCAGACACAAACAGATGATTTTCCGGTCCTTAGTTGTGGTTTATGATGATGTTTATTCGTCTTTACATACCAGGGTTAATTTAGCGTTCTAGTGATTCTATGAGCATCTGCCGGGCTGGTGGAATCGGTATGCTCTTCTCCTACTGTGTCCACCCCTCTCCTGTCACCTATGACCTCCTTATATACACCCGGTGCAGCTAAACCCCGCCACCCAGTGTTCATAAATAATATTGCACTATACATATAACTTAAATAAACTGACACACCAACATCACCCACAAAATGGCTCCTACAATATACATTACATCGCTGCAGTTATTATCCAGTGGAAAGTCCTTACCTACTGGCCTAGTTAAATCAAAGTGGTTACTTTTTTTTGGCTGGGCAGTGTAGTTTTACACACCGTCTTATTTGACTTTCTCAGGACTTAAAACAGTTTTTTGGGGGCAGACCCCCTCAAAGAAAAAAAAAATATTTACATACGTAAGTTCATCATCTTAACAGTGTATTATGCTCATCGAGTCATCCGTGAGCAGAGCATCAAGTTGGCATGCCTATAACAGCTGAATGTGGCGATTACCATCTTGTTCAGCAAAACGCCTCACAAACTTATTAAGATTTAAAGCGTTTTGATTCAATGCTGAGTACAGCCTGAAGAACATATCGAGGATTAAAAAACTAATGTCACAACAGGACTTAGAAAAGCTTGTCCATGCTTTTATCTTTAGTAGACTGGACTACTGCAATAGTGTCTTCACAGGGCTGACATAGAATACTAGCCGAGTATCATTCCATTGCTACGCTGATGACACCCAACTGTACCTCAGGATCAACCCTACCTCCTCTGCAGCCCTGCCTTCACCCACACTCACTGCCTGCCTGGAGGAGATACAGGCGTGGATGAAGCAAAACTTCCTGAAACTCAACAGCTCCAAGACCGAAGCCATTATAGTTGGCACCCCACACCAGGTTCGGTCATCCACCATCACCACCATCACCTTCTCCGGCCAGGACATTATCCTCTCCTCAATAGTCACCAACCTGGGTGTGAAAATGAACGCCCATCTGACCTTTGAGGCTCACATTAAACAGCTGTGCAAGAACTCCTTTTATCACCTCAGGAACATCGCCAAACTCCGCCCCACACTCACTCTGTCTGACGCCGAAAAGCTAGTCCACGCCTTTGTCTCCTCCAGGCTGGACTACTTCAATGCACTCCTCATCGGGATCCCTAACAAAAGCATCCAGAAGCTCCAATACATTCAGCAACGCTGCTAGGATCCTGATGAGGGTGCGCAAATATGATCACATCACCCCCATCCTTAAATCACTACACTCGCTCCCCGTGGAACTGAGGATCGAATTCAAGGCCTCCGTCCTCACCCACCATGGTGTATCCATGGAACTGCCCCTCCCTACCTCAAGGAACTCCTCACCACCCATACCTCCTTGCGGACCTTGCGTTGTGTAATGTTTTTATACTGTTCATGCTCACTGCCTGTAGCACTTCGGGATTTGAAGTCAAATATGAAGTGCTTTATAAATAAAACCCATTATTATGGTAAAACAAAAAGGTGGGGGCTTCGTGCACGCAGTTTTGTATGAGAGTGAAGCTATCTCTACAGTAGCTCTGACATCTGGAAACAGAAAAGCAGGTTTATTGCTTATGGATTATCAGAAATCATTTCAAAGGGACACAGACACATTGGATTAACCTATGGATTAACTTCAGCAGCGTTTTTATCGTTTTAATGCCATTGAAGACCACTTTTGACCAGACAACGACACAGGTAAGCCATGTCAGCGTTTTTAGCTACCTAGCGCCACATGTTTTGATGTCTGTTTTTGTTTATAAAGTCGCAAGTTCGTATCATTGAGTGACAATGTCTGTACCCATCAATTCTGTGTCATCTCACGATCAGATCGATGGGTTGGATGTGCAGAATGGATAAATAATAAGGTTGTATGAGTGAGTTTCGGTGCAGTAAATCTGTTAGCATTTTTCGCTCGTTGCGAATTCAGAGGCTCAGCGTTAGCATTGTGGGTTTTTTTTGTTGAAAAATAAATTAAAATGATCAGTTAGATGAGTTTCTTCCCGTTACATGGATATAAAATATTCATAGTTTATTAAATGAACATGCCCTCAGACACTGTTTCCTGCAAGATGTTGCGGGAGGGCCCCAGTACCGGGGTCTCTCGGGCTTAACAGGTTAAGGTAATGATGGTTTGACAGTTGTTTTTTTCCTACAGCGCTTACATTTCTTCCTGCTGTTCATCATGGCTCAGTTTGCCCCCCATTGATGTTTCGATTGCCCTACCACCATTCAAATTCAAAGATTCAAGACTTTATTGTCATATGCACATCATCTACAGCAGTGGTTCCCAACCTTTTTTCCCAAGAGCCCCCCCAAATGACTCCTGTTGGAAGTTGCGCCCCCCCACAAACAAGGGGGGGCGCAACAGCGGTAATTACAGTTTAAAAGTCTCAAAAATGCTACAACTACTGTCACAAACTGGATGAATGATGTATTTAGTTAAAGGAGGATGAAAGTGTAATTAAGGAGCACTATGGAGTGACTTTGATGGTTATTGGACTCAGGATTCATTCATTTGGATTCCCGCTGTATGAAGAAATTAAAGGACGGCGCAAGTGGAAACAATTCACAAAGGGATTAAACTGTTTAAAACACATGCTCAAAGTAAGCCAGATTTTGCCGATGTGTTTATGTGGATTCAAAAGTAATCTACAAAATGGAGGAGACCGATCTGATCGGAGCAACTGTGACAAATAATCCAACTGAAACCGGCATGGACAATGACTATGTTTTAAAAATGCGCTTATCCAGAAAAGCCTGGTTTGGACACTTTACGCGCAGAAGAAACATTTATATTAAAAAAAGAATTATGCATATCTGTCTTGTTATGCCTATAATAGCTACTAACTTGAAGTAAAAAAAATAAAAAAATGTAAAAAAATAAAAATAAAAACAAGTCTAAATATGATATTTGGCCTCAAATCATCTGAGGCCTGGCGCCCCCCTGCGACCTTTGGCGCCCCCCAGGTTGGGAACCACTGATCTACAGTGTTGATATGGCAATGGAGATCTTAAGTCCCAAGCTCCTCCAACAATTAAACATATTTTATTCAGGACATAAAACACATTTAAAAATAAAAATAGTGCAATAAGAAACAGAGTAGAATAGATAAGAATAAAATAGTGCAGAGTGCAAGTAATAAAGATGAAGTAAACTTTATACATGTCAGAAAAATTCATAAATGCAATAAGCTAAATACTGCAAAGAATGTTGTAAGTGGACTGAAGAAACTGAAAAGTTGACTTTAATTAAATGTATCATGTCAACAAATTTCACATGACTATTAGGTTAGGTGAAAGCAATAATATTAAGTCAAACCTAATAGTTTTTACTTAAACTAAATAGTATTGCTTTCAACTAATCTAATATAGTCATGGGAAATGTATTGACATAATACAATACACAATACATAATACAAGGTCAACTTTTTAGTTGGTTCAGTGTGTCCAAGTACATGTAAATAGAATAAGATAGACAAGAACAGAATGTACAATTTTAATTATTTGTATTTTTTGTTGTAGTTGCAATGGATTTTAAACCTTACAATTATAAATCTAAATGTTATATGTACAACTTTGCTTTGTTTAAGAGACATATAGCAGAAGTTAGCATGTTAATGGGCTAATGTTATGCTTTTCATCAGCAGAAACTTTTACTGAAGTGACGGTAAACCCGCCAATCCCCACATATGTGGAACTCAGGGTCCTGGATTCAGACATTTTAGTGAGTCGATCACAGACAACAGTTATTTTGTTTTGCATATACAGCAATACAGGGCATGTCCAGAAACAAATGGTAACTATATTAATTGATTCCTAACAATATAACAATTAAACTATTCTGTCTGCCAAGGTGGACAGGTGTAAGATAATGATTTTATATCAACAGAGGCAGTTGTCGGATTCACTTTATGCACAGATCTTTTTGAAAAGTTCCATGAGAAGTGAACTCATTCTCACTTCCTTTTCCGGTCCGGTTGACAGCGGCTACATGCTGCATTCAATTCAGGCGGCAAGTGCTTTTACATGCACAGAAGTAAACCAGTTTGGGTTTTTTGTTAACCTGTTTCTGTAATTAGGTACGGGGATTAGAGAAACTCAATTGCTGGAAATATATTTACGTCAGGCCGTTGTGTCCTTGAGCAAGACACTTCACCCTAATTTGCTCCTGTGGGTATTGTCCAGTAATAACTGTCTAATATGTGACCTGCTCTATCGAAATCAGTCGCATTGACCCGAAAACACATTTTGAGTTGTATACACTGTTGGAAAGAGGAGATTCCTAGCTTTCTAATGATATCAGGATTGTTCTTGTTCTCCAAATATTAAGTGAAATATATATCATTATATAATGACTGTCACCGAGTCATCAGTTTGAGAAAAAGGCCTTCAAAGTTTTCTCTTCTCTGGAATCCATCGATCTGATTGATTACTAGCGGAGCAAATGATCAAAATACTACGGAGGGAAGATATTTTCGTTTGGATTACTGGTCTGGGGGAAGCTCGCGAGTATGTGTGTGTGTGTATACGTGTGTGTGTGTTTGTAATTTTGCATTTGTGTGTATTGTGTTTGTTTCCCGGGGAAAACCCTCACGAGAAACACCGGCGGTTATGCCTGCTGTGACGTCAAGTTACTCCGTTCTCCGCTTGTAATTATGCCGTTACAAGCTTCAAAGTTGTATTTATCATCTGAATTTGACGAAACAAGTTTAATATTCTGAAAGCCAAGACTTTGTTTAATTGAAATCAGATGAAAACAAACTGTAACGGACCCTGCCGTGTTATCTATGACTACTCTACGATTACATTCATAATGTCAGCCGGAGGGAGGGGGGGCGGTGCTGCGGAAGAGCAGATTGCCTGTCATCTTCCCTTCACAAGCTTAAAGAATGTATTTATCGTGTGATTTTGGAAATAAAAGTTTCATATTCTGAAAGCCAAGACTTTGTTTGTTTAAAATCAAACAAAACACCCAAACCCCGAAAAAATTGTTTTTTACATAAATCCACGTTTATTTTGAAATGAGCCGTTGCGACTTCCGACTGATTTCGATAGAGCGGGGCTGCTTCTCAGGTCGACTATTTTCATTTCCTCGCTCCTCGGTCCTCGGTCTCACCGATTTTGATTTGCCTGCGCCATCTTGAGTACCGTCCCATGGCTCTTATTTCTGCCGGAGGACCGAGGATCGAGGAGCGAGGAGCGAGGAGCGATAATGGAGGAGCGATAATCGAGGAACCACCAGACCATCCTCCGATGAAATCCTCAGATACTAAGCCCCGCCCCCTTACTGTGTATCGCTCACTGATTGGACGATGCAGTGCATGCACTGATCTCATGCTTCTTGACCAAGCGGCAAACTGTGGGGTCGAGCCGGGAAGCCAATACGGAAGTGCCACACACTGCAGTTCATATATTGGCCGATAGGCGATGGCTGCAGAAAGGAGCAATTTCCATAGACCCCCATGTTAAAATGCCCAACTTTACAGCAGAAAAAAACATGTTTCTACCCCTGGCTCCATACATTTTATTATCGATATAGTTAGATTCCACCTTCATGATTATGGATCTGTGAGTGAATTGTTTTCTAACGCGACCCTTTTATTTATATTAGGTCTTAAAGTTTGTGCATAAATTAGGGCGTGGTCACATTGAGTGACGGCTCTGTCAAGTGCCTGCCGCTGTTAGCTTCTTGTCTCTCTGCTAGCTGCTCCGTGAAGCTAGCTACAGGGACTCTGCCTGCTCAGCTCATCCAGGAAACACAACTTGTAGCCGGCCGTGGTTGTTTGTTCTTCATGCTTATATATCGGACTATTGTGACTCGCTCTGCGGTTAAAACAGACGGTGCATGAATGCGGTTTTGCGGTAAGTGAAATTCTAGTGCTTTATTTATGTGTTAATGATTTTAATCAGCTACGTAATGAATGGTAAGGCTTGGGTTAGCATGTAAGCTAGTGGTAGCTACATCGGTGCTAACGATTGTAATCGTAGCATCCAAGTTAAAATCATAGACTGTATATATAAAGGTTACAACGAAATAGACAAGTGTTAAGTGGGATAATACTGTTGAACAAACGGCTTCTGTTTGAGGTTGATAAAATAAGGTTACATCCTTGTAACTTAGAGATATTTTATTATGTAGGTAGAACTGTATGCATCTAAGGTTAATTTAAATTGGCTATGCTCAAGTATGTAGACAAGGTAATGTCGAAGTAGTGTATGTGAAATCAACCTCACAATAAGATGTGTGTATATTACAATTATTAATGTCATATTTCAAGATGATTACTTAGATATTACAATATGGTTGGTTGAGCTGGAGTTCATTATTGAGCTTACACGTTAACGTCACAGTCATCTGAAGAACGAACCCAAACCTTGTTGTTTTTATTAATTGCATTACCAAATGGGTATCAAATAAACAGTAAGCATTGGTAACACAACTTCCAAAGTTACAGTAAAATAAAAAGGACCCTGACTCGGACAATACACAATCCAACATGTTCAACAGAAGAGAATCAGTTATATTGTTTATACACATGGTACTTTACATATATATATATATATATATATATATATATATATATATATATATATATATATATATATATATCTGTTTGTTTAAGGTGTCCAGGTGATGCAGACAGGCTGGACCAGAGAGTGCGAGACATAACTGGACTCCTCACAGCAGTGAACTTCAGCACAGGTACAAAGACTCTTTTTTCATACTGTACAAAGAATCAAGAAAGATATTGGTTTAAATGAATGAAGTATTGACTTGAATACACTGATATACATTCCATTAAACAATACTAAATACTAGATCACCTACACATCAGTTAAGTTGAGGGTTTTTTCCATGCAAAAAGTTACATTTAGATATTTAGCAATATGACTTTGTCAGCTTTCTAATTTAATGTATTGAAGGCAAAGATATTTAACACATAGTGAGAACTGCTACTATTTATCTTTCAATATTGTCTGTAAAAAACGTGGTAAAAGTGATTCTTTCAGTGAGACAACAGAGCAAGCTTCTACAGTTGCACTACGTTTTGATAACAGTTCAATATTATTTTGATAATAACATATATTTCAATGTTGATGAACTTCATACTGTTCATTCATAATCTGATTGTCTTTGTAGCTCATTGTTGAAATAAAAAAAAAACATTACAATTACAAAATAATGATATCTACAGCCCCTAAACACACAAACACACCGCTTTCATAAATAACACACTTGTTCTGCAATAATATGTTTTATGTTTCCTGTCATTTTTGTTAGGAAAGGACATGCCTGAAAGACAGGACATGTTCTCCTTCTCTGAGGGTCAAGAAGAACATCCAAGAGGAACATTAAAAGCTGATGTTATGAGATTTTAAGACCAGTACAGGACATTCACTAAGAAACTACTTTTATTGTAAAAACAGTCAGCTGATCGAATGCAGCTATTTCCACATCTACACTCCATCAGCTGATTATTTATATTTGCCTCACTTTATGAGCTTCACAACATGTACCTTGTTTGGCAACGTCACAAATAAATGGGGCCAATCTTCAGTCAGATGTGAATGTGTAATCTAACATTTTCAGTAAGAATAATGGACAAAAGGAGAGCAAATACAAATACAATTTATTGAAATGTGAACCAAAAGTTAATCAAATGTTTTAAATATAAAGCACATATGGACAGAAGGTGTAAACCTATTAAATGTATAAGTAAACACATTTAGTCAAATAAGGTGACCGACTAGGCCTGTGCAGTTGGTATCAGCTTTGCCCGGCATGGGCTCCTTCATCAGCCCTGGTCCTCCTCGCAGAGGAAAGACCCTCAGTCCTCTCCAAACCAACAGACAGGACGTCCATCACACGGAGGTTTCTCCCTGAAGTCTCAGCAGCTCTCTGGACACCATGCTGTCTCAATCCGTCCATCACACAGAGGTTTCTCCCTGAAGTCTCTGCAGCTCTCTGGACACCATGCTGTCTCAATCCGTCCACACTGAATATGAGATTGGGAAAATGAAAATAATAAATGCTTTAGACAATAAGAAACATAAAGTTGACTGTTGAGTTGCTCAGTTTTTTTAGATTGTCAATACTATTACTGTATAACTAATATCTCAGGTTAAGAGGCACATTCAAATAAAGATTGGTCTTTAAATACATTTTGTCTTTTGAATTGTTTGTCTAAAGTCAAGGATCTATAACTGGTACTTAGTTTTAATGATACAGTCTGGTTATTATGCTGTTTGGAGGAGGCCTCACAGATAAGAGTGCTAACTAGCTACCATCACATGTACCTTAGCTTGACTTAAATGTATTAAACGTATAGTTAAGTGATATCAAAATATAAATAACTAATGTCATGCAAACATATTAATATTTGCTTGATTCCAGTGTTGAATTTAGCACAATTGCATACAAACGTTAAGGGGTTTTAAGATTCTGAAGTATTATGCTAAAAGCTCAATAACTTAGATTATTATTTATAGTTTCATGTCCGCTTACCTTAGAAACGTAAAATGCGACGGCAGCGTGCAGATGGGGAGCATGTTAGCTTAGCTTGGTAGCTTCAGCTAGCTCTGGAACTTCCAGCTCGGTGGCAGTCCCGCCTCGGCTCCGCCTCTTTGCCCTTATTTGGAGAAGGCGGGAGTTGAACTCTGGCGTCACTGTCGAGCCGTTAGTGGCCGACTCCGCCTACTAAGGGCTTCACGGCAACTCTGCAGAATCCTATGGGTGACGTCACGGACCCTACGTCCATTTATATATACAGTCTATGTTCTTGACATGAGAGCCGTTTCCCAGCGGAGTGAAGAAAATACATGAAACTCACGGGACTCACTCCTCAGTTTATACCGTGTTTTGTTTCAATTCCTGTTTCATTTAGTTACACATAGGTGATATATCTGAACAACAAAGTGGTCAAAAATCATTTTATTCATTTGTTGGAAACATTTTCATGATCGCTTTTTTCCTTTTACATTTTCATTTATTGTCATTTCCATTCAGTCAGTCATTAAGTGCTATTAAAATGTTAATGTGATACATATCCACACAACAAAACAACACACAAAGTGTGCAATCCAATGAATGTTAATCTAACTGGGTTTTGATAGATAACATATCTCTTTTTCTTCTCTCAATTATTTTATTTCTATTGTGCACTCTAATCAATATTAATCAAACTATTGTTCGTTTATACATTTTAAGAATGGCGTTTATCTTTTTTGAGAATGAGTTCTTATTTTATTTTATTTATTTGGGTCTACAACAGATGATACAAATGTTTGTGTCAGTAAATGTGTACTAACAGAGGCGGGGGTGTGTGTGGAAATAACGGGGACAGAGCTGGCTGCTGTCAGACGATCAGCTGTGCAGCGTCATCACAAACGGACGTTGCTTCATGTGACTTTCCGGAGGAAAGGACGTCCCATTGCTCTTAAAACTAATTTCCCTGCTTCTCGTGGTTTCCTTGCGTCCCTCCATGCTTCCCTGGTGGGAGGGACTAAACGCAGGGAAACGACGCAAGTGAGGGAAGCAAGGATTTCATTTAATCGACCTGAGAAGCAGCCCGGGTGTCAGTACCAGATGTGTTCGTGTGTATTTCCGTCGCATCCGTCATATACTCACCTCCCTCTGCTCCCAGCGCTCTGCTGCCACACACCGGCCGTCTGCGGAACTGCAGCTGGAGGAACTCGGGACAGCTTGTTATGTGTGGGGTGCTATGGTGGGGTCCCATGTACTTGTGCACATAAATAATGTTTCTAATTATTTACAATTAAAAAAAATATATATTCTGCGTTACTTTAGCCAACACTTTTATAAGGCCACTAGATTAGATAATTACGAAATGTGTAGATAGAATAGGCCTACATATCTTTCAGGTTGTTATTTTGTCATTATGTTTAATGTTTTATTTACCTTTTAGTATTTGTATATAGTATCTGAACTTTGGAGAGGAGTTGGGAGACACACGACACATCAAATCACATCTACAGATCACGACGAAGCGAATGGAAGTACTCCCATACTCCTAGCGTGAAAATGTTTGTGAAAACGTGTGCAAAGTCTCCGAAAATCCTAAAAATAAGCTCATATTTGAATTCCCCATAAAAAAACACATCATTCAGTAAAAACAAGGCCGCACTGATCATCTACTCTCTGAGACGATTCCAGGGATGTCTGGCTTGAGTTTCTACCACCAGGGAAAGTGGACAAAAGTGCCCGAGATCAGCCTCTTAATTTACCCAGGGCCTAGTGCTTGGCTTTTGGCATGAACATTCAGGAAACTCCCCTGAGTATTTTATTACATATCTGAACTTTGAAGAGGAGTTGGGGGACACACGACACATCAAATCACATCTACAGATCAAGACGAAGCGAATGGATGTACTCCTAGCGTGTGAAACTGTTTGTGAAAAACGTGTGCAAAGTCTCCGAAAACGGAGCAGTGGCTGTGATGCTAGCTTTGCGGCTAGCGGTTAGTTGTTATTGTTTGAAGTTGTTGCTATGGAAACAACATGACGGAGAAAAAATTAATATCTTCTACATATAATAATGGACAAAGTAAAGAATGAAGTGTAAGCTATGCCTGTTTGAAGTTGTTGCTATGGAAACAACATGACGGAGAAAAAGTATAATCTTCTACATATAATAACGGACAAAGTAAAGAATGAAGTGTCGGCTATGTTTAAATGTTCGGAATTTGACCGTGATGGCCCTCTTGAGTTGCCGTAAAATATGACGAATATGACGGATGACGGATGCGACGGAAATACACCCGAACACATCTGGTACTGACACGGGTCGCGTCTGTCACTACCCGATCTGCAGCGAGAAGGGTCTCGCTGCGGCCGCGGCCATTACACGATGGTACACGATGGTACACGACACGCCCACCTGACACGACACTACGGTGGCTGAGAATGGTCTAGCTGCGGCCGCGAAAAGTTGTACTTCCAAATATGGTCAGAAGAGAGCACGCCCAACACGTGAGGTTTACAGACAACAAACAACATGGCGCACCGAGTACAGGTACTTAACGTATTGTGGTTTTAGATATAATTACATACTATTTAGGTTCTCGTTTGTTTGTCGATGTGGTTGTTTAGCGCAGTGTAATTGTGTTTATTTTGCTATATATATATATATATCTTAGCTTGACATGCTCGACGTTCAGTTAACTTAGCATATATGCTAACTGAACATGCATGTACTCTAATTTTTACAAGAATCTGATTTTATGTAAGTTTTAAATATTAATTGAAGGTGTCTTTCACATTCGAATGTTTTTTATTTAAAACATGTATTAGCTGCTATACTGTAGACATGTAAATATGTATAATTATTATTTTAAGTGTGGTTTAAAGTTAAATGGTAGTTATTGGGTAGAGCCAAGTAACCCAGGTGGATGCAATCAGGTAATTAGGACAGAGCCTCTGTTTTTAGATGGGGTTTATGCTGTAGGCCTGACATTTAAACTAGCTGAAGGGCTTTCTGTTCGAACCACAGTGAAATCTAGAGGTTGTTTTGTGCATTAAAGGGTTACCTTCTGAAAGTGAGGAAGTATGACCAGCTTTGTCCCATAGGATTATACAGGCCAGTCCATTGCTGCTTGTTTAAGGAGTTAACTATTTCCAATATTAAAGTCACTTAAATTGTATTCTATTTTATTCACCTATAGACAAACAACACAACACTCCGTGATGGAGCACGCCCAGAGCTCAACAAATTGGACTCGGACACCTTCCAGTGTCCATTTTGTGAAAGGACCGGGTCACACCCTGGTCTGATGGCTCATTTGCAGAGCCACCAGAGGTCGCTTGTGAAATATGGAGGTAAGTAAATCTATAATTCTATATGATCATTGTATACTTCATCACATTACATGTTACTTGTTAGATGTGTTTAATGCCTCACTCATTACATGTGTTATTTCTGTGCCCCAGGACATCCTTGGTATAAATACATTTTGAATTAGAAATTGAACATTAAAAATGTGATTTATATTCAGGTTATGAATTGTTAATAATCCTCGAATAGTATCCTTATTTGGGGTAGGCACAATATGAGCATAATCACACATTCAATCTGCAAAAATTCAGTTAATAGTCAAAAAATATTATTGTTGGTGACATGATTATGTATTGCTCTCGCACAAACACCTTGTTTCAAATAGCGTTTCCCAGGGGTGTTGCACAGCAAATCATTGCATGATCCTGGACAGAGAAGACTGCTCTGGATTTTGAGGTGTTTGCAATGTCACTATCGTATTGTCACAATTGGCTATTATGCTCTTACTAACTTTTCTTCATACAGGGGCTTCCGAAGCAGACCCATGGGAATGACTGTGGTGTCTTCATGATAATGGTGAGTAAGGATAAGGCCGTGATATGGCACAATTGATTGCTCCTTAACACCTTTCATTTGTAAATACATGCAATAGTGATTCACCACCACTTAGACCTGACAAACGTTCTGTTTGAATCCCAATGTTCTCTCACATTATGCACTTGCAAATAAACAGGTGTGCAATAATAAAAGGATTTAAGGAATGTTCACGTATAGGTAGGCCTCTCGTGCATCTTTCTTGTGGCGTTATCACCTCCACATTTTATTGGAGGTGTGTGACTACTTTCTCACTGAGTTATAAGCCGTCATGTGTACATTATGTCTTGCATGTGCTAATAAAATTCTCATTACAGTATGCCTGGTATTTTGCCATGGAGGCCAGCTTTGACTTCAGCATTGTAAGTATTAAGGAAAGAAGTCACATTAAAATTCTATAACAAACTTAATGAAAATTGATGCTCTTTCTTTAGCATGACATGTCTCTCCTGAGAAGGTGGTGGTGTGTTATCCTGGTGGAAAACTTTGGACTGGAAGGGTATGCTGCAGTGCTACAAAAACATTTGAATTTGTAATTGTATTATCAAGAAGATTTGGGGGTGAACACCTGGCTCTAAAATTCAACCTTCTGGTGAAGAAAATGTGTCTTAATTGCAGGTATGGAAATAAGTTCGCTCACTATAGTGAGGAAGGCAAGGCGACCCTTAGCGACAATGTCCCACCTACATTCAGGATCAGTCGTAAAAGGACACATGCAAGCAGCACCATGGTCAGTGTATCGCTCAACGTATCTATGACCCTGTGTGCCTGTTTCAGAATGGGTTACTACTCCTAAAACACATACTACATAGAACTTATGGTACATGCAACATTTGTTTTGTGTGGTACTGTGTCATTCTGAATCGAGCCTGGATCATTTTTGGAGGAGTTAAACCGTGCATGTAAAGCACTGTCAAAATAATGGTTGACTGTCTACAGATGCCCCTGGACACTGATGAGGACCACTCCTATAACAAGAGGCCTTACAGCTTCCTTCCTAAAGAGTCGGTTAGTGAATGGACACATTAAAGTGTACAACCCCTGATGCATGTGATTTTATAATATTACATATGACTTCTTTATACCATCTTGTCTTATCAGTAAGATGGAACTTTGTTCTCATGACCTCGCCAAGAACATGAGTGAGGAAGCGCACCAAAGGCTGAAGGACTTGTGAAAGATTCCGAGGAGTTTATTATTTATTCAATATTTTTTTAAGTTGACCAGCTCTGATTTTCCATTTGATGTTCTGTTCAATAAATGTTCATTGAGGAAAACGGTATCAGTGTCATATTTTATATACATCACAGTGAATGCTGAACTTGCCTGACCATATACTGCAGTTGAAAGTACACGATGAAACACTGGCTCAATCAATACAATTCCCACATGCTCTACCCCGGAACCTGCGGTCTTCAGACTCTGGCCCCCCCCGCACCAACCTGCGATCCTTCGGGGACAGAGCCTTCAGTATGGCAGCCCCCACTCTCTGGAACGCTCTCCCTGCGGAGATCTGCAACATCCCCACGCTTGACGCCTTCAAAAGGGCCTTCAAGTCCCATCTGTCTGCCAAGGCCTTTGGCCCCAAATCTATTTGTTGTTTTGTCTGACTGCCTTTTGTTATGTTTGTTTCTACTCCTGTTCTTCTTTTTAAAGGGACCTTGGGTCTCATGAAAGGCGCTATATATATCCTATTATTAATACATCATTGGTAAGCATTTTTACAATATTCTGGCTTTCACTGTTCAAATGAGATGTCAACCATCAAAATGGGATAAGGGGTTCCAAGGGGTTCTCAAACGGATAGGTTATTCATTTATTTGCCTAATAGTTGCTTAAAACGGATAGGTTATTAATTTAGTTGCTTAAAATGCTACAATAACATGCCATGTACGGTCTCCACCGTAGGCGGCGTAGTTGTCGTCAATTCGCTTTTCATCTGCCATGCCTCTCAGCCACCGTAGTGTCAGGTGGGCATGTCGTGTACCATTGTGTACTGGCCGCGGCCGCAGCTAGACCATATTGTCTGCAGCTCTGCCCGATCTGCAGTGCGCATGTGCGAGATGGTCCGCCATATTGGACAACTCCGGACGGCAACCCAAGATGGACACTTGACACAGTGGCTTTTAGCAAAGCTCAAAAATAAAACGAGAGAGAGATGAGTTATTGTTATTACAACGTGACTTCACTATTATTTAACAACTCTTTTTATTGGGTTCTTTTATTTGGGGTTAAGTACATTGTCAGAATAAGTGAGAAATGGATTTAACTTCTGTTAGACAGCTATCATACTGAATACATATTTACTGTGAATGTGTGCAAAAATGTATGGCATATGGCTGTCTAACAGAAGTTACATTCATTTTTCACTTATTCTGACAATGTACTTAACCCCAAATAAAAGAACCCAATAAAAAGAGTTGTTAAATAATAGTGAAGTCAGGTTGTAATAACAATAACTCATCTCTCTCGAGTTTTCCTTTTGAGCTTTGCCAAAAGCCACTGTGTCAATGTTGTCCTACTTGGATTGCCGTCCGGAGTTGTCCAATATGGCGGACCATCTCGCACATGCACACTGCAGATCGGGCAGAGCTGCAGATCGGGTAGTGACAGCAGGCTTGTTTGAGACAAGCGAGACCTGCGCAGTTGCGATCAACGTCTTGCTAGTGCGTTGCATGATGGTTAGTCATTTTGTCCGACTTGCTCTGGAGGCTCGCCTACATGAGACGTTGAAATCTCGCGGGACAAAGACGAAATGCTTGATGGGAAACGACTCGCTGGTATCTCGAGCTGAGCGCTCATTGGTGGTTTTTACCCCGTGCTGCTGATGAAGCTCGGCAAAAGTTTGTTGTTGTTTTGTGTCAGTTTTACGTCGCCACATCCATTTCCATTTTTCATCATTGTTCCACAATGTTTATCATCATGACATTAATATCTATATATTTTATACTATACTTGCACTGCTTACCGTTTTCATACTTTATATATCTTAGCATATTCATACACACTGTTCATATTGCTCACAGGCTGCTGTGTATATCTAGTGTATTCATACCCCACACTGTTTATTCATCATTCAATTCATTCTATATTTTATTCTGTCTATTGTGTACATTACTTTTCACTTCACTGCTTGTTGCACCTGGTTAGAAGCTAACTGCATTTCGTTGTCTCAGTACCTGTAATATGTGCAATAACAATAAAGTTGAATCTAATCTTGAGCAGGAACAAATGTATTTACTTAGTACATATCTGACATTAACGATTAAACACATGTGTGCATTCTTTATAAATGCAAACCGAGTCAAACCGACTCCGGAGGTGGCGGTATGCACCTTATAGTTGTTTGCAATCCGCCAAAAAACCGAGAGAAGAAGAAGAAGAAGACGAAGCCGACTCCGAGCTGTCCGACTTCAGGCGAGCTTTTTGAGACCTCCCCCGGCTGCGATCGGCTATTCTCGTCTACTTTCGAGGCGAGCCGCAACGCGTCTCAAACAAGCCTAGCGTCTATCGTTTTTTCAACCCAGTTTAGACAAGCCCCCAGGAAGTGCGCCGGACTCAGATGAAAATATTCGTGCTGGCCAAACGGCGGTACTACACTTCCGTTTGGTTGCCAGGCCCGGAAACACTTTTTCCCATTGACTTACATGGGGAAAGAGTGGTCTGTAACTCGTTGGATAATTTTTAAATAAATAAACTACCCAGTATGAACACTTGTATAGCCCTTATTAAAAAACATTTGTTCCTCAAGTTGTAAAACATTTGCTAATAACGTTATTCTGAGAGTTATTTCCCTCTGCATTATGAACGCGCATCTAATCCACGGGACCGCGCAGCCTGGCACGTTCATGTTACGTGTCCCGACCAATCAGAGCACACTGTGCTCACAGGGAGGGTGCTGGAGCCAGGCTCTGGCTGGAGCTTTTGGAGCTACAACGAGCGTTAAAGGCAGAGAGTGAAATTCAGTGAATACACGTAGTTTACAGAGATGCTGTATGAGGAACCAATGTGAGTTGCGTTTATCTTTACCCATGGATGCACAATGGGAACGGATCCATATCGTCTTACTGCCATCCCACGGAGCTGTAATAATGGATATATTGCACATGTTTGCTGTAATTCATTGTCATACTACATGGGCTGTATGATTGAATCTTGTACCGTAAATGTTGTATTAAATGGAGTTAATATTACCGATATCACTAGATCATTACTAGCTAGCCGCTAGCTGCTAACTGCCGCCTCGTTCATATCAAATCCATGGCGGTAGTGTGTATTTGTCATTTAATACAGGCAACAACCGGAAGACAGAGAAGAAGAATAGACTGCGTGATATAAAAATAATGGGCATACCTCCACCCCTCGATAGTTATCGCTGACTCAGCCATGTTTAGGCAGCACTGCACGTGGAGATGTGGACGCGCAAGTCGCGCAGATTACGTACATAAACCTACAAAGTACTGATATAGTAAATTAAAAAATAAATGATTATTTTTGTGTAGTTGTATATTGAAAAAATAATGTATGGTTGTCACAAAATCCCACGGCACACCCGGACTTGCCTCACGCACACCAGTGTGCCGCGGCACACCGTTTGGGAACGGTGGTAACTCAGATGCTTACATGGACTTGTATGTTTTTTCCTTCATATCTAACAGAAATAAGAGAGAAAGAGATGAGAGTGAGATGAAGAAGAGAGAGGGATGAGAAAGAGACAATAGAAAGAGATGGGGAAGTGAGTAAAGAGGGATAGGAAGAAGAGAGAGGGATGAGAAAGAGACAATAGAAAGAGATGGGAAAGTGAGTAAAGAGGGATAGGAAGGAGGAGAGATATTTGCGAGTTGCATACTGACTCTGAGTTTTCTCGATTAATAGCTTATATAGACAATACCATGCTTAAATAGACTCCTAAGTTATTATTTCATATGTGACAATATGTAAGAAAAGGGAGGGAAGAGTCAAATTATATTGAGAAATTGAGCAATTGATTTCATATTGGAACATTCATTTCTCAAACCTATGTTTTATGGAAGAGGAAATGTACTTCTGATAAACTAATCCTTGATCAAACGGTAAATGGTGAATTAATATAACATTTATAATCATTGAGAAAGGGTTATTCCACAGGGACTAGCTCACATTTAACTTAAAATAACATTTATCTGCTTTGGACTGATGAGTATATGATTCTTGCATGTTAAATGACTAACACAAACCTTACATTTATAATGTGCATGTGTCAGGAAGGCTCCCAAATCATTCTGAGGGGGCCTATCCTATTTTTGTAATTGAATGATAATGTGCTAATCCATTACCTTGAGTTGTCTGCACTCAGGAAAACATCCCTATCAGGTGTTAACCCAATAACTAGGACAGCTCTGAAGGCCAAGGGTCAGAGAGAGAGGATCACACTCTGCGGCTGCAGAGAGCAACTTATCCACGGGCAAGGAGGTCGTTCGAGATGAGAGGATTCTAATCTTCAACTTTCTGATGAGATGGGATGCTTCTTCATTTTCGCTCGCAGGACGAGCGATGGCTTCAGAGGTCGTCATACAAGGTTTCCATGTTTCTTGGAGGAGTAGATGTTTTCATAACCTCTCCCATCACGGGGGGGCATCTGGATGTGCCACTTGGAATAGGCAGGTGCACTGCTCTCAAGCAGATAGCAGAAGGAATACAGGCAGATGAGCCTCTGTTTCACTGGGAGATCATAAAGCGCTCACTGAATTGAGCCACAAAAGCAGAGCAATTGGGGGGGATTGAGATATGGCGCTCTGATGAAGAAGAGTTTTGAGCCAATCAGCACCTCAGTGCTAATCTACAGTATCAGGATGCCTTTACACACCAGACATTCTGTGTCATAAAGAGAGGAGGAAAACATGTCTTCTAGCTCTCGTACAAAGATAACATTTGAATTGAATGACCAGATGATTACAGATGTACAATTAATGATTGTTTTTGTATTCCCAATGAACAGATATGTGTTAAATAGTGGTGATAAATATATTTTATCAGATTACACTTTCACACTAAACTAATTAATCAATTGATATTTTCAGATTTATAAGGTATTGAACAATAAGATATTTCTAATATTATAACAGACAATGTTACTATCCTTAATCATTACCAGGTAAGAACAGATGTTTTGATATTGATTACAGTTGATGCTCTGAATAAAGAACAGATGTTTTGATTTTTTCCTTTTCAGGTTGTTATACAATAAAATGTTTGATTCTTCAGATTGTTAAACATTTTGAGAATTGTTTAGTTTTCCCTTCAGATTTTGAGATGACATAATGATTGATAGTTGAAGTCTGATTTATACCTCAATTGGATTTATTATAAATCCTAAATTCTAATTGTGTTTTAATAAGTAATTGCCTTGAAGTAAATCTTTGAGATGTAAACTGATTTAGAATTTGTGTTTGATGAAGGAGATTAACTGAGTGATAAATGATAAAATATCTTATTTTTGAAACATATATTTTGCTATAATATTGTTGTATTTCACGTGTTTATTATTGTGCTTTTTGACAAATGATGCCAAACACTGAAGAAAGATGATTTTATTATGATTGATTGTATCTTGTCATGGTGATTGAAGTGTTTTCAATCTTGTTCTACTTTTGATGTAATTAATGTGAGTGAGCCCACACAACTCTGAAGACGCTTATTGACTTAAGTATTGACTGAAATATTCTTTAGACTAATGTTAATTGATTATCATAAATTGATAAAAGGGTGGATCTGTAAAGGAATATTTTGGTCTTGTTAAAGTATATAGAGTTTAGTGATTTGTCCTCGGGAATCTGTTTAATGGTTAAAGTGTATTCCTGCCTGTAATGTGATCCATAGCTTCTCAGGAAGACACAGGTCAAGAGGTCATCTGATGTCTTGTGGGGGAGAAGCTTGGCTCATGTGGGTTTACAATGCAACGAGTCTTTGTCTCGACATCTGGCATGCATTAAAGGAAAACCCGCGTGTTTTAGGGCCCTCCTCTTCTCCATGTATAGATGGGTGCTTGGCGCTTTTGGGGCAGAGTTTGCTGGGATCTTACATGAGAACTGTGATATGCTGTGAACTCTCCGGCCGTTCAGGCTCTCAATAAATATCAGTGTATTGACAGGCGAATCCAGTTTCCCTCATTTGATGATGCGCTCAACATTGCTGCAAAGAAGTTTTTACTTCACAATCACAACAATGTAAATTGACTCAAGAGTAGGCCTATGTTTTCTTTCTATTATAATTATTAATATTATCACTTTTCGTGAACACTTATTCGTATTATCTAAATGCCCTGTCCATAATCCAGACATGCAAATTGTTTGAGTGTAAAAATGTGTTTTTCCCTATCTGTTTACACTCTAAAGATTCTTTAAATTATTATGGATTAATTACTAATCACTTTTGTACTTCTGATCAAAATTATTTATGTGTAATGCTTTAAATATACAAATATGTGTTAAATGTAATAGTTCTAAATTTGAACACAGTGGTTCTAGTTCTGACTAAAATAATATACAATATGTCCAGCAGATGAAGCCAAACCTTAATTTATAATGAATCTCTCTTGTTGTATACATTCTTTGTCCTTTTCACTCTGACTTCTCCATTTTACAGAACCTCTCCTTATTTCACACATTCTTATCAAATGTTGTTCTGTTCTTTTAATCAAACAGCGTAACAAGTCTTGGTCATTTAGCAATGTATTACATTACATGTCACTTGTTAGACACTTTTATCCAAAGCGACTTACATACTGTTATGGAAATCTTAGAACTAGTCAATACTGTGGAGATACACGAGTCAGAATGATCAAACAATAAATGGTGAAACAAACAGAGTTGTCTTTCTGGTTATTTATTTGAATATATTCAAAGACACAGGTCTCACAGAGTATAGGATAGTCTGCAGGAGTGTGCGCAATAGTCATAAAATAGAAAAGCTTATATACAAGAAAAGGCGGGCAGACAGAGTTTGCTCGGACATCTGCTTTCACACGGTCTCATATTGTTATGGGAGTTACAACTTTTTGTGAGACACCCGTGTCCTTGAGCCGTAGCAAACTTTGTGTAAAAAGGAGTAGTTTCAACATAGTCTGCCAAATCAGCTCTGTGGCCTTGAAGCGCTTGGGAATAAAAACCCTCATTAGAGTATGCAGAGAAAACAGCACATATCAGGAAATGGTATAGTTGTTTTAGACAATGCTTTTAGAAGCATTTGGTTTTAGCCTATAAGGTAAGATAAAGAAATTGCCACTACTGTGGGCAATTCCCCACAGGAGCAATTTGGGGTGAAGTGTCTTGCCCAGGGACACAACGACATGCTGACTGCAGTGGGGTTTGAACCTGTGCTCCCCTGATCACAACACCAACGCACTATTCCACTGCGCCACAGCCTCCCTGTAAAAAGTATTTTTAGCAACCAAATGCTATATTTTCTGTCATGTGCCCTAAACTGTCCCTGCCACCATTTTAGGATAATATAGTAAGTTCATAGGAAGGAATGAGACAATGAAGCTGTCGTCACTCACCTAACGTAATCACCCTTTTAAACCTATGCCGTCTTGACGGGCTCTCCGTAAAAAGTCTTCACTTACTATAAATATCTTACTTTAAATCCAATCACTTGCCCTATTCTTCGTTTCCCCCAACCCACAGCCTCCACACGGCGGTGGAGCCTCACTCAGGATTTAATCTATTTTCTGATAAGGTCCCAGACTCTTATCATTAATTAATCTATAAGGTCCCAGACTCTTATGTTTAATTCTTAACATAGGTCCCAGACTCTTATGTTGATCACTAATTATATAGGTCCCAGACTCTTATGTTGAATTTTTTAAACATAGGTACCAAACTCTTATGTTGATTTTCAATTCTTGTCATAGGTTCCGGACACCTAAACCATGTGCACACTTATCAGAAATATATCCCTTGCTCCCCCACACTTCAGTTGTCTCATATATTTTACATTACCTCCTCTGTTCATCCACCAACACTCACAGTTCTAACAGTCCTATTCTACCTATGCAGAATGTTGGTAGTTATACAACAGGCTTCTGCTTACCTTTGATTTTGGCCCTGTGAGTATTGATAGGAATCCGGAGGAGGTCTCCGCCGTCCTTCAGTCCCTCGGACTCGAAGACGGGAGTTCCCAATCGTCTTTCTGGAATCCAACGCTAACGAACAAGACGGACGCATAAAAAGTTTGGAATCGATGTGCGCTAAGCTAGCTGAGAATAATACCAAGCTACAAGCTAAGTTGACGGACCTCGAGTCTCGCAGCCGCCGTAACAATATCAGGATCATTGGTCTACCTGAGTCCATCGAAGGGCATCACCCCTCCACTTTCTTTTCTGAACTTCTGGCTGAGGTCCTTGGTGACAGCGTTTTTGAGTCTCCACCGGAGTGCGACAGAGCGCACCGTGCACTCTCCAACAAGCCAGGACCGGGTCAGAGACCGAGACCCGTGGTCATCAGGCTCCACAGATTCCAGCAGAAAGATAATATCATCCGTGAGGCCAGAGCTAAGAGAGGCAAGCTGCAGTACCGTGGGACCCCCATTGCAATCTACGAGGATTATCCTTCTGAGATAGTGGAGCAGCGCAGGGAATACCAAGAGGTGATGTCTGAACTTTACCAACGGGGCTTCAAGCCTGCACTACTTTTCCCTGCGAGGCTTAACATCACACTGAAGGATGGGGCCAGGAAGAGACTTTCCTCCGTTTCTGAGGCCAAATACTTTATTACAGCTAACCGATCTGGTATCGGCTCTCATGCCTCCTCCTCCGCCTGACTGCTGTGGTTTGGTAACGTTAGCCCAGTGTACTAGCCTTACTGGCTACCTAAGTAACTTGTCTGACCTATTAGTTCACATGGGTTCTAATTATGCCATTAACACGCAGACAGACATGTGTGTTTTTCCACGACTAGACTTCTTATATTTTACTTTTTTTTGTGTGTGTTCCTTGCAGTTATGAATGCCTGTTGATAGGTCACACGACATGTTAGCAGAGTAGCGTTTTTGCCTCTAGAGGGAGCCACAGCTCCATTGATGTGGAGCTGTTGCACTAGCTTATTTTCTTGTCCACCTGTGCCTTTACCATTCAGAGATTTATTTTGCACTTTATTTTATTTCCTATTATGTCTCATTTAGGGTATCTGTATGGATAAAATACATTGTATTTACTTGTTGGACCGGCTGTTCATGCTGATTTTTACTGCACTAAATTGTATGTGTGTTCTCTTCTCTGTTCTCTGTGGTTTGGTATTGGCATAGATTTATCTGCATAATATTTGACAATTTCCTATTCACTTACCCATCCACTTGTTCTGTGTGGGATAATATGGGGATGGTTTACTGTTTAGATAGGGACTAGGTCCCCGGAAGACTAGTGTTAGTGTAATTACAAGCGTTAGTGTAATTACATTTTTTAGTTTTGTTGTTGTTATTATCATTACTATTATTATTTTTCGTCGTCCTCTCTTCTCTTTCTCCTGTGTATGCAAGACAGTGTTTGTCCAGGTAAACTTGTCTTTGAGGAACTTCCTAGATGGTGTCTGCCATGACAACGACAGGTAGAGGAGTGCGCCTGATTTCCTGGAATACTAAGGGCATGAACAACGCTACTAAGATTGGTAAGGTAATGACACGGTTGCAACATTTGAATGGAGATGTCATATTCCTGCAGGAAACTCATCTTAAATCTTCTGATCCCCTTCATATTAAAAGGGCATGGATGAGTCACTTGTTCCACTCAAGATTCTCCCACAAAGCCAGAGGGGCAGCAATTATTATTCACAAGAATGTCAGATTTGAATTGACAGATCCTAAATGTCATAGTTTCGGGCATGCTACAGAACACACCAGTGATACTAGCTTCTATCTACGCTCCCAATTGGGATGATGGTAATTTTTTTGTGAACCTCTTTGCTCAAATTCCCAACGCCGACAACCATCGTATTATTATGGCTGGTGACTGGAATTGGGTCCATGACGTGAGTCTCGACAGGTCATCACTCACACAAGCCACTCTCTCCAATTCGGCCAAGGTAGTACTGCACAATGCATCACGATTAGGACTCTCAGACCCTGGAGATTTATTAACCCGCAAAGTAGAGCATTTTCCTTCTTCTCGCACAGGCACCACACTTTTTCACGAATTGATTTATTTTTACTCGATAACAATTTGATTCATCTAGTCAATTAATGCGAATACCATCCGATAGCCATCTCAGATCATTCTCCCACCTCGGTTGACATTAATTTCTCTCTTGGTATGTCCCCCCCTCCATTATGGAAATGCAATTCTCCCCTGCTGTCAGACAGTGAATTTAGAGACTATCTTTCCACTCAGATTTCTTCCTACATTGAAATTAATGACACTTCCGACGTTAGTAGCGGTATTCTTTGGGAGGCTCTTAAGGCCACTGTGCGGGGACAGGTCATTTCGTACACTTCACGTACTGTAAGAGAAAAGATGAAAAGGCTTTCAGAAATCTGTGTTGAGCTTCGCTTACTCGATGAAACATACTCCTCCTCTCCCTCTCCTTCTCTCTATAAAAAACGCCTCCTGCTACATTCAGAACACAACCTTCTGATGACAGGCATTGTTGAGAGACAACTGAGACAGTTTAGGCAGTGTTACTTTGAGCAGGGCGACAAAGCTGGTAGACTCCTAGCTCAACAAGCTCGTGCGGCCAGTGCGTCCAGATTGATTCCCCAAATCAGATTGTCCGATGGCAACCTTACTTCCAACCCAGCTGATATTAACAGGTCTTTCTCGGAATTGTACACCAATCTCTACACTTCGGATTGTCCCCCGATCCCTGCCACGACCCCCAATCCTCTTGACTCCTTAATTTACCCCAAAATTAACGAGAACATCGCTAGCGAATTGGGTGGCCCCATCTCCACCCTTGAGATACATGATGCAATAAAATCTATGCAAAGTGGGAAGTCTCCTGGGCCCGACGGCTATACAGTTGAATTCTATAAGGCATATTCTTCCAAGTTAGCCCCGATTTTGGCTAGGATGTACAATGACTCTCTCCAGACAGGCCGATTGCCAGAAACATTGTCCATTGCGTCTATCCTGAGTTCTGGATTAAGTCGTGGACTTCGGGTCGTGGCTGAACCTGTCTCTGCGGTCCTGCCTTGGGTCTCGTCATGCTGCTTCCCTGATGGCTTCCTCAGGATTGTAGCTGACATCCTCGTGGATTCATCTTCTTATTACAGACTCATGCATTTCCTAACATTCGGTCTATATGCTGTAAAATGTATTATCTCTTCGATTTACACACGGCATCTATTGCACGTCTGTCCGTCCTGGGAGAGGGATCCCTCCTCTGTTGCTCTCCCTGAGGTTTCTCCCATTTTTTCCTCTTAAACTGTGGGTTTTTCTCTGGAAGTTTTTCCTTGTACGATGTTAGGGTCTAAGGATAGAGGGTGTCGTTTTTCTCATACTGATATTCTGAACAATCTGTGCTGTTGTATTTGCTGTAAAGTGTCTCTACTGTAGGATATTTGTATTATATGTACAGCATAGGCTCGACCAAAAATGGTTTATAAATGTGCTATATAAATAAAACTTGATTTGAATTGATATCTCCTTGCTTCTCAAGAAAGACAAAGATCCTACTTCGTGTGGCAGTTACAGACCAATCTCACTGTTAAATGTGGACTGTAAGATACTGGCCAAAATACTGGCTATCCGCCTCCAACGTGTATTGCCAGATATCATTTAGCTGGATCAAACAGGCTTTATGGTGGGGAGACACTCTTTTTTTTAACACAAGGAGGTTGCTCAATATAATTTTCTCTCCTTCCTCTAACACCCCCGAAGTCATAGTGACACTTGACGCAGAGAAGGCCTTCGATAGGGTTGAGTGGGGTTTCCTATTTTCTAGTCTTGATACATTTGGTTTCGATTCCCAATTTATTTCCTGGATTAAACTCCTATATGCCTCTCCATCTGCCTCTGTACACACTAATGGCATTCAATCTCCCCCTTTCTCTCTCCAACGTGGTACTCGCCAGGAGTGTCCTCTTTCGCCGCTGTTGTTCAATATAGCCATTGAACCTCTCGCTATCTGGCTCAGAAGCCATGATAGGTTTGAGGGCATTACGCGTCATGGCATGGTTCATAAACTGTCTCTATAAGCTGATGAACTTCTTCTTATGATCTCGAACCCCTTATCCTCTCTCCCCCCCATACTGTCGATTTGAGATCAATTTGGCCGTGTATCAGGTTACAAACTAAACATTCAAAAGAGCGAAGAATTTTTTGTAAATAAAATGGCAGAGGCACTTCCCCAATCCCTATTCCCCTTTAAAAGGTCCGTGGAGGGGTTCAAATACTTGGGGGTGTTTGTTGCAAACTCTTTTAAAGACCTGTTCCCTAAAAACGTTCAGCCTCTAGATAAATACAAAGCCGATATGTCTAGGTGGGCCTCCCTTCCCCTGTCTCTTGCGGGTCGCGTCAACCCTATAAAGATGGTCATCCTGCCAAAGTTTCTTTACCTTTTCCAACACATCCCAGTGCGCATCAATAAATCTTTTTTCACTGATCTTGATAAGCAGTTGAATGCGTTCATCTGGAACAATAAGCCTGCGCTTATTAGAAGGTTGTGTCTCCAACTCCCTAAATCAGAAGGGGGCCTGGCGCTCCCCAACTTTCGCCACTATTACTCGGCCTCTAATATTAACAAACTCCTCTATTGGGCTAACTATAACCTTTCAGACCCCTGCCCACCTTGGGTACATATCGAGCTGTCATCTTCTGCTCCTTTGCACTCTATAATCTGCTCTCAGCTCCCTATAGTGACCCATAAACATTTGAGTAACCCAATTGTTACTAGCACCTTAAGCATTTGGCTCCAATTCAGGAAACAGCACGGCTTACATAGAGCTTCGGTTCACGCCCCAATTTCAAACAATCACCTATTCTCCCCATCGTGTACTGACCCGGCCTTCCGCGTTTGGTCGAACAATGGTCTCGCAACGCTTAATGACCTTTACGAGGATGGAGTCTTTTCATCCTTTGAGTCCCTGTCAGTCAAATTCAACCTGCCCAACAGTCATCTCTTCCGTTTTTTCCAAATCAGGCACTTCATCCAAAAGCAATTTCCCCATTTTCCTAACCGCCCCCCCCGAATCGCCAATTCATACATGTCTCACACTCGACCCTGATCAAAAGCGCTTGGTTTCAGTTCTCTATGGTCAGATTGGTTCCCTGAGTCCGGACCCTATGGTGCCTCTTAAGGAGCTCTGGGAGCGTGATCTAGGTAGCAACATTTCCGATGATCAATGGAGTGACATTTTCATCCTAGTCCATACATCATCTATCTGTGCTAGACATGGCCTACTCGTGCAAGGTGCTCCACAGAGCTCACTTTACTAATGCTAAGCTGGCTAAAATATTCCCAGATCGGAGTGATGCCTGCAACAGATGCAATCAATCCCCAGCTGACCATCTGCACATGTTCTGGACTTGCCCGAGGTTGGACACATTTTGGTCTGACATATTTGGAACCATTGAGCAGGCCTATAACACAAAGATAGACCCTAATCCTATGACTGCACTGTTCGGCCTTCCTCCATCTGAGAATATGCCCATTACTATACGCCGTGTCATTGCCTTCACCACTCTATTAACTAGACGCTCTATTCTCTTAAAATGGATACATGCTTCCCCACCAACACATGATCAGTGGATATGTGATGTCTTACAATGCCTTCAGATGGAGAAGTTAAGATTCTCATTGAAAGGATCTCTGAAATCCTTCCATACTACCTGGGACCCACTATTAGGCCTTATCAAAGAACTCCCTATCACTTCTGACGCTGAGTCGCAGGTAGCTCTCTGAAAGGAAATAAATTAAATAAAAGTGACCATTCATATTACTGCTCTTCCACCATGACCCTTTGTCTTTTGCCCTAGACTACTCTTCTATATTTCCTTTTCCCTCTTAATGAAACCCTTTTTCCTCACCAAGACGACAATGTTTACTATTATTTTCTTCCCTTATACCGGATTCTTACAGACTGTTTTCGCTCTCGACTTCCTTTTTATTTATTTGTATTTGTATTAGTATGATTATTATTATTTTGTATGTTATACTTATGATTTTATCTGACTTATTCAGTTATTTTACTATTTGGGGCCAACCATACCTGTGGGTGGGGGGTGGGGGGGTTAAATGAAAAAAACAAAAACAAACTGTAAACAAGGACTCTCTACGAACCTTGAAGTGAATATGGAGCAATACATTACTTTATTTTCAAGGAGGTCCTTTGTAATGATCCCCATTGTCTACATCTGTACTGTTTTGTATTGATTACTACTGTTCTTACTTCTTGTCATTTGCTGGATTATGACTTGTTTGCAATAAAAAGATTTGTAAAAAAAAAAAGACTAGCTGAAGAGATACCGCGGTTTAGACTTGGTTCTCTTTGGTTGGTGCGCAGACTCAGATAGAGTCTCTTGGCAACACGAACCTCCAATCAGCATTCGGCCGGCCTGTGGAAGCCCCTCCCTACTCTGGCACCATCATACGTAATTGTTTTGATGAAGCTTCTACAGAAAAGTGGAATCTTGGTTATACTGATTCCCAGCCATGCGTGGGCGCAGAGCTAACCCAGGCGGCCAAGGCCATAGCCTCAATAACTCATTGTTTCTACACTGCCTGCATCTGGCTTCTGCTACTTTCTATTGCAAGCTGAAAACTTTCTTCTGACTATGCCCTTCGTTGGTATCTAACCCATCAGAACCTGGGATTAGTGATTGTGTCTATTTATTCTATAGTCATAGCAATCTCATGAGCACAATAAGCATATAATGTAATAATAAGAATCAGTCTTGTAATGTTATATAAAAATAGACTCCACAATAATACTTCAATTTTATATAAAAGACAGTTTGTTTTCATCTGTTTTCAAATAAACAAAGTATTGGCTTTCAGAATATTAAACTTGTTTCGGCAAATTCAGATGATAAATACAACTTTGAAGCTTGTACGGCATAATTACAAGCAGAGAACGAGTAATTTAACATCACAGCAAGCATAACAACAACCGGTGTTTCTTGTAAGTGTTTCCCCGGTACACAAACGCAAAAATACACAAACACACTAGCGAGCTTCCCCCAGACCAGTAATACAAACGAAAATGTGTCTTCGGGTCAATGTGACTGATTTCGATAGAGCAAGTCACATTTGGTTTAGGCACAAAACATACTACCAGTAGAAATACATTGCTTTCAAAATCGCTCTGTGTCGAATCAATAGATTATATTTCGTGACTATAACACGAAATGCCGTGAGACTGGGTTGAATTACAACAGTGAGTGCTTCATCCTCTGAACACCACAGGATGGCGACTGTAACGCACATAACATAGGTACGCTCCTCTGAAATGATTGTCCCCTGCAATTATTATTATCCCTCATCATCGAGTTCGCTATTCAGCTTGCTAACGTTAGCTTAAACAAACGTAACATGCAACGTTAGCCTAATCTAAAATGCTCTACTACGGCGTACCTTTCATGTGGCTCGTCAGCGCAGACTCTCGCATCGTTATTTTTGCAAACTTTGCAGGAGGCTACTCGTGGGCTTGACCCTCGTCTTAGCCATGGCTTGTATTTGTCTTCTGCTAGCCAACGCTCGTTGAAACGGCAACCTCCTGGCATACTGTCATCGATCACTCTCATCAGAATGCCCAGGTCACACGTAACACAAACACTTGCAGGTCACGCGCATAGCGCGGGAAGGCCGGAGCTGTTTTATGTAAAAGCGAAGCAATTAAGCTCGCTCCGACTTCTTTATTTTCTTTTCATCTAAAAAGCGAAGTAAAGCATTTACAATTTCAAGCACTTGATCCCAAATTCAAGCACCATTCCCAAAACTCAAGCACTTTTCAAACCTTGAAAACACCTCGTACAATATCAAGGATTTCCAGCACCCGTACGAACCCTGCATCTTAGACAACTCAGGATACTCATCATAACCATTAACTGGTGTAGTCTCTGAGTTTTTACCGGACATGATGACTGGGTGAAGTCTGATCGCCGGGGTCTGCGTTATATAGCAGGGCGAGGCGGGTTAGGAACACTACAATTTTGCTCACATTCCCCTCCCCATTCCTTAACTTGGCCTGAGCACCAATCAATGTGTGGATTGTGTTTTTTTAACCAGGGGAATCCTTTTACAAGTGAGTCCTATGGGGAATTAAATAAATGAAATTGTAACATTTCAAAATGATTCTGAATAACTACCTGAACGGGCTCGGTATGATCAGTGATTTGACACATCAGTCTGCCGTGCAAAGCGCTGGCATTGATGGGGTGGGCCAAAGGAATAGCCTTAAGGTTAAGTAGTTTGGCTAGCTCCCAATCCATAAGACTCTTGTCGGCCCCAGAGTCAATCAGTGCCCCTAGTGTGTGTTCTTGGTTATAGGGTATTTCGACGGGAATTTGCTCACCAGCGCCCTCCTCATAGCCAGTGAGCTTGTCCTTTTCTCGGACATGCGGCATGCTGGTGACCCGGAAGTAGGGATGGGAATTTGAAAGCAAATGTATATTCGAATATTCGACCCCCCAAAAAACGGTTAACCAGTTAATCAAAATATACATATCCTATAAAAAAAAAAGTCGGTAAAAAAAAAAAAATCCTCTCAGCTGGAACGAGAGGTTGCGGGTATAGCAAGGTATAGTATGTATATATGCTTAATTTTGCATAGTTTGCACTCTACACCGCACTCACTAACCTGGTCGAAATATTTCCACACATTACTCCTTTTTGACGCCATGTCTGTTGTGTAGGACTCTTCTTAGAGTGTAAATAATTACCGGACTATGACTGGTAAAATATGTTGAATACCGGCAAAACTAAATCTCTCCTGTGAAAATGTCTATGTACTTTGCCGCCACACACGGTTGCCAAGCAGCGCTTATTGTTGTTTAGGCTGGCCACTCATGTGTCGAAAGTGTTGACAGGGGGCGGGGGAGCACGCTCATGAACTGTTAGCGCCGGAGCCTCGCAACGGCTGCGGAGCGCATGTGCGCCGCATTTGGGCATAAGATGAGGTTTGAGTCTGCGTGATCTGCGTGTAGGGAGGGGCAGCAGCCATATCATTAGCTAGAACTAGATCTGATGGATTTGGACATAAACGCGAGTGAAGTATAACCGGACACGAGAGAGAGAGATCAGCACCTGCAGCTCTGCCCGCTGTGAGGGACCGGTGAGCGGAGCAAAACACACCTTTAGACGTCAACTAACACATTTAGCTATGGCACTGTCGTATACATTGAATTATTCAATTTGATAATATGTAATCAACTTAGGCATCCCTCCCAAAAAAAAATTAATATTCGAATACCTGAATATTTTCGAATATTCGATTAATCGTTCCCATCCCTACCCGGAAGTCCACAGTAAAAACAGCTTCTCTCCTGTAGTCGGCGCTGTCTTTCCTTTGGGGAAATCCTGGTCCTTCCCAGCTGCATGGGTTCCTCCCGTGCTTGTGGAGGCGCTGTTCCTGGAGTTGCAGAATCCGGCGGAATCCGTGAAGAAAAATTCCCAGGAAAACGCCCCTGGTGGCTTGGAGGTCTCGGTCTCCCTTTCTCTGAGACGATTATCCACTCGAGTAGCCATGGAAATGAATGTTTTCAGGTCTTGAGGCAATTCCAACGGAGCCTGGCAATCCTTTATGGGATCTGACAGTCCGTTCATGAACGCATCTATCAATGCAGGAGTGTTCCAGCCACTGTCCGAGGCTGCGTTCTGAAATGTTATGGCGTAATCTATGACAGGGTAGGAGTGCTGCTTTATCTGCATAAGGTGGCCTCCCTGGAGGTTGAGGTCTGATAGAACACCCAGCTCATTGTGTCGTAAAAAGCGGAATACGACCTGTATGGGAGAGTCTTGAGGCCCATGCCGCGGCTCTGCCGGTGAGGTGGGAGGATCTTGGCTTCCTCGGAAACAAACGCCGCTGGATTGTGTTTATAATGTAGATCACACTGGACCAGAAACGTTCTGCAGTTTCCAGACTCGCCGGAAAACCTCTCTGGTGAGGCCAACCGAAGTGGAACAAATGCTGAACGAACCTCGGCCTGGCCAGCTGCAGGATCGACGGGAGATGGCGCCGTTGGCACATCTGGAGTCTCTAGACGGGTGAGGATCTGTTGAAGCTGTGTCGCCAGCTGATTGACCTGTGCGGTTACGGCGGTCTGCAAACCCTCCTGGCGGTCCGACAAACCTCTTACTCCGTGCCCAATAGCTGTTAGCTGCTCTTGATGCTGGTGAATTAAACTGCCTTGGGCAAACAAAACAGTCTGGAGCGCTTTTGGGTCGGCTGGGTCCATTATTGGTCAGTTCGTTCTGTCAGGACCTCGACACAAACTGATGAACCCAAATGCACGACCCAGAGACAAAGTCTTGAATGTCAAAAAAAGTATATTTATTTTTCACAGTGCAGGTAATCCCTCTTAACAGAGTAGGGGGTGGAAATAGCAAAAGGCGCTCACAAGGAGGAAAAAACTAGCATAACAAAAAGAGGACTAAAAATAAACAAAATAACAAAACCTGACTGAATTGAAAAGCGATCCTTTCAGAGCTGAGGCTTGGCTCGACCATTTGGGGAAATAAACAAGACGAACTGACACAGGACAGGGGAGAGACAGGACAAGAGGTGAGTGGGAACAGGTGGAAACAATCAGGGGCGGGGCAGACACTGATGATGGTGGGAAAAACACACAAGGGGAGGAAGAAACAGGCCCTGAAATGAAAGACAAGAGGTAAGTACAAAATAAAACAGGAAATGACAGACAAAATACATAAACATAACTAACACATTTGACGAGACACAGCAGTTGCATGCCTCATACCCCTCTATTTCGTAGTACCCCTCAATGCAGTGCACAATACCTCAACATGGGCGGAGCCTCAATGCCCCTCCTTCTCAACCTTTGAGGCACCTGACGGCAGCTCAACATGGGCGGAGCTTCACAGATGAAATGTTGAATCCTGTTTCCAGGTAAGCAGTTCTGTTCTGTTAATCATAGCGTCAGTGTACGATGGAGGTAAGTAATCCCTGAATAAATTAACTATTTGTTTTTGCTGCGGTTTAAAATGTGTTGATTTTAAGTCTCACTTATTTGCTGTCAAATGTGCGCTGTCGCTACTAGGACGTGCATGTCCTAGTGATGCAGTAAGCAAAACTACATTTGTGTTGCTTCAAAATAGTAGGATTGCTGTATAAGCAAAGTCCTGAAAACGTTATATTATTTTTGCACTACTTGAGAAATACTAATAACTATACTATGCATGACCTAAATTTCAATTCGATTTTAAAAATAAATAAATGTATATGCAGCTTATTTTATTCCTGCCTATTGCCTAACCTGACTTTACTGACTGTGTGTTTGTATTCTGCCAGATCCTGAACAGCTGTCTTACAGTTATTGAGAAGGTATTGAAGCTGTTCTAAAAATATGTAAATATATGTATAAAACATACTATATTATATCAAACAATTATAAGATATTACATTATGAAACTACATCTGTTACAGAGAGTAGATGGCATGTTTGCTGCCAACAGCCATGTTATAGCTGCCTGGTTTCCACCATCTTCGCTGAATCCGATGCAACACCTGCCGGTATTTTGATCATGATTATCCATGTTGCTGCTCCAAGTTCTTGAACCAACTCATTACTGTAGTCACATCAACACAACTGGTTTTTTGCTTTTCCAGGAAAATGCAGCAAATCTCCAATGGCTTCTCCTTCCAGTGTGGGAACCTGGACACTGGACACTCTGTGTAAGTACATGTAGTTCAGTCTTTACTATTGTTTGTTTACTGTACAATGAAATTTGCCATGCCGAAAATAGTGTTTCTATTAGGGATGTAACGATACCAAAAACTCACGGTACGATAATATCGCGATAACAAGTCCACGGTACGGAAATATATTTTTTTAATGTTTCTTTATTAAATAATAAATCTGATTTGTACAGTATTTTAGTAGGATAGCAGTATTTTAAAGTGTCAAAAACAAAGTGACAGTAACAGACTGGAACAAGAAAACCAGTGTGTTTGTACCTACTAGTACTACCAAACAAAGTAGGCATTTGTGGTGGTGGCGAAGTCGATAGGGACTTGGCTTGGCAACTGGAAGGTCACCAGTTCAAGTCCCGGCAAGACCAAGTGCTACCGAGGTGTCCCTGAGCAAGGCACCGTTCCCTACACTGCTCCCCGGGCGCCGTTCAAAATGGCAGCACACTGCTCCTAACACTAGGATGGGTCAAATGCAGAGAAACAATTTCCCCACGGGGATTAATAAAGTATATCAAATCAAATAATTTTCTTTGTGCCACTGCATCTCACAAATAAACAAGGACATTTAATAATCAGACCCTGCAATAAAATAAATCAAGTTTCACTTTAGTTTTTCAAGTAACTCAACTCAAACTCACTAAGTCACTCACTCAGCATCATCAGACAGGTTTTTAGGAATATGAGCATGTCCACATTTCCAGGTAGAGCTTTGGCCATGGGTGACAGCAGTGGGTCAAACTGTACATTGTCTCTCCACCACTTCAAAAACAATACCATTTTTGCCAAGAAGGTGAGGCTTATTGACAGGGCAAGATATAAATATACTGTTGGTACTTGTCAATGTCTCTAGGTGTGTAAATGTAGCCCTGTAAATACGATGTCCTTTTGTGTTCTGTTGTTTTATGTTCATGTTGTAACTTGCTGCCATGTTGGACAGGTCTCTCTTGAAAAATAGATCGATGATCTGAATGGGACCACCTGGTTAAATAATTTTTAAAACAAAAAAAAGTGTTTAAAACAAAAATCGCGGTGGATTTTGTCAGTCTCACGACGGTATTGGGACGTTTATTTACCGTGATACCGCGATATTCGGTATATCGTTACATCCCTAGTTTCTATCTTTAAATTCAACGCTTAATTTAGTTGTATAATACAGATCCTACAACTTTATAATATAACGTTTGTATGTCAAAGTATACCTGTTGATATTGGAACGTGTGATATTAACAGATACTGAGGCCACAAGCTAGGGAGATTTTCTTTCTAGATCCCCTCCGTGGCACTGGCTGGAGAGATGATAGTCGCACCAAACCATTCAGGTTTTTTGGCGCACAGTTCCATCACATCCGGACAGTGGTAGTTCTGTTTCAGACCACTTGTCTATCTTTTTTGAATCTATAGCTCTGTTTTATTTGAACTAGCTCAACCTTGACAAGACTGAGCTGCTCTTCCTTCCGGGAAAAGATTGTCCCACTCTTGACCTAACAATCAACATCGGCACCTCAGTTGTTTCCCCGACTCAGACTGCAAGGAATCTGGGTGTGACCCTAGATAACAACCTGTCCTTCACTGCAAACATCGCTGCTACAACCCGTTGCTGCAGATACACGCTTTACAACATCAGGAAGATACGTCCCCAGCTGACTCAGAAAGCGACTCAGGTTCTGGTCCAGGCTCTCGTCATCTCACGCCTAGACTACTGCAACTCCCTCCTGGCTGGTCTACCTGCATGTGCCATCCGACCTCTGCAGCTCATCCAGAATGCAGCGGCTCGTCTGGTCTTCAACCTTCCTAAATGTTCCCACACCACTCCGCTCCTCCGCTGCCTTCACTGGCTTCCGGTAACTGCTAGAATCCACTTCAAGACACTGGTACTTGCTTACCATGCTGCGAATGGATCTGGCCCTTCGTACATCCAGGACATGGTTAAACCGTACACCCCAGCGCGTGCACTACGCTCTGCATCAGCCAAACGACTCGATGCACCCTCGCTGCGAGGGGGACCCAAGTTCCCATCGGCGAAAACACGTGGGTTTGCTGTCCTGGCTCCAGGATGGTGGAATGAGCTCCCCATTGACATCAGGACGGCAGATAGCTTGCACATCTTCCGGCGCAAACTGAAAACTCATCTCTTTCGACTCCACTTCGAGCGATAGAACTATTAACAAAGCACTTATATACTAATAAAGGACTGGCTTATCTAAAGCCAGTTGAGTAGCACTTGAAATGTTTGGCTCTATGAAACCTGATGTACTTATATGATTCTGTTTTCTTCAAGGTTGTGTCTTCCTGGTTGAATGTACTTATTGTAAGTCGCTTTGGATAAAAGCGTCAGCTAAATGCAATGTAATGTAATGTAACTAACATGGGATGCATTGTATTAAATAAAAGGCATTAAACAGAACCATAGATGCCACTGTTTTACCCTTTAATTACTTTTTTTTTGGAAGTTCAAGTTTGTTCCTGTTCCAACAGTGTTCAAAGATTTTCTGCATGATTTTCGAGTACTTATAAAGTTGAATTAAATTGTACTTATTCTTAACTTTCACATGCATTGTGTTCACAGAAACCTTGCTCAGATCTTGTGCCCTGGGCCTAGGGCAAGTCTTGGTGTGGATGATGTCCAGGTTAGATTTGTTACAATTATTCTATTCACTGAAGAGAATGATGTAATTGTCATTTTTGACTTTTCATACTACAGGGCCAACCAAGACAAGGGTTCTCGAACAACTGTGGGGTGTTTGTTTTGATGGTAAGATACTGGATATACACTGAACACAAATATAAATGCAACACTTTTGTTTTTGCTCCCATTTTTCATGAGATGAACTCAAAGATCTAAAACATTTTCTATATACACAAAATAACCATTTATCTCAAATATTGTTCACAAATCTGAAAAAAATCTGTGATAGTGAGCACTTCTCCTTTGCCGAGATAATCCATCCCACCTCACAGGTGTGGCATATCAAGATGCTGATTAGACAGCATGATTATTGCACAGGTGTGCCTTAGGCTGGCCACAATAAAAGGCCACTCTGAAACGTTGCGTGGAAGTCGGAAACAGTACTGAAGGAGTGGCAGACCGGGGTGGTGGTTCCCCTTTTTAAAAAGGGGGATCAGAGGGTGTGTGCCAATTACAGAGGCATCACACTACCCAGGCTCCCCGGGAAAGTTTACTCTAAGGTACTCGAAAGGAGGGTCAGGCCGATTGTCGAACCTCAGATTGAGGAGGAACAATGCGGATTCCGTCCTGGTTGTGGAACAACGGATCAGCTTTTTACTCTCGCAAGGATCCTGGAGTGGGCCTGGGAGTACGCTTATCCGGTCTACATGTGTTTTGTAGACTTGGAGAAGGCGTATGACCGAGTTCCCAGGGAGTTACTGTGGGAGGTGCTGCGGGAGTATGGGGTGAGGGGGTTTCTACTCAGGGCCATCCAATCTCTGTACTCCCAAAGCGAGAGCTGTGTCCGGGTCCTCGGCAGTAAGTCGGACCCATTTCCGGTGAGGGTTGGCCTCCGCCAGGGCTGCGCTTTGTCACCAATCCTGTTTGTAATATACATGGATCGGATTTCGAGGCGTAGTCATGGGGGAGGGGGTCTGCAGTTCGGTGGGCTAAGGATTGCACCACTGCTTTTTGCAGATGATGTGGTTCTAATTGCTTCATCGGTCTGCGACCTTCAGCACTCACTGGATCGGTTCGCAACCGAGTGTGAAGCAGCTGGGATGAGGATCAGCACCTCCAAATCTGAGGCCATGGTTCTCAGCAGGAAACCGATGGACTGTCCACTCCAAGTAGGGAATGAGTCCTTACCCCAAGTGAAGGAGTTCAAGTATCTCGGGGTCTTGTTCTCGAGTGAGGGAACAATGGAGCGTGAGATGGGCCGGAGAATCGGAGCAGCGGGAGCGGTACTGCAGTCGCTTTACCGCACCGTTGTGACGAAAAGGGAGCTGAGCCAGAAGGCAAAGCTCTCTGTCTACCGGGCCATTTTCGTTCCTACCCTCACCTATGGTCATGAAGGATGGGTCATGACCGAAAGAACCAGATCGCGGATACAAGCGGCCGAGATGGGTTTTCTCCGCAGGGTGGCTGGTGTCTCCCTTAGGGATAAGGTGAGAAGTTCGGTCATCAGGGAGGGACTCTGAGTTGAGCCGCTCCTCCTTCGCGTCGAAAGGAGCCAGTTGAGGTGGTTCGGGCACCTAGTTAGGATGCCACCTGGGCGCCTCCCTAGGGAGGTGTTCCAGGCACGTCCAGCTGGGAAGAGACCAAGGGGTAGACCTAGGACCAGGTGGAGGGATTATATCTCTTCGCTGGCCTGGGAGCGCCTTGGGATCCCCCAGTCAGAGCTGGTTGATGTCGCCAGGGAAAAGAAAGTTTGGGGCTCTCTGCTGGAACTGCTACCCCCGCGACCCGACCACGGATAAGCGGGAGAAGATGGATGGATGGATTAATTTTGAGTAGATTATTTCCATTGCATTGCATCAGAGATAGTTTATTTAAATCATACATCTAGGTTACTTAATAGACTCTGCCTTACTCTTGACTACTGTCCTAGTTTTCTAATGTGTGATGACGCTGTATAGCAGAGAGGGAGCAATGAATCTTATCCTGTGAGATTTCAAAAAGTATCTTAATCAGTAATCCAAACTTGAGTTAACTTCACAATGGCTAAAGGTACACGAAAGTAAGCATTTACATAGGGTCCTTCTCACTTCGGTTAAATGGATTCCTTGCATCCCTCACTTGCGTTGTTTCCCTGCGACTAGTCCCTCCCACCAGGGAAGCATGGAGAGACGCAAGGAAACCACGAGAAGCAGGGAAATGAGTTTTAAGAGCAATGGGACGTCCTCCGGAGCGTCACTTGAAGCGACGTCCGTTTGTGATGACGCTGCACAGCTGATCGTCTGACAGCAGCTCTGTCCCCGTTATTTCCACACACACCCCCGCCTCTGTTAGTACACATTTACTGACACAAACATTTGTATCATCTGTTGTAGACCCAAATAAATAAAATCAGATAAGAACTCATTCTCAAAAAAGATAAACGCCATTCTTAAAATGTATAAACGAAAAAAGCGATCATGAAAATGTTTCCAAAAAATGAATAAAATGATTGTTGACCACTTAGTTGTTCAGATATATCACATATTTGTAACTAAATGAAACATGAATTGAAACAAAACACGGTATAAACTGAGGAGTGACTCCCGTGAGGTTCATGTGTTTTCTTCACTCCGCTGGGAAACTGCTCTCATGTCAAGAAGCATCAGATCAGTGCATGCACTGCCTCGTCCAATCAGTGAGCGATACAGAGTAAGGGGGCGGGGCGAGTGTCTGAGGATTTCATCGAAGGATGGTCTGGTAGTTCCTCGATTATAGCTCCTCCATTATCGTTCCTCTCTCCTCCGGCAAAAATAAGGCCATTAGGACGCTACTCAAGATGGCGCAGACAAATCAACTTCCGGTGAGACCGAGACCGAGGAGCGAGGAAATGAAAAATAAGAGAAGTGAGAAGGGCCCTTGGTGTTTTGATGATGAGGGGGTCCTGGGAAAATGTTCTCCTCTGTCAGAGGTACTAGGCCCCTAACATTTGGAGAATCCCTGTATTAAAGGAAATACGGTATTGCACTTTTAACATGTGTGTCATGATGATTTACAGCCACATGGGGGCAGGCTGACCCAAAAGATAGCATATCAAGCGAGGTACAGGTTGACTGTAGGGAGAAAGCTCTTTACTAAGGGCCCTTCTCACTTCGGTTAAATAGATTCCTTGCGTCCCTCACTTGCGTCGTTTCCCTGCGACTAGTCCCTCCCACCAGGGAAGCATGGAGAGACGCAAGGAAACCACGAGAAGCAGGGAAATTAGTTTTAAGAGCAATGGGACGTCCTTTCCTCCGGAGCGTCACGTGAAGCGACGTCCGTTTGTGATGACGCTGCACAGCTGATCGTCTGACAGCAGCTCTGTCTCCGTTATTTCCACACACACCCCCGCCTCTGTTAGTACACATTTACTGACACAAACATTTGTATCATCTGTTGTAGACCCCAATACATTAAATCAAATAAGAACTCATTCTCAAAAAAGATAAACGCCATTCTTAAAATGTATAAACGAACATTAGTTGGATTAATATTGATTAGAGTGCACAATAGAAATAAAATAATTGAGAGAAGAAAAAGAGATATGTTATCTATCAAAACCCAGTTAGATTAACATTCATTGGATTGCACACTTTGTGTGTTTGTGTGGATATGTAGCACATTAACATTTTAATAGCACTTAATGACTGACTGAATGGAAATGACAATAAATGAAAATGTAAAACGAAAAAAGCGATCATGAAAATGTTTCCAATAAATGAATAAAATGATTTTTGACCACTTGTTCAGATATATCACATATTTGTAACTAAATGAAACATGAATTGAAACAAAACACGGTATAAACTGAGGAGTGACTCCCGTGAGTTTCATGTGTTTTCTTCACTCCGCTGGGAAACTGCTCTCATGTCAAGAAGCAGAGAACCGCAGTGACGAATCCTAAAACCCTGAAGTAAGTTAGCATTTTTAGCACTCCCGGTGCCTTCGTCAAAAAGCAATGCATTTTCTCCATAGGGTTTTGGAAAATAGCTCGAAATAAGGTCTGTGGTTGACACAAATTTAAGAGATAAATCACGTTTTGTTCTACGACATTAAATACATCAGCAGTGACCCCACTGGAGATTTTTGAAGAGTTTACGTGCCCAGGTATATTTAAAAAAGTACCCAACTCGCCTGTACAGTGGGGTAAGGCGCTCATTTTGCAGCTCATGGTTTCAAAACAGAGATTGGCTGGAATATTCATGTGAAAAAGATGCCATCTTCTGCTATGCATGTAGACATTTCGGTTCAAGTAAGTCAGATGCCTTCACCACAACTGGCTACAAAAATGGCGCCATGCTCTTATAGGCTACGTGATAAGGGACTGGGAAGGCATGAATCAAGCAAAGAGCACATAGATCCATAGATCTCTTAATTTTGCTCTCAAAGTGCACCAGATTGATGCTTTGAACTTCAATATTTAAAATAAAATCTTCCCGGGGGAGCATGCCCCCGGATCCCACTAGAGGAGGTGAGGACCCTCCTAGAGGGTGTTAGGTCCACTCCAATAGCACTTTACAACTGCACCCTCTCTAATCTCAGATGCACCCTGAGTCATTTTGTTCTGGAACCGGGCCTGAGCTGACGTTACATTTTTGTCCATGTCACGGTGAAATGTAAATGATGGGTAGTGACTGTATCGCCGTTTTAGAGATGGCGCTGCTGAAAAGACCGCAACATAAGTAAAGATAATGAATACATCCTATTAAAACCTGTGTGGCTTATATGATAAGTCTAATTAGTACAAGCAGCATAACGTTTCACCATGTAACTAAAGATTGTAGTCAGGGAAATCAGTTTGACATATTGAACTAATAACAAATCACCTCTGGCTGGCAGAGAACTCTCTGCTCCATAGCTTCTCTTGGACGTCAAATCACATGTACATTTTACATTTATATTCAATTTAATATTCCATCCCTCACATACTTTTGTATATATAATAACTTAGATTTTGTTTTTCTTGTTATGCTGCTGCAACACAAACATTTCCCAAATTGGGATCAATAAAGTCATATCTTAATTAATTAAGAAATATAACTATTATAATTAGTGTAGCAGCTGACACCTATTTTCAATATGGATTAATTTACCATTTATTTCTTTAGTTCAATTTGTATCTTTAAAATGTCCAAATAGTGAAAATATTCAAGAGGCTTATCAAAGTGCAAGGTTATATCTTTAGATGTTTTGTTTTAGCCTATGTACTGTATGTCTTAATGCTCTTATATGTGACGGTGTGACTTCCATGAAACTAATATGTTATATCTTCCCAACAGACGAGCTGACAGGAAACCTAACACTCTAACAACCACAACATTGCAAAGGCGAGTAAATGTAAATTAAAAACGATTCACAATTTCTTCTTCTTTCTTGCAGTGAGGTGAAGCTGACCTTGCACTTGGTGCCAGTAAGGATGCTCCTCACGCAGGCTGAATGTTTCTCCCTCCTTACTGACACAGAAGCCCTTGATTTGCAATGCTTCACTAATTGTCATTTCCCTGGCTCCGTAGGGACACTTTACCTCCAGCACAGCGGAAGACCCTACCAGACCATCTGGAGATGCCCCCAACACTCCTGATTGGGAGAGCCACAAACCTGACTCATGGACCTGCATCTGGGTTGCAGTGGTGAATGCCCTGACGCCCTCACATTCATTCATAGTCCCCCACTGTACAGACAAAACACCATCAAAGGCCTGTTGTTGCCCTAGCACCCTGGCACTAAGGGAAGCAGTCACACGCTTTGACCTCAGGACAGCTCCAAAGTTGCTGGCAGTCAACCTTTCTTTCCTGAACAAATGCCAGTTTGGGTTGGTTCGCTGACCAGTGGTAGCCACCTGAATTGCCCTCTGTTGCTCCTCAGACAATGCCATGCTTGCCACAATTGCCTCAGGTCCCTGATGCCCAACAGATTTGATAATTTCAGGAACAGTAAGTGTTTCCAAGCTGTAGTGTTCCTCTTCTGGCTCGGGGGAGAGAAGCCAAGAAATTCCTGAGAACCTGCCCCCGAGTCTGTCCCTCAGCCAGTCACGATCTTCGGAGGTGGGCTCTCTTGTCAGCGGGTTGAATGACTTATTGGTTGGAGGAAATAGCTCCTCCACTGAATGCGTATGTTTAGCTGCCTTTGGCTTCTTCCACTGACAGGGGGTGTCAGTGCAGCTGAAACTATGGACGGCAAAGATGGCTAATGCAGCCGCATGACTGCATTTCCATTCTCCACGTGGGCATTCACATTTTGTGGAGAGAATTCCCTCTTCTCCTGTAGATACCTGTGGTGGTGGGATTGTTTTATTATTTAAAATATATTTACATTTGTAATGCCTTCCCAATTATCCCTTTAATTGTTTATAGCCTACTGTATGTTTATTTCATGGATATTTCTGTGTTTTCTGGTGTGTAATATTTGTAATAAAGATTTCATGTGACACATCAAATCGATGTGTTAATGGGAATTAATGTGAATAAATTAACTCTAGGTTAACGGTACTCTTGCTATCACTACTCACCGACACTATAAACCTTGTCTCTCATGCTCGCCCTGACAACACCGGTAAGCACACCTTCATCTAGGCTGCACTGCTGTACGTGTCCTGACTTGTAGTGGTTCTCTCCTCTATCTACACTCTTCTTGTCATCTTTGTAAAATGATATCAGACTGGTAATTGACACAGCCATGACTTCTAGTTAAATTCAGTGTGGCTAAAATGAAAAGCTTTGTTAAAATATGCAAGCACGCGGAAGTCAAAGTCAGCTTTATTGTCGAAAATTCTACATGTGTTACACATCCAGAAATATTGTTTCCCACAGTGTGACATGTATACATAAAACAAAACAAAAAGGGCCTAGATAAACGGGGTATACAGTTTAAAATGTTAATAATATATTTAAAGTGTTCAAAGTGCAGTTTCAGTGCAAGTCAGTTGAAACGATCTTAAGTTGGCGTGACGTTGAAGTCGTGCGACCCTGCTGCTGTACTGGCTTGTAGTTCGTTTATAGCATAACGTTATCATTTCGCTTTTGGCGACTAGATTTATGATTCAAACATTATAAAAGTAGGAGAGACATGTGGAGATTATCCGGCTGAACAAAACGTGATCCCTCTCTTAAATGTGTGTCAACCACAGACCTTATTTCGAGCTATTTTCCAAAATCCTATGGAGAAATTGCATTGCGTTTTTCACGAAGGAACCGGAAGAAGTTTACTCCCGGGTTTTAGGATGCGTCACTGCGGTTCTCTATTGGCCCTTCTCACTTCGGTTAAATGGATTCCTTGCTTCCCTCACTTGCGTCGTTTCCCTGCGACTAGTCCCTCCCACCAGGGAAGCATAGAGAGACGCAAGGAAACCACGAGAAGCAGGGAAATTAGTTTTAAGAGCAATGGGACGTCCTTTCCTCCGGAGCGTCACGTGAAGCGACGTCCGTTTGTGATGACGCTGCACAGCTGATCGTCTGACAGCAGCCAGCTTTGTCCCCGTTATTTCCACACACCCCCCCCGCATCTGTTAGTGCACATTTACTGACACAAACATTTGTATCATCTGTTGTAGACCCAAATAAATCAAATCAAATAAGAACTAATTCTCAAAAAAGATAAACACCATTCTTAAAATGTATAAACGAACATTAGTTTGATTAATATTGATTAGAGTGCACAATAGAAATAAAATAATTGAGAGAAGAAAAAGAGATATGTTATCTATCAAAACCCAGTTAGATTAACATTCATTGGATTGCACACTTTGTGTGTTTGTGTGGATATGTAGCACATTAACATTTTAATAGCACTTAATGACTGACTGAATGGAAATGACAATAAATGAAAATATAAAACGAAAAAAGCGATCATGAAAATGTTTCCAAAAAATAAATAAAATGATTGTTGACCACTTAGTTGTTCAGATATATCACATATTTGTAACTAAATGAAACATGAATTGAAACAAAACACGGTATAGACTGAGGAGTGACTCCCGTGAGGTTCATGTGTTTTCTTCACTCCGCTGGGAAACTGCTCTCATGTCAAGAAGCATCAGATCAGTTCATGCACTGCCTCGTCCAATCAGTGAGCGATACACAGTAAGGGGGCGGGGCGAGTGTCTGAGGATTTCATCGAAGGATGGTCTGGTGGTTCCTCGGTTATAGCTCCTCCATTATCGCTCCTCGGTCCTCCCGCAAAAATAAGGCCATTGGGACGCTACTCAAGATGGCGCAGACAAATCAACTTCCGGTGAGACCAAGGAGCGAGGAAATGAAAAATAAGAGAAGTGAGAAGGGCCCTAAGACATGTGCAACCAAGCAAGCGTACTCGAGATTGAGAAACAGTCTCGAGTACAGCAGTAACGCATTTGCATTTGAAAAATTAAGACTGCTCTGTCTGAATCATAGGTCTACTTAGTTTAACTTTCTTCCAATAATATATTTGTAAATATTCCAAATTAAGGATGAAAACAATGATTGTAGTAAAGTATTTTAAGTACTTCCGTGGTTGAAGATGTTATCGGGGATGATGGTTGCTCTTGAGATGTGGACTGTAGTAAGAGCTTCTGATCACTTTGCTGTAGGCTTTAGAACTCCAATTTCACATTTTGTAATAGAGTATTAGCATTACTATATTTGTCTATGACACACACACACACACTGTACATCCTGCTGTGTATGCTGCTACTTAACTAACGGCAGAGGGCACTTCGTCTCATTTTGATTGCTTGTCATGTTTCGCTATATTGTGACTTCATTTTTGCTTCACTCATCTGTACTTATTTACTTGATGTGTATTTTTCTTATCGTACCTGGTTTTAGGTTGTTTTTTGTTTTATTGAAGATTGCATGTCTTTAAGGGTCTGTCCATCTGACCTGTGGTGACATTGAGACGACCAGAACTCACTTCCTGTTCTGGGGCACAAACTGTGACCATACCAGGGTTCAGTTTCTAATGTGAATTTTTGTAACATAAACCGGATTTGGTGTGTAGAACAGTGCCAGCTTCAGCCGTTAGATCAGTGGCACCTCAGCACTAAATCACTACAGAGTACAAATACAGTATGTCTGAGAGATATATGCAATTCATAGGGCTGTATCTCATCAATGAGGCCATTATAGTACATAAAGCAGCCTGTTCGTCTTCAGCGTGTGGAGGAGTGCACTATCTGTGTTGTTTGGGACCCTTAAATGCAGTGGTGTAAAGTAACTAAGAACATTTACTCAAGTACTGTACTTAAGTACAATTTAGAAATAATTATACTTTACTTGAGTATTATAATTTGTTGCTACTTTGTACTGTACTTCTACTGCATGATTCAGAGGTAACGTGTACTTTTCCTCCACTACATGTATTTAATCCCTTTAGTTACTTCACAGATCTGGATGAATGATGTGAAATCTAATCAAGTGTTGAATCAGACTTTAGTTCCACCTGGAGTAAATCCACCAGCTACCCTGCAGTATACAAAGTCATTCAAACTATCTGCACCTTTACCAGCTTTGAGAACACTTTCATGATCAATCATTATAAAACATATCATATATATTATTCTGAAATGGACCAATCTGCACAACGACTACTTTTACTGTCGCAACTTTCACTATATTTTGATGAGAATACTTTTCTACGTTTACTTGAGTAACATTTTGAATGCAGGACTTTTACTGTAACAGAGTATTCCTACACTCTGGTACTTCTACTTTTACTCAAGAACAAGATCTGAGTACTTCTACTTTTACTCAAGTACAAGATCTGAGTACTTCTACTTTTACTCAAGTACAACATCTGAATACTTCTACTTTCACTACAAGATCTGAGTACTTCTACTTTTACTCAAGAACAAGATCTGAGTACTTCTACTTTTACTCAAGTACCAGATCAGAGTATTTTTCTCAATACTGCAACATTGAAATGGGTTCTTCCCGTATCTGTCTTTCCTCCTGTTAACCATGACCCTGACACAGAGCCTTACTGGAACTCTCCCCCAGTTTGCTGTGGGCCAGCTTGACCATCACGTGTTCAGCAGTGTTGGTGTAGTGCTCCGGTGTCCACTAACTTTTGGCTATGCAGTGTAGGTTACACTCATGTCACGTTGTTTATCTGAAAGGATTTAGCTCAGAGCTGCTGCAGTACATTAATCCAATAAGTGGAGTTTATCTACAGTGTGTAATACCCAAATAACAATAGATGCACTAACATTTTATTCACATTTATTTTTGCTTTTAGTGCGCTCACAGACAATTAGAACACCTTAAGCAGAGGAGTTTAATAGCATTAAGCAAAGTTACATTCCGTCTCTAGGTCAAACTGGTCAAAGCTTCTCCAGTATTTACCAAAGGAAACAAAGAGAGATAGAGGGACAAGATGCTACACACACATTTGCATCTAATAGATTCCTTACATTTTGTCAAAGACCACTGAAAAACCATTTCTTGCTGTAATCAAAAACATAGCACGGTATATAAACAGTCAACCATCCACTTATCACAGCTTGGTTTCGTTTAAGAAGGTCTTCCAGGTGGACTTTTGTGTTATCTTACAAAATTGAGCGGGTTTTAAAAGAGCTGCAAACTTCATGTGCTTCTTCTTGAGCAAGATTTAATTTTGTACAATAATCACAGTTAAAAACACCCCGCCTATACATACTTACATTTGTATTAAGGTCATAAAACCAACAATAAACAATAAAGCCTATACAACTTGTATTTCTACTGAATCACTGACAGCTAATGAGATGTGAAAGCTCCTATGAGTTCATATTTCTTCCTAAAAACCTAACTCTGGAAATTCTTGTTGTAAAAATGACTTGTTGTAAACCGTATGGTGTATGTCCACGTTGGTCTCCGTTTTTAGACTATTATTTTTTCTAAATAATCTGTGGCACTTCTAGCCCCCCCCTCCATACCATTTTGTTAACATTTTGTATAACAATTCAAATAGAAAAAAATGTAATACTGATGAAAAAAGATATGGCAGTGAGGTTGCCCTAATGGGGTTTAGAAACTGAAGCCACCCACCTCTGGCCCGCTGGAGTGGAAATAACAAGGGGCCAGAAGGGGTTTTGTGAAAGGGGGAATGTAAACCAACAAATCAAAAAAAGCCTCAGAGAATCCCTGGTTGTAGAAATGTTCTTTAAAGCCAGGACCTGGCGTCACTCCAACATACAAACAGGGAGATGTTCTTTGATTCTCTTCTTTTCTCCTTTTTTCCAATTTCTCCCTCTTCTGGAACTTATTCAGTTGGTTCTGCCACGGCAGCCGGAGCCTCCGCTGACGCTGCTTCCTGTGAGGGGGGGGCAGCCTCCTCTGTTGTGGGTGCCTCCTCGGCTGGTTTCTCCTCGGGGGCCGTGGCCTCCACAGCGGGCTTCTCTGCGGCTGCGTCTGGCCCTGCCTCCTCCTTGGCGGGCTCTGCAGCAGGTGTGGACCCCCCCTCAGCAGTCTTGGCCTCCTCACTGGGTGCCGCTGCCTCCTCTGTGGCCTCCTCTGTGGATGCTGCTGCCTCCTCGGCCTCTGCTTCCTCTCCTGTCTCCTTTTTGGTCTTCTTAAAAGAGAAGCCGCTGAGCTTGAAGGACTTTTTGAAGGAAAACCGCTTCTTCTTCTTCTTGGGGGTTTCGTTGCTGGTGGAAGGTGTTGCGCCCTCCTCTGTCTTTGCTGCCGCCTCTCCCTCAGCAGGGGCAGGAGACGCTGCCTCTACGGTCTCCCCCTCTGCAGCCTCCTTCTCCGCGGGGGCCTCGGCCTGGTCCTCCTGGGGGCTCTCCTCGGCCGCCGCCCTGCCGTTGGCCTGGACCACCTCCTCTTTGCCGTTCTCAGCCGCTGTCGGAGAGGCGTCTCCGTTCACTTTCACATGGCCGTTTTCCTAAAGAGAGAAACAGGGTCTGTTAGTGCCATGTTAGGAGCTGGCATGGTTTCCAGACTGAAGCCGTACAGCAGGGGCAGCAGACCCCAGATCAGATCAGGGACAGACTCACTTTAGGCCCCCCTTCTACCGTGGAGCTTTTGGAGACTTGGCACTTGACCGTTAGGAAAACAATCGAACGCTGCTTCACAGTAACGTTCTTGACTAAAGAATGCAACATGTTTTGGCCCTGGACTTCTCTCTCACCCTGAGCAGAGCGCAGTGCCCGGATGGATCGCCAGGGGTCAGTGCCTGCGCGCTCCAGCAGCGCGCACCAAGCAAAGCAGCTGCTCATTATGACAGGAGATGCCCGTTAGTGCAGACACACTTCAGACATATTTCCTAAACATGTATAAAACCTAAACGGGGTTCCGAATTGTACGTTTTCTCAGATATACAAACTGTTCAAAGAAGCGATTAGACACAGCCCCTAATTCCAGGGATACCAACCCTGCTCCCCCCCCTCCTCCTGTGTGATAGCCGGCTGCCATCTCCACTTTCTAGTGGAGCATCTGTAACAAAAGCTCGGTGCTCTGGGCGCACAGCCGTTGTTGCTCTGTGCCTCCTGTCTTACTCAGCAGTTTTTACATTTCCATCGACAGGATTTCCAAGTGAAGCTCTTATTTTTATCCTACAATATTTTTTGATTGCATTTACCAGGCAATCCTTCAACACATGGTTTTATCAAAATGCTACATTCAAAGTGGTTGTATTCACAAAAGATCAAACCAACTAGTCTTCCTGCTCAAAATGAATAGCTTGTTTTCACATTTCCGTGCCATATAATGCTTTCAATGTAAGACTAGACATATCAAAGACTTATCTGTTACTCTAATCTATTCATAATTATTCACAAGTATTTCCAATTAGTTCAAACTCCCACCACAGGTCTCCATTCACTCAATCCACAATTACGCACGGATCGCGCCCTCAGAGCGCATCCCTCCAGAGGGGCCAGATTCTCCCTGCTGGATGAGAAGAGGCGGCGGATATAATATCGTTTACCTGTCCGTTGGCCTTGGTGGGTGAAGCAGCCACCTCTCCGGGCTTCTCAGTCACGGTTTCAGCCTTTCCAGATGTCTTGGTCAATTGCGCTCCCATGCTTTTAGCTCCAACAAAGAAACTCAACTGATCCAAAAAACGAACAAAGACCCACAAGCCTCTTTGTTGAAACGTTAAGCTCTTCGCTGCCGTGTCCCTTTCTGTAAAAAGAAAAAGTTCAAAGAGAAAATGTAACGCCAAGTCCAGACAGAGCGATGAGGATTTTCTTTAAATCAGGAGAAAGCTGACAGGTAGGAGCGGTAACAAAATCCAGTATAGTGTAGACAGGCTGCAAAATGGAGAAATGTCCCGTGTTGCTAATAAGATGCGGAGTCCAACGCCCAAGTGAAGAGATGAATGGGAGCTCGGAGCGATGACGGCACCACACTCTGATTCAGCAAATCACAGCCGCCGCTCAGAGCGGGGGCGGGGTTTGGGAAAGGGAGCGAACAATGGATTGTAGCGCTGCGTTCAGGGTACGTTGGGATCATACATTTCTGAATAATCGGAAACATAAAACCTCTTCAATGCAACAAGATATTTCCAAACCTCATTCTGCTTTGTCTTGCATGTACATGTAAAATACCCAGCCATGATGAGCAAGTATGAACGTTTATAAAAATGAAACATAAAGATATTTTCCTTTTCATCTTTTTGCACTAGTAAATTATAGCCTACTATAACTCAAGGTATAATGACTAGCGTAGAGAGTCATTTATTAACTTTTGTTGGGTCCAAACTGAAAATACGTCAATTAAAATTAATATTTGTTTCATTATTATCATTTGATATGTTGTTTTGTATAGCTTTGTCAGAGTTGATACATATTTGTAATATTAATGATTCAACTTAATGTATGTGATGTTCAAAAAAGGTCAGGTCTGTGTCATTGCACCTAATTCCAAGACTTAGATAACCATAGCATGTATAAGTTGAGCTCCAAAGAAAAGAGAGAAGCAATCTGAGTGCCGGGGCGACAACGATACAGATTCCATCCGAGCTGACGTCAGCCCGGAATAGTGTCCGTTTATCTTCATCTGATGCTACTGTACATATTCCACCACATTTCAGAAACAAGAATGGATAGGCAGTGTGACGAGCTATAGCATGATGGGATGTGCAGTATTTGTTCATCTATGTGAGGAAGTGCTTTTTTTGTCCAGTGTTTTATTCACTTGATTAGCCACAGAAAAGTTGGATTTTTCCATTCATAAAGTTATTTTCAATGTACAATTTCTTACTTTGATTGGATGCCATTAGTCCCAACTCCCCAGGTACCAATGTTAGCTATATCAACTGTAGTACTGTAGAAAACAGTTACGTTCGTTTTCCGAATGTTGTCATTGATCTGCTAGCAAAGTACCACTTCATGTGACATCCCGGTTACTACTTATGTTCCCCTCATATAGGAACTTAAGTTCAACTGAAATATGGTCACAAGCCAGTAGTGGAGCAATGATGCCTTACGTGAATGGAACTTCAGTGCAATCGTTTTTATTTTTTGTGATCATATTTCTTTTTAAAAGCAATGTCTCCCTATTTGACTAAGCATATTTTCAATTAGTTAGCCAAGACCTGGGAACATTTTACAAATATATTGATCAGAAACATGTTGCTTTGCATATTGACATAAATGATCCCTTAATATTTTTGCATAAAGACAGAATCAGGGAGTGTCATGGGTCCTACACACAACACAACATAGATTTAATGCAAACTGAAGTTGGAAGAAGATGTTCATTTAGTTGCAAATTCAATTTTCCATTTTTGCCTTGGAGTGTTTCCTCCCTTTATTTTTAAAGCATGGTATGAAACACTTTTGCTTGCTGAGGAATGCCGTGGTTCATTTGGCCAGGGTCAGTGTTGTCTGACAGGGGGAGAGGTGGAGGCATTGAGTGATGGAGGGCTGTGAATGGCATCGCACAAAACACCAGGGAGGAGCCCACTGACCTGTCTGAATGGAAGAAGGACAGGAGGAGAAAAGAGGCTCTTTAAAACTCAATCTGGCCAACCGTAAATGTTTGTCCACAGCTTTTCTGCTGCCATTACAGCAATGCTATTTGCTGGGCCTATTGTGCCTTGTGGGAATAGCCTGACTCAACCTGGCAGCTCAAACTGGAGATTTGTCTACGTACTTCCTATACAAAAGGTAAAGGAACCGAACACGCAGGCCCACACAAAGGCTGCAGAAACGTGATTGTGTTTTCAGGGCTGCGTTTTGTGTGAGATGGAGGTAGGTGCTTCCGCTGGCTTGTATAATTGCAGGTCTGCACTCCCCACTGTGGACCTAGCCCGGCTCCTGCTCCTGTCGCTTTGTTTCTTCCTGGGCCCAGTCCCCCGCCCTGGCTGGAAGCGTTCAGGGAATATCTCCTTCTGTTTTGGGTGTGCCTGTGTACCCGCACAGATGGCCATTTATGCAGCCTGCATGTCAAACACCACGCTGGGCTTATCGCTAGCAGTGACTTCACTGCCAGTGACTTCATGCTCTACCAACAGGCTTTTGTTTGCATATACTACATGTTTGAACAAAACAGGGGCTGTTTTGCCAGGGAGGGGGGTCTAATAAGCAACAGGAGGGTTTCTCTCCCTGCTCTACCTCTCTGCTGGGTCTGTTCACTCATGAACAAGCAGTTAGCAAGCAGCCTCATCCGTACACTGAAACAGTCAGTCCACTTTAATTGTTTATATCCCGCCAGAGAACTGTTTCACCACCTAAAAACATGACTTAATGTCTTGTAAAGGATGGGTATCAATAACCGGTACCTGATTGGTCAGTACAGGGATAGCGATAAGCTGCTAGACAAATTGTGCTGCTCTCGGTATTTGTGCTACGTTACGTTCCGTTTGGTGAGAAACATGCAGCTTGAGTGATTAAGTTGTTTGGACCGTTTTAAATGCTGAGCCTCATCTCTCAATTCTCTGTCGTTCTGTGATCCCCACAGTCAGCTGACAGGGCAACATGTGCGCACAACAGGAGTAACATCAGCAACCTGAAACTCACACATCCAACATGCTTTAAATCTGAAGCAGAGCAGCGTGACTTACTGTTTTAACAAAGTGGCTGCTAACATTAGTGTCAATATACTGTTGCCAAGTTTAGTGCAAAAGCCTCTTCACTACAGCAGATTCCGGTTTGTTTAGGTGTGTTCTGTAGCCACTAGCTGGCATACACCGCTAATTTGCTTGCTAGGTAAATTAGCCATTGAACTTTCACATGTTTACTTGTGCACTGATGTGTCTGCCGAATGAAGACGCTCATAAAAGTAATGTTTCCCCGGTGTCAGCTTACGTAGATACAGCTGTAGTTATGGTCTAAGCCAGGGCTGCCCAATACGTCGATCGTGATCGACCGGTCGATCGCAAAGGTAGTGTGGGTAGATCGCATGGCATTGCAAAAAATAAAAGGAAAAAAGAAATTAAATGTTTTCAAAGTTAGCCTATCATCCATCCTTACTATGGCATTTGCCACTTGATTGACGTACAGGTAAGCCAGTCTGAGTTGTATTGTGCCTTACAGGTTCATGCAGTTATGAGGCGGCCTCACCTCCTCATCTGAAGCACAAATGCAGCGCACTATTATGCGCTTATGCGGCGCAATTAGTGTAAGTGCGCCACAGTTTATCCGCCGTTTAGTCCACTGGGCTTGGTCATTTTAAAAGTAGCTCCCAAGCTGAAAAAGTGTGGGCACCCCTGGTCTAAGCTAACAACTTAAACTAAAACTGTTAAAGGTAGTGTAGGTAAGAATGGAGAAACCAGCTCGAGTGCGCTAGAATTTGAAAATACACAACCGGAAAAAATCTGCCACTTCCTTACAGCACACACGAACGCACACATGACCATGACCAAATTTGTGCCCAGATGGAAGGCTGACAGGCAGGTAGACCATCCAATCATCTGCCGCGGGCCGAGGCAGATGATTGGTCGTGCTTTTTACAGCACCACGGCTTCCACAGATGACATATTTGTATGTATTTATTGTCAAAGCATTTAATGTATTCATTATATCGGGATGTTAAGAGCATTCCATGGAATATAACAAAAAGTGTTTCTGAAGTGAATGACCTACCCTACCTTTAAATTAGGAATGTATTATGTTTTTGGGGTTGGGCTAAATAATACATGAGGGATCCCAAATCTTTGTTCTCTAAATGTTGTTTTAATGTTTTGTTGCTATAGTTATACGGTTATTTCTGTAAAACATGTTATTGTGAATCTTCCACATCTTCTCATTTAATGTCTTTATTGTTTGCACAAAATAAAGACATTAAAACTTTCAATAAGAGTTTAGATAATTCCAGTATCCATAAGCAACAGGGACGTGCACAGGTACGGGCTAATGTTGCCCGGGCAACGGCCCGTTTGGCCTTCTTGGCTGACCTGCCCCTCTGGAGAGCGAGAGTTTGTTTTTCTTTTTTCTGTTGTGGCCGAATCAGCATGATAAACCCACAATTAGTATTGTAGCGTCTCGCTGCGGGAAACACACTTTGTCAGCGCTGTCATCTGCCGGTGACCACCTCAGTGTCGGATTTTGGAAACTTGATTTTGAGTTGTCTCATGGCAGTTAGGGTATAAGGGACAACCCAGGGGACTTTACTTCCTCTTGATACCGTCGGTTATTTACAAACAAACACCTAAATATAGCCTACTTGTTGTTTTTGTGCTTCTGTCTTTCTGTGTCTTTTCATCTGTAAACTCGCTCAACGCGCCGCTCGCTCTCTTTTCTTGATCGCCCTCTCACGGGTGAACAGTTCAATGTCCCGCTTCATTGTAGGAATTCTGCCATGTCTCTACCACTTCAGTTTGACAATCTCTGTTACTAAGTTATGGAATACTAAATAAATAAGTAATTAGATACCTTACCATTACTGCGCTCATAAAGAATGATAAGAATAAGAATAATGCGTATTGAACTGGTTTCATTAATTAGTGACTTTATTTAAGGTAATTAGTTAGAGGCCCTATTGTATCAGTACTAGGCTATGTCTGGACTGCACCACAGTTACAATGGTCAAACTACATTAGAACAGAATTGTCCCCATTTTGTCTTTAATAGTTACTAACATTAGATATTTTAATGAGATATGGACTGCAAAACAAAAAATGTCCCTGGTTTTCATTTTTAAAATCAAGTTACCGAATGCAAGTCGCCTTAGCTTATTTTGTTATGAGATGTGAATTACTGTTCAATTTAGTTGATGTAATAATCGTTTGGTTTCTTTTACATTAAAAACAAGTTACAATTTTCAAAAGGTCTTGTGTTTTTTATCGGGGGGGGGGGGGGGCCCTTTTTCCAGTTTAGAGCAATAGCCTCTCCAAATGTCTGTGCACGTCCCTGATAAGCAATATAGCGGCATCGGTATCGATACAATCCTAATTATACCCGTTGCAAGTGACGACTGTGACACAAAATCATAGTGTGTGATATGTAAAAACTCATATCTGAAGTTTTTAAAACCATTTAAGTTAAAAACAAATCCTCAAATTGTATATTGAATTGCAATCCTCCTTTAACAAACTCATCGCAAAAAACTGCCCCTATCATATGTGAGGGAGCAAAACATCCCTGGAGACGCTACATCCACAGAAATGCCTCACCCCACTGAATGTGTTTGTGTGTGTGTGTGTGTGTGTGTGGTGTGTGTGTGTGTGTGTGTATGTGTGTGTGTGTGTGTGTGTGTGTGTGTGTGTGTGTGTGTGTGTGTGAGCTTCTACCGGTGACAGTCAGCTGGTAGTAATAGCCGCCCTGCATTCCAACAATGTTGTGAACTGTTTCTCATTAGTCAAGGGAAAAGTCCACGTTCAGAGTGGGTATGGCATTCCTTCAGCCCATCCTCAGGCTAAACACTTCATTTTCATCTACCTCCAAACAGCAGTTCACTCAGTGTGTGTGTGTGTGTGTGTGTGTGTGTGTGTGTGTGTGTGTGTGTGTGTGTGTGTGTGTGTGTGTGTGTGTGTGTGTGTGTGTGTGTGTGTGTGTGTGTGTGTGTGTGATCTGTGGCTGATCTAAAATATACAGAGTTGTGTTTTGATAATTTTGCAAATCATTTGTTGTTCCCCTTTTAAGGATTTGACTTAAAGCAGGCCTACAGGAGGATACAGAGATTGAATGGTAGTGTGTGTGTGTGTGTGTGTGTGTGTGTGTGTGTGTGTGTGTGTGTGTGTGTGTGTGTGTGTGTGTGTGTGAGTGTGTGCGTGTGTGTGTGTGTGTGAGTGTGTGTGTGTGTGTGTGTGTGTGTGTGTGTGTGAGTGTGTGTGTGAGTGTGTGCGTGCGTGCGTGTGTGCATGTTCTGATTTAGGTTTTGAGGGGGGTGGGTTGGGGGTCAGACTGTTGATAAGACTTTTGTCTGTGCAGATTGCTGCCTCAGAAGAGTGGATGTTTGTCTGCCACATAATAATGTGCAAATAATGCAAGACACATTTTCATTTGAAGGAATATGTATCTTCTCTATCCAACTGTAACATGAATCTCAGGTTTCTTAACCTTTAAACTCTGAATGCCACGCCGGCAGCAGTAGCAAGTTCCATTAACTGCTTTCAACCGCCTTGTGTGGCCTTCTTCAGAGGTTGGAGATAACTCATGTGATGGGGTTAGCTCAGTATTCCTCACAATAAAAAGGACCAAACTCCAGCACAACTGATGCCCCTTTCCCACCAAAGCGATTCCTTCGGAGCTAGTGCCCGATTGAAGACTAGTTCTTCCTGTTTCCACCACAGGCAGAAATCCTGAGCAATATTTCACGGCGAAAGTGACTAGATGGCGACTGTAGCGTCCCCGGCTGAATGATGGTCAGACTCTCAAACTGATGGTATCTGTTTATAGCACACCCTTGCTTGTATACAATCATTACCAACGTAAGACCTATACAAATGAAAGAAAATACAACAATTAGCAATCATTTCACAGATAAAACATTTCCATTCCTTGCATTTGTTAATGTTACATTTCCAATGAAAATTAAATAATGATATTACAGCTCCTACTGACAATAAATCATGAAACATTACCTGTTTACCCTTTTTAACTGAACATGGCCAAAATTAAGCATAAATTAATTTGTATAGCATTACTTTAAACATTTTAAATCACACATATACAGTTGTAAACTATATAAACTACAGTTGCTCTTAAACACAATAATGTACTGTATGTCTTTATATTAGCAGACAAGCTCCGTTCTAAACATAGCTCACTACTGCCCCCTAACTCAGTGGTTCTCAAATGGGGGTACGCGGACCCCTAGGGGTACGTTGGAGTACTGCAGGGGGTACGTGAGATTTATTTTATGATAATGAAAAAAAAAAAAAAAGGAAAAGTAATGAAGTTTGAGCAGTGTGGGTTTTATATTAACAGTTACACATATTTCAAAATGCGAAGTGTAATAACTGCAGTGGCCTTCCTGTCACTGAGAATAACAAAGATCCTCAGTGAAGCACAAGCCCATGTTTCTCACTAAATTGTACGTACAACTTCTTAAAAAGATCAGTTCAATGCAACTAATGTCGTCTTAGTGTTATTGCATGATGTTAACATTTGTTTGCCATGAATTTAGTGATGGATTGTAAACATTTGAAATGTAGCATTTAAGTGTTTCTCAGTTACAAGGTTGTTGTTTTAATAAATCAGACACCGATGGTGCAGCACTGTGCTGTACCTCTTTATATAGGCATTTCTTCCCTAACAAATAGTTTTTGCGTTGATCAGGGGGTACGTGGCTGAATGTTTTTTTCAAAGGGGGTACATTATTGAAAAAAGTTTGAGAATTACTGCTCTAACTAACGAAGCGGCTAATATAGCAGTTTTGCTAAAACAAAAGCATGGACACAAAACTCTGCAAAAGTACAAAATAACACCACATAATATCAATCAACATATAAAATAAAGTGATAACAAACCTTGTGCCCTTATCAGCCAGGTGCTAAAAACCTAATGTAACTATTTATTATAAGTTAATTTATTCGTCATCTGTCCGTCACACATTTTAAATATAGTTAGACACATTAAAGGTTAAAGGTACGGTAGGTAAGAATGGAGAAACCAGCTCGAGTGCGCTAGAATTTGAAAATACACAACCGGAAAAAATCTGCCCCTTCCTTCAGACTTCCTCACAGAGCCCCTCCTCCAACACACACGAACGCGCACATGACCAATGAGGGCACGAGATAAGTTTGTGCACAGATGGAAGGCTGACAGGCAGGTAGGCCATCCAGTTATTTTAGCCGGGCCGGCTCAGATGAAAAAAATTGTATGTATTTATTGTCAAAGCATGTCATGTGTTCATTGCTATCGGGATGCTAAGAGCATTCCATGGAATATAACAAAAAGTGTTTCTGAAGTTAATTACCTACCCCACCTTTGACAGCGACCACTTATGGGGATCAGGGGTATTTCCGTTGCTGTGAGTTAAAAGTAGACTAAACTCGGCCGTGAGTTAATGGGAGACCCACTGAGATAACTTAGACTAAAGTGAACTCTAAACACTCAGAGAGTCCTTTACCACAAAGATCCTCTCAGTCTGACAGGAGAGGACTCTTCCTCCACATCATTGTAGAAACATCTTCTTATATCCGTTAGTGCAGCTAGCACCAGATGCTAACAACAACAATCCCCGGTACCGGTGTACTCTCTCTCTTCTCTCGCACTTTGGCTGTGAGTTGCGGGTGCCAGATAAGCCAACATCCCCCACTTTCATCACTTACAGCGCCCATCGTACAGGGCAAATGGAAAGTGTAACCGGGGTGTTGAATTGCCTGCACCTCTCTTCAGCACTATGCCAGAGGCGAAGAGGACGCAGAAGGAGCCGCGGTAAGAGCCGCAGAAGACGCTGATAAAAATGAAGAAGTCTACGCTGAACTTATTCAATTGTTGGACGATACAAGTTTGTCTCTGGTCATGAGAGATGCAGCGGACGATGGGAGAAAGGTGTTGAAGATTCTGAGGGATCACTAAGCAGGTACAGGAAAACCGCGTGTGATCCGCTTGTATACAGAGCTTACGTCTCTCCAGAAATATGCTAATGAAAGCATCACAGACTATATTATACGAGCAGAGACTGCTATCACAGCACTGAGGAATGCAGAACAGATTTTGAGTGACGGTTTATTGATAGCTATGATTCTGAAGGGGCTGCCAGCGTCATTTAAGCCGTTTTCTATCCACACTACACAAAGTGATGAGAAGATCACCTTCGCCGAGTTCAAGACCAAGCTGAGGAGCTACGAGAGCACTGAGAAATTCAGTGGGAGCTCAGTTGATGACAGCGTGATGAAAGTAAGAGGCAAAGACTTTGATGTGAAGCTGCTGACCTGTTATACTTGCGGCCAGAAGGGTCACAGGGCCCGCGAGTGCAAGGCTGCTGGTCACGGGGAACAACAGAGACAGTGGTGCCGTTTTTGCAGGAGTTCCACGCACAGAGATGCAAACTGCAGGCGGAGAGGACGACGAGACAACGTAAAACAGGCAATGGACGAAGAGGACCACGACCACCACCACACATTCGCCTTCAAGGCCTGCGAACGACAGGTGGACAGCGACCCGGGCGATGGACTGAAGCAAAGAGGGCTTATGGTCGACACCGGTGCTACATCGCACATAGTGACTGACATGAACAAATTCAAAGACTTTGATGAGAGTTTGGAGCCACGAAAACATGTCCTGGAGTTGGCTGATGGAGTGAGGGCCTCTGGCATAGCGCTGAAGAGAGGTGCAGCCAAAGTTTGGCTGAAAGACAATACGGGTCGAGAGGTGGAGACGATGCTGACGGGGGCGCTGTACGTCCCATCCTTTCCCCAAGACATTTTCTCGGTCAAAGCAGCGACGACCAATGGAGCCACGGTCGTATTCAAAGAAGGACAGAACAAGCTCATTCACGAGAACGGTACGACATTTGATATTAAGGTGTATGATAGATTGTTTTATTTAAACACAGTTAATGATGAAAATGTTGATGAATGTCATGGGTGTTATGATATCAAAACATGGCACGAAATTCTAGGTCACTGTAACTACGAAGATGTGTTGAAATTGCAAAAAGTCACAGAGGGTATGACAATTAAAGGCAAAACTGATACATCTAATTTGACATGTGAAGTGTGCACAAAAGGGAAATTTGCTCAGAGCAGGAGCAGAGAGCCAGATGAAAGGGCAAAGGCTGCACTGCAGCTTGTACACACAGATTTGTCTGGACCTATAGATCCTACAGCTAAAGATGGGTTCAGATACACATTAGCATTTACTGATGACTATTCAGGAGCAGTTTTTGTTTATTTTTTGAAATCTAAGAGTGACACAGTCAAGGCTACTGAGAAGTACATTGCTGACGTTTCACCTTATGGAAAAATCAAATGCATTAGATCTGATAATGGTACTGAGTATACTTCTGGTCAATTTCAGTCATTGCTAAGTAGAAATGCCATCAGACATGAGACCTCAGCTCCTTATTCACCCCATCAAAATGGGACAGAAATTGGAGAACATTGTTTGAAATGGAGAGATGCATGCTAATTGAGAGTAACCTACCAAAAGAGTTGTGGACATATGCAGTTATGACTGCTGCTGTCATTCGAAATAGGTGTTACAACAAACGTGTAGGACAGACTCCATACTACATGTTTAAAGGAAAGAAGCCTAACCTTTCAAAAATGAGAACATTTGGGTCACCATGCTATGCTTACAAGCAAAACAAGAAAAAGTTGGATTCAAGATCTGAAAAGGGTATTTTTGTAGGCTATGATAAGAACAGCCCTGTTTATTTGGTGTTTTATCCTGACACAGGAAAAGTACTCAAAAATAGGTTGGTCAAATTCATCACCAAGAGTGTCATTGAGAGTCAGACTCAAACAGAGCAGGAAACGGATGATGAAGATTTCAGTATGAGGAGAGCTGTAAACCACCTACCAAAAATGTAAAAGGCAAATGTAATCCCAAAAGAGTCACAGGAAAATGAGACTGAGATTTGTGATAACATTCAGACAGGTGAAGGCCAAAGTAGCCAGAGGACATCTTATCCACAAAGGGAAAGAAAACCTCCTCAATATTTGAAGGATTATGAGTGTAAAGTTGAATCTGATGACCAAGGAGAACTAACCCTTGATTACTGTTATAGAGTTATTTGTGATGTGCCCCAAACATTGAAAGAGGCTATGACATCACCAAATTCTCAATGATGGGCTAAAGCTATGGAGGAGGAAATGGATTCACTAAGGGGAAATGACACATTTACCCTGACCACACTGCCAGAAGGTAAACATGCAGTGGGGGGCAGATGGGTTTACACAGTGAAAGAGAACCCAGTTAAAACATGCAAAGCCAGGTATGTAGCAAAAGGCTATAGTCAAGTGTCTGGTATTGATTATAAGGAAACCTTTTCTCCAACTGCAAATATGACATCTGTACGTAGTCTAATGCAAATCGCAGTACAACATGATTTAGAATTGCATCAAATGGATGTTAAAACGGCATATTTACATGCTCCTATAGACTGTGAGTTGTTTATGGAACAACCTGAAGGATTTGAGGTTAAGTCAGAGAAGGGGGAGAAACTGGTCTGTAAACTTAACAAATCACTGTATGGTCTGAAACAATCAGGACGGAATTGGAATAAAATGCTCCATGATTATCTAAGTGAAAATGGTTTTATTCAAAATCCGGCTGACCATTGTGTTTACAGTAAACTAACATCTAAAGGTGAAAGGATTATTTTGATAATCTGGGTTGATGATCTTATCATTGCAGGAAGCAACAGTCAAACAATCCAAAATGTAAAAGACATTTTGGGAGCCAAATTTAAGATGAAAGATCTTGGCAAACTTAAGAACTTTCTAGGCATTGATTTCACACAGACAGATGGTGAAATAAAGATGAACCAGAAAAGGTACATCATGAAAATATTGTAAAGGTTTGACATGTCTGACTGCAAGGCAAGATCGACTCCATGCGAGTATCAACAACAATTTGACAATGAAGGTGAATCTGTTCATCAAAAGAGGTATCGTGAAGTGGTAGGCAGCTTGATTTATGTGATGACATGTACTAGACCTGATCTAAGTTTTATTGTCAGTAAGTTGTCTCAACACTTATCCGAACCAAAAGAACAGCATATGGTAACAGCAAAACATGTGTTGAGATACTTGAAGGGAACTGTAGACCAGGAGTTGTGTTACAAGAGAAGTGATTCAAAACTCAAACTTGTTGCATATTGTGATGCTGATTGGGCAGCAGATCAAAATGACAGACGGAGCACAACTGGGTACTGTTTTAGTCTATGTCAGACAGGACCTGTTATTTCCTGGAAATCTAAGAAACAGAATATATGGCATTGGCAGCTGCTACACAGGAAAGTTTTTATCTTGTGCAATTATTAAAAGGAATGGACAGTGGAAATGATTATTCACCAGTGACAATCTTTGAGGACAACCAAGGGGCAATTGCACTATCAAAGAATCCTGTGTGTCGTCAAAGGTGTAAACATGTTGATATCAAATATCATTTTGTTCGATCTGCAGTTAGTGATGGAAACATTATTATTGAATACTGCCCAACAACAGAAATGGTAGCTGATATTTTAACCAAGCCTGTAACAAAGGGCATGATTGAAAAGTTTGTGTATTTCATTTTTGGTGTTGAAGGTTAAAATGAAAAAGAAAAAAAAAAGTGTAAATGTATGTCAAAGGTTGTCAGAATAAGATCAAGTGGGGGTGTTGAACTGTTGTGAACGATTAATCTCTTGAATGCTCTTATGCTGACGTCATATCTGTCAATCTGTCAATCACACAGCTGGTTCTAATAAAGGGATCATTGCTGGCTCACTCGGAGAACTCAGTCAGTGTCATGTGAACTACAATGCAAGTGTGTGGCGTCTTTTATTCCTCCGTAGTATTAGTCCAAGGCTATCTAGACCTTTGCTGGTAATGGCTGCTGCGCCAACACAGGGTGAAAAGGGTGTTACCTTTACTTAATTATGAATGTTGTTACATCAAGGCTGAAAATTAGAATCAGCGCAAACAGTCAAAAACATAGTTTTCCCTCCCAGAGCTACCAGCGCAGCGCCCCCCCCCCCAAGATCTGGCGCCCTCGGCGACTGCCTATGTCGCCGTGGCCAAAAACCGGCCCTGCGGGATACTAAACTCCGGTGGACGAGCAGCACTGCAGCGGTCGGTAAATAACATTAATAGACAATGAAGCACTGCACTCTGGGAAAGAGTATAACATTGGAGAAGTCGCTCTTCGTATGATTAAAAGCAACACGATCATCGACCCAACGCAGTCCCCCATTGTTGTTGTTGTGAGCGGCGTTGGGAAGAAAATCAGCGGCGTAAACTGTGATGTCATGACGCAGCACCAGGCAGGCTCTGAGCGGTGGGAACAAAACTGGGGCTAAAAAGGCGAGCCAGTTCCGAACCAAAAGAGAACTAGCAAAGAGCTAGAACTGGAACTGGTTTGGAGGTGCAGCTGCAAAACTACATAGTGGTTACTCATTTTAGTTTAACCAACTTATTAATGATTATTATTATTAAATATGATTTAGCTAACACTTTCATCCGAAGCGACTTACATACACTCTGTACCCTGCTCCTGTGCTTGGAGCTGTGACTGTGTTTATAGCCGCTCCTTTGATCGTATTTCGGCCAGTTGCTCCCAATTAATAACAAGCACATGGCGAGAATCCCTGACCCCGGCTTCTGTAAACAGGAGTGCCGCTGTGTGTGCTGCCTCAGATCAGCAGTGTTAAAGCAATAATTTACGAGCAACAGGAAGTGGACCAGGATCCGAACTCGACCATCCCAACATTCCTGCAGCTCAGACCGTCAGCTGTGGGCCTACTCTCAGTCCATCATTTGGTCTGCGCCACATTACTGATCACGATCACATCAGTCTTACTCACATACGTTGGCCAGGGGTGATCCTCATCACATAGGCCTCTAAATAAATCATATAACAATAATGCAGCATTTATTAAAAACGTTGAGTTTTAATTGAATTCCCTGTGGGATCATCAGTAGATGAGAGCAACACAGCTGGGTACTGCCCCTCTAGGCCATGCCCCTTTTCACTGTCGCTTAACTGGCGGTAAATAGAGATTCCTTTTTGTATCTACAAGGAGCCAGTGGGGAACCGTCAGGGCGCTAAGATATTAAAACAAATTATATTTGAAAAATATGTGTAAAACGTTTTTTTAAAATAATATTTTTCATTAGTTATACCTTAATATCTTGATTTAATTGTATTACAAAAATAAATCTGAAGAAATAAACCCTTCAAACCTGCATACTCAGTTTCTGTTGGAATGTGAAGTGTTAAAACCTGTTAAACCCCAAGGTCCCCGTCGGCGGGGACCCTGTTTTTTTTTTCACGACACTGTGTCAGGGGATCTTAATATTTAAGAACCTATTAATGTGTTATACCAGATTAACGGAAATAATCTCAGCTAACTGACGATACAAACCATTTTTAGCAAAACAAAACACAAGTCTCATAAGAAGCATCTAAATGACCCCTTAGCGAAAAATGCTAACGCACTTTGGCACAGAACTCAAGATAAAAGTACCCTTATTACTTATCGTAGCTGCATTTACAAGATATCCGATTAAAGCTGAGGTTCCACAGATTATTTAGGTATATAGTATCATCACTGTGATCCGGAGTGATCCGGACTCGCGACAGGGGAAGCAAATACAGACATCACAACACTTACCTTTACGGAGCTTCTAGGGAGATCGTCTCACCGTAGCTGTCAATCTGATCTAAAGACGTGTTCAATGGCATTAAAACCAGAAAAAACGCGGCTGAATCGTTTAATCCATAGGTTTTTAACGTCTCTGTATAAAATAATGATTTAATTTATAATCAATAATTCCATTTTTATGTAAAAATTGGAGAGCAAATGTTAGCTGCTAATGGTAGCCACCAGAGTGGCTGCTGCTTCCGGTCTAGGCTATGCGGAAGTCTCACACACACAGATTACCAAATAAGGACTATCTGGGAGTTCCCCTCGATTCCATTGGCTCTGACGGTCAGAAAGAGATGTCACATGTCAAAATCGAACAAGGGGGGCCAGAGATATGGAAAATCCACCCAAATGGCCCCAGAAGAGGATTTTTTTGCTAAATCTGTCTAAAAAGGTCAAATATCACTTGTTTTGCATCAATCTTGATACAGGGTACTTATTATATGTTGTACTTTGGATTCCTAAAGCGTGTAGTCTACTAACCCATCATCCAAGGTTAGTTTTCACCAGTGGTGTAGTGGGGATTTTTTTACTGGGGGGACGCTATTTTAATTAGGTAATCCCAAACAATGACACACAAGTGCGCACGCGGGAAGTGCACTCACAACACGGGCAGAAAGGCCCAAAGAAACTACCGACATGCTTAGTCCTATAGTTGCTGTACTGCAAAAAGTAGACGGCGCTGCGCTCAACACACACACAGACTCAAAACCATGGACACACTGGCATATAAATTACATAAACAATGTATAGGCCTAAATTGCATAAACTACAGTATTGCAACTAAGCAGACGATGATCTGGACTTGAAATTATTCTGATTAGGCCTGGCCTAGCCTACATTGCAAATAAGCAGACAGCGCTGCTTTTCACACACACACACACACCTTGCGTTTTGAAGACTGATAAATCCGAAATGGATGAACAAACTTTGCAGCCCAGTTTCCCAGCTTTGCAGTGTCCACGGGTATTCCTCTTGTTTCCTCCGCCACATCTCCTCCGTCCATACCTCTGGGAAAGGTGAGCTTGAGCTAGCCAGGGGAACGTTGCTAGCGCTTTAGGCGGCTCTTCTGGTGATGTAGTACTAGCAACTTCACTTGTAGCTTCGGTGCTGCTAGCCTCTTTCTTCTTGTGAATTATATTCTTTTTAGAAAAGAAGTCAAGTAAAAAATGTTTGCCTGCCATTATAGAGCTTTTTCGTTAGCATTCTTGAGGGAAAGAGCTACCGCAAAATCGGCGGGCAGTGAGCTGGCTCGCCGTGGGTACACCCCCAGCTCGCCGCGGGGTCATGAGCGTGATGATGAATCATAATTCTTTAAGGAAATCGTTTTTATTTTGTATTATAATTACTGTGAAATGTATTATGTTTTTGTCATTATTACAACAAATACACACTTGCAACTGATAACACTGGCAATGATTTTATATTTATTAGACTATTAAAAAAAAGATTGTGCTCCAAATAAGTGGGGGTACGGCGTACCCCCGCGTCCAACGCCCACTACACCACTGGTTTTCACTATAAGTACAAAATATTTTTTGGACGGACACTATAATTTACAGTTTTTTACCATGTTCAATCTGAATTTTCTTTAAAATAAAAAACATCTATATTGAATCTGACTTTTCTACATCCAACTCACAGGTTTATCATTACTTTGAGAAAAAAGATTATTAATTTAACCCTTTTAGAAGGGAAGAAATGGTCATTTGTTCTGGGAATGTCATTTTCGAGCCTGAAACCTGAAAAACAGGCTCAGGGTTTAACAGGTTGAAAGACGCCCCTCTCTGCGAGTCACTGTGAAGATGGGAGGTGATTGGTGGTCCAGCTATAATAAACGCAGAGAGGGCCCAGCAATAGTAATTGAAGAGAGAGTAATGTCAAATGACAGCAGGGACTAAAAAGATCTGTCAATTTGCGACATTTATATGCTTCACCTGCGAGTGACTTCACCTTTTTTTCTCTTGCCTTCTTGGCCCCACCTTTTTCTTTTCGTTTTCTTTGATTTCCATATATGTTTTTTCATTCTCCCTGTCTTCTCTTCGTGTGGCCGGTCTTTTTTCTTCTTCGTGTGTGATTATTTGACAGATAAGAACCACACAACTGCATTAGCGGCCTCTGTCGGCCGTCAGCGCAACTTGAAAAATGACGTTAACATTTTTTTTTTAAAGGGCCGGCCGTCAACGGCCCTTGACGACCGGCCGTTCTGTGGTTCTCCAGATTCTACAGATGGCCTGTCCGTCCCTGAATGACAGTAAAGTTGACCAATCATATCTTCCCTCTCAATGGGTGGGCATTATTATTGTGACTTTATGACAAGTTCCGCCCGCTGTCAAGTTCGGGGGGAAAGTAGCTAGTTAGCATTAGTGCTTGATGGCTAATGTCAGTTGGATGAGAGTGACACAATCATGCGTCACTTCAGGGCGAAATTACGTCTCCGCCCACTTTTGGGGGAAAACAACGCTGTCATTTGAATGGCGGAAAATACAAATTATGAAGTTTTTGCAAAACGTGTTGTTTTGTGTGGTAGAGGGGCTGTCATTCATGTGTTTTGCACCCCGGGCCGTTCTTTCCATATTCTGCTGAAGTACACACAGCTTGTGTGATGATTTGTCATTTGTAAATAAAACGTTTTGGTTGATAAATAAGTCATTTTTTTGTAATAAATCTTTCTCTCTCCATTGCATTGAAAAGGCTCGACTAGTGTCTTAAGGCTGGAGTTTATATATATATTTTTTCGACGAGGGAAGTGGGGTCATAGGCCCTAGGTATAAAAGTATTTGAAATTATTAATAATGCTATAATGAGTATTATAATATCAGTTTGTGTAATAGAATACAATTAAATTATACTTGTTATATAAAATCATAGCTAATGAGCAAATAACAGTTATTGATGACACAAGAAGAATCAAAATGGAAGCTTTAATGTCCTGATCATAGACTGTATATATAAATGGACGTAGGGTCCGTGACGTCACCCATAGGATACTGCAGAGTTGCCGAGAAGCCCTTAGTAGGCGGAGTCGGCCACTAACGGCTCGACAGTGACGTCAGAGTCTAACTCCCGCCTTCTCCCGCCTGCTCCAAATAAGGGCAAAGAGGCGGAGCCGAGGCGGGACAGGGCGGGACAGGGCGGGACCTGCTGCCAACGAGAGTGACGTTCAGTGGCGGCTGGTGGAAAATATTTTTGGTGGGGCTGTTGATATAGTGAGTAAAAAAAAATTTTTTGGGGAGAAATGACCCCTTAAATTAGGACTTCTGGTGATGTAATAGCGCGTTTCCAGTGCAGCGCGGAGCTCGCTTTAATGCTGCGTTCAGACCGGACGCGAAGCGAATATTCGCATCGCGTCGCTCTAAACGCTCCTATCGCATCGCTCTAGTTTCACCGCGGCTGCCAGCTGTGTTTACTCGCATCATTCAAACAAGACGCGCTCGGGAGCTACAACCAGGGGCGGACTGGCCATTGGGAGTACCGGGAGTTTCCCCGGTGGGCCGTTGCTGTGTTTTTTTTTTTTTGCCTAAATCCTACCGGCCCACATTTGTAAGTGTTCCGGCCCAGCCCAGCCCAGTGGGGTGTGGCCAGGGTTGGGTTGTAACGGCGTTACGTAATCAGAATACAAAAATCAAGTAACTGTATTCAGCTCGCGTTACATTTGAAAAACGAGTAATCTGATTACAGTTACTTTCGTAAACCTCAAATGAATACATTTTGGATTACTTATTGGAATTATTGGTGGAAAGATTTCCTCACAACATTTAATATTCATTACTAAAGGAATAGCCGAATCATCACAGCGCACAAAGCCGCGCAGATGGACCAAAAAGGGGAGCGTTTGAAAAAAATGTGCGGGTCCGCTCAGTGAAACAATAACAACGTAACATGGAGGAACAAAAGTCTGCGTTTAAATCGTGTGTGTGTGTGTAGAGGTGTGTGTGGTTAAAACACATCAGCCACACCACTCTTTAGCCTTTCTAATGATTCTGAAGGTAAACACAGTGAAGGCGGTGCGTGAAAGGCGGTGCGTGAAAGGCGGTGCGTGAAAGGCACTGCACGCTCCTCTTCTCAGAGGCTGAGTTAACCCTCCCACTGCCTCCTGGCGCTGCAGAGATTTCATGAAGTGAAGGAGGTTTTCCTTCTATAAAACAGCTGCGGGCAGCAGATACTGTGAGTGTCACGGACATTAATTCATAGATCAAGGCAGACTGGTGCACACACTCTCCTGTTTTGCCAATCCGGTGCTTGAACAAATATAGCTCTACACCCCTGGCCGAAATGTCCTTAAAATGAAGTCCGAGTTCGACATTTTAATTCATGTCCTGCCAACACTGGCAGGACAGAAGGCGACACGCCCATTCTAAGCCATGTCCTCACATCCCAAGCTGCATCCCCAAAAAGTGTATTATGTTGTTACAACAGGGTTCAGGGGGAGTGGCTGTACGGCTGTACCCGTAGGATAGAAAAGGGGGAAATGATGTCTGACTCAGAAGTCGCGCGGCTGTGGAGAAGAACGTGTTGCCCACATTCTGTTACTGAGTTTAGGCCACGACAATATCCCCTCCAAATTCCTCAGAGACACAGCAACCGCCATCTCACCAGTCATAGCTCACATAATTAACCTCTCCATAAAACAGGGAAAAGTACCCAAAGACTTCAAAATTGCAAGAGTAACCCCCCTGCACAAAAAGGGCAGCAAATTGGACCCAGGCAACTACCGCCCTGTTTCTATACTTACCTCCATCTCGAAAGTCATGGAAAAAATAGTATATGAACAGGTCGAAAAGTACCTTGCGGAAAATAAACTAATCTATGAATTTCAATCTGGCTTTAGAACATCCCACTCCACTGACAAATGCCTTCTTTATTTGAGCGACCACATCAAACAAGAGGTGGACGAGGGCAAGTACTGCGGCATGGTGATGCTGGACCTACAAAAGGCTTTCGACACTGTCAATCACCCCATTCTGATTGACAAGCTAAAAGCAATTGGTTTTGATAAACTATCGGTGAGCTGGATACAATCCTACCTGGAGGGGAGAGAACAGATGGTGGAGGTAAACGGTACTCTGTCCCCCCCCCTCCCAGTGAGCTGTGGTGTTCCACAAGGAAGCATATTAGGTCCGTTACTGTTCCTAATTTATGCAAACGACATGTCATCAGCATGTGACTGCAACTTGTTCCTGTTCGCGGACGACTCAGCCCTGCTGGTCTCTGACAGGAGCAGATTGCAGGTTGAAAAAACCCTCAGCTCCGAGCTCGGTAGAATCTGCACCTGGCTCGCCGATAATAAATGATCATTACACCTGGGTAAAACAGAGTCCATTCTCTTCGGTTCGAAACATAATCTCAGCAAATCCGACGACTTCTCAGTTGCAGTGGGCGACATTATTGTCACAAGTAAGAAGGAAATTACATACCTAGGATCTATTCTTGAGGCAAACCTCTCCTGTGACAAAATGGCATCCAATGTAATAAAAAAAGTCAATCAAAGAACTAGATTCCTATACCGGATCTCCTCTCTGGTAAACAAAAACACCCTGAAAACTCTGGCAGGAGCACTCATTCAAGGGTACTATGACTATGCTTGCACGTCATGGTACCATAGCACCTCCAAGGCGCTAAAAATAAAACTTCAAACATCGCAAAATAAACTGGTCAGACTACTGCTTGACCTTTCATCTAGAACCCACCTCACCTCTGCCCACTTTGACAACCTAGGATGGCTTAGAGTAGACGACAGAGTACAGCTACTTGCAATGGGCCTGGTCTACAAGATCCACTACACCTCTATGGTACCCATGTACATGTCAAAATTATTCCCAAAGGTCAAGGAATACAATGATCATAACACCAGAGGGAGCTCCACAAATCATGTGAAACCCAGATTTGGCACAAAAAAGGGGGAATACACGTTTCGCAATGATGCCACATCAAGGTGGAACGCACTTCCCACAACTGTAAAGGAAAGTAAAACTATACTTACCTTCAAAACCTCTCTTAAAGAGCACCTTCGGGGGAGAGCATTGCAAAACTGGCCCCGGTAATGGTACAAATCTCAACACCTGTCGTACAATGGACAGCTTCCCCCCCCCCCCCCCCCCCCCCATCTATGTATATACTCGCATTTTAGACTCTGTTACTAACTGTATATCTGTAGACTTGGTATGTCTGTCCGGTTAGGATGTATTAGAACGAAATCTAAAATGAAAATTGTAAATAAGCAATCTGTATGTAAAAAACCACCTGTATGTAAATTGTAAATAAGCCATCTGTAGACATATATGTCTTATATGTCTTAAATGATATGATGAATTGGAAATGGGGGACCCTGATGTAAACAAGACGAAAGTCTTTCTCTGGTGTGCATCCCCTTAACAATTGTATGTTTTGAGCTCGTACTGTACTGTACCCAATATACAAGCTGTTAATAAACTTTTCAATCAATCAATCAATCAATCAAGCTAGCAGGTTTATTGTTTTGGGTGCAGTCACTTTTGCCTCCACTTGCTGTTCAAATAAATGTTGAAAGAAAAAGTTAATCTGATTACAGTTCTGTTTTATATGGGTGTTGAAGAAGAAGAAGAAGAAGAAGAAGAAGAAGAAGACAAATAATTGGGAGGGATGAAACCCTCTTTAATGGTCACACATGCAGAGCACACAGCACACACAGTGAAATGTGTTCTCTGCTTTTAACCCATCCTAGCACCAGGAGTCTAGTATGGAGTCAGATTTGGGTCAATATTCTAGCGCGTAAAACAAGCTACTCACGAGCGGAAAATGTGCTTTTACACGCGCATAAAATGACCCTCGCGCGCAGATTAAACCCCCCGCGAGCGGCTCTGTGCCCGCGAGCGAGCGCAGAGCCGCTCGCGGGCACAGAGTGTCAGCCTCGCGGAGTCTGTCTACGCGCGCGTGAAAAGTTTCTGGCACTTTGGGGCGGAGCCACTGGACTTTGATTGACAGCTGCCAGGAAGCCCGGAGTTGCCAGGTTTGATAAATGCCTGAACTATGTAGGAGTTTTGAGGTTTTTACAACCCCACTCTGCTCCGCGTGTCGTTTTGACGAGTCCTGCTTAAAATCATAACAGGAAGGAAATCATACAGAGAACACCCGGATACCAGTTTAAACAATAATCTGTTTAATTATCAAAGGTAATAATGCAATGCAATATAATACATTACAATACAATATAATATACTACAATTATATTGTAATGTGTAAGGAGTATGCCGGGCCCCACTCCTGCCCTGGTTCGCTGCTGCGGGAGATCCTTCCGGTCCCTGACAGCATGTGAAGAGAGAGCGAACGCCAGGAATCGACAGGAGATATACCATAATAAAGAAGGAGGGGTTAGGTCAGCTGGTCAGCAGAAAAACCAAACAGGCTCACTTTGCAACAAAACACCTCTTACTATGTAGCTTATCACACAAGTCATGTGTTTCTTTATGAAAAGCCATACTTGTTGGGAAATGTAACAGTCATCATCCCATGGCATCCTCAGAACCAGCACCAACCAACGCCTAACTGTCTTCATAGCCCCAGGCCATCTCGGAACTTCCATTCACCCATAATCAGCTCACCCAGAATGAGAAGGACCATTGTTCTCTAATTGTGTGTGACTCAATTCTCCTGCTCCTTTAGGAGTCCTGAAATTACGCACATACATTTCTCTCACAAAGATAACACAAGATTTCATCCCTCATATCTCCAACTTCTGGTTACACAGACTGCTTATTAATTAAACCCACACATATACTATTCAAAGACATGTAGACTTCCCTGAAACATGACAAGCTAGAGATCTTAAGCAGAATATACTCTCATCCACCGAGCCCCCCCTGTCCTGCATACATACACCTCCCCCACAGAGCAATAAAACCCTGTTTACTCCAACCAGCCCAGAATGTTTATAGCCATTTTTAGTCCTTACATTTATGAAAGGATAAAACAGAGAAATCAATATAAAACACAAACACAGGTATTTGTTTGAACAGTATTCACTTAACTGCTACTATTGATAACCACCAGAGAAACCCAAGGGACCTCTTTTAATATCTATTGGGAATTTTGCAACAAGACTTTCTGCCATTTCAAAATGTAACACACTTCTTAAATATCAGATGATAATAATCTTCAATCCCCCTTTTATCTCTTTCTCCAGAAGATAAACTTAAACAAGGCATTTTGAAAGATACCCACTGGTCATTCTTTTCTACTGTGTCCGTCCCCCAAACATTATATAAATCCATCCGAAGCTGGTATTTAGAGTACTTGAAAACCGTCATGGAGACAGAACACCACTTTCCATGGCAGTGAAGGAACCATGAGAGGGCAGCTGAGTGCTAGTGCAGTCTCCTTGTGTGGTGAATCATCAGCCCGCCCCCTCAGAGAAATACGCCAACAAGGGGCAGCTGATAGGGAGGGGGGAGATGCTGCTTTCCCTTCACGGGTGGAACTGATCAGAGAAGTAGACTCCTCTGCTGCCTTGACAAGTCCCCTGTGCCGTCCTGGCTTGCCGTGTCTTTGTCCCCCCGATCCGCTGACGGCAGCTTCTGGGCTGCCTGCTAGAGAGATGTCTTCCTCCCTCCTTCCTCCGGTCCGCTGATAATGCCATCCCGGGTCGTCTGCTGTAAGGATGTCTCCAGGGTCTTGCTCCTCCAGTCCACTGATGGCTGCTTCCGAGTAGTCCACGTCTGCGAGGGCCACGTCCGTCCTGATGTCGTCCCCTGGTCCTACAGTAGCAGGTGGTTTCCCCGCCGTTTCCTGGCTCCCGTGGTACGAGCTGTCCCCCTTTTCTCCTAGGCAGACGGCATGAGAGGTCCGCTGGGTCACTCGGTCGGGGCCGGAGAGCCTGGGGTTGAGCCACTTTGTCCTGATGACTTTCAGCCAGACGAACTCTGCTGTGTCGGCCTCGTGCTTCTCGGGTCCCCCTTTTGGCGCCAGCAACCTGTGTGGAGAAATCTGATACAACTCCCTCAAGCCTACGCTCAGCTGTTTTGACCCACTTGGATCCTCTTGGTGGGGTGTCTTGAAACAACAGCCGTCTGTGAACAGGTTTTCTAAATTAATTGTAGACCTCCTATCTGCCAGTGCAGCTTCAGAATCTTAATACTTTGACTGTGTCAACTAAATAAGAACCCCAACATCTTTAGGTAACTAAATAACATATTTCAATAGCTCTGAATTTCTGACAAGCATCTGTGTTTATTTTTAAATGAAATCCCTGAGATCCCCTTTAAAATCCAAATATAATATGAACTGCTAATGTTTCTGGTAAAGAAACACACTAATGTTATGGATTCAAAAACAACCAAAATCACGATACTAACAAAGTGAATGATTTCCTGGTGATACTGCTTTTACCTGTCAGTGCTTAGATATTATCACGCTGAAAAAATGAATACAGAATTCCAACAAACTGTCATCAAATGTCTTTCTATTATAAATTTAGATGAAATGTATATCCCCATAATGACCTAAACAATAAAGTCTATGGCTTTTACTTCTTTACCAGGCTAGTTACATGATGTTGTCTAAATTAAATTCTGTCTCAATACATTACTATGTTTTAGCTTTAACTGTAATATGTTCTTTCTACATTTCAAACCTCAGTTACTTTTATACCTGTTGAAACATTACTCACAGGTCAACTTCTTCAGTATTCCATTCTGCAGTTACATCTCTCACAGTAGCCCCTTGGCCACTGATTCTGCATCTGTGTTACCTGTTATAACTCAACCAATATTAGAGACATGTCAACATTCACCAAACAGTATCTTATCCCCAGATATGGAGCAGGTCAATTCTAAAACCGTCAATCAATGGTCAGATTGAACAATCGAGTTGGGGCAGCAGTACACTCCCCCTTTTTACACATGAACTCATGTGTAACCAAAATCCTGTATGTGAAGAAAACCTTCAGGTAATAATGGATTATAAGAAAATATCAAACATTTTTTCCCAAATGTACATCCATCATTTCCACAGTAAACACTTCAGTGAAATGAAGTGTTTCTCTCCATCCTTCAGTCCTAAAAAAAAAAAACAGAATCTTCATGTTTTAGTTTGAGTTTCACATTCTGCTAACTGCCACCTCCTGTGGGAGTGCACAAGTGCGGTTTTCCAATTATGTGGAATTTTATTGAGCCTCAGAAAAATGTGTTAGTCCAAAAACATGCTTGATTAGTCATTGTTTTAAATCATGCAGACATACACTCACATTCACACTGTCAGGTGGTAATGATGTTCGTTTACGCCAATCAGAATGCACCAAACTTAATGTGGAGTCGGTGTGTAGTTATGCTAAAACAATGTCGGACACCGTAATCTTCTCTGGTCCCCTCCCCAATCTGATCATGATGACATGTATAGCCGCATGTCATCATTTCAGCGCTGGTTGTCTTGGTGGTGCCCAGCAAACAATGTGGGCTTCGTAATAATTGGACAGCCTTCTGGGGAAAAACCTGGTCTGATTAAGAGAGACGGCATTCATCCTACTTTGGAAGGTGCAAATCTCATTTCGGCAAACATTTCAGGGCTTTGTGGACTTAATCCATGACAAACTGGAGTTGAGACCAGGAGGCGGAGTCGCAGTCTTACACGCTTCTCTGCTCTCTCTCCTAGGCATAGGAATAGGAATCCCGAACCCAATAAAATACCCAATATTAGCGGTGTGTGTGTCTGCCCAAGGACAAGTTAAGGTAAAACCTAATAGAGGTGTCATACATAATAACCTAATAAAAGTAAATGTAACAACTACTACAGTGCAACAAAACAGGATATTAAATGTGGTCTCTTAAACATAAGATCTCTATCATCTAAAGCAATATTGGTAAATGATTTAATATCAGATTATAATATTGATATATGCTGTCTCACTGAAACTTGGTTGAGACATGAAGAATATGTCAGCATAAATGAGGCCACTCCACCCAGCCATATCAATACTCATATTGCCCGAGGCACGGGCCGAGGAGGTGGAGTTTGCAGCAATCTTTGACTCAAGTTTACTTATCAATACTAACCAAAATTAAATTATACCTCCTTTGAAAGTCTTGTTTTAGTCTTACGCATCCGACCTGGAAAACTTTGCAGCCAATCTTATTTGTTACAGTGTACCGTGCACCAGGTCCTTATTCAGAATTCTTATCTGAATTCCCTGAGTTTTTATCAACTTTGGTTCTTAAAACAGATAAAGTAATTATCGTAGGTGACTTTAATATTCATGTTGACGATGATAAAAATAGCCTTACTGTTGCATTTAACTCTATATTAGATTCTGTTGGTTTTTGTCAGAGTGTAAATAAACCAACCCACTGCTATAATCACACTCTCGACCTTGTTCTGACTTATGGTATTGAAATTGAGCAACTATTAGTCGAACCGCATAATCCTGCTTTATCCGACCATTTCTTAGTAACTTTTGAAGTACTGTTACGAGACTACAAAGCATTAGTCAAAAGCTCCTGCAGCAAGAAACTATCTGTTAGTGCTATAGCCAAATGTAAGGAAGAGATTCCACCAATACTTAACTCGATAGCATGTCTGCATGTAAGGGAGGAAACTTATCAAAATGTACACCACCCCAAATTGATCATGTTGTTGATAGTGCTACAGATGCGCTGCGATAAAATTAGACTCTGTTGCTCCTTTGAAAAAGAAGAAATAAAACAACATAGATTAGCTCCATGGCATAATGCGAAACCCGCAAAATAAAGCAAAAGTCGAGACAACTTGAAAGGATATGGCGTCCACTAAACTTGAAGAATCTCATTTAATTTGGCAATATTACTCCTCAATGAATATAAGAAAGCACTGCGTTAAAGCGAGAGCAGCCTACTACTCTTCATTAATAGATGAGAATAAGAATAATGCAAGATTTTCTTTTCAGCACTGTAGCCAGGCTGAAAGAGAGCCATAGCTCGATTGAGCCTTCTATTCCCATAGCACTCAGTAGTAATGATTTTATGTGCTTTTTTAATGATAACATTGTTACTCTTAGAAAACAAAATTAATGACCTCTTGCCTTGACCAGTATAGTGTTATCAACAGCTCCCGGAAACGTACGTTCTAATATTACACTAGATAGTAAACTAGAATGCTTTTCAGCCATAAACCTTGAACAATTAAATTCAATGATTCTCTCTTCTAACCATCAACGTGTATGTTAGACCCAATTCCAACTAAGCTTGTTGAAGGAAGTTTTTCCATTAATTAAGCACTTATTTATTAAATATTATGAATATGTCTTTATTATCAGGCTATGTTCCACAATCATTAAAAGTAGCAGTGATAAAACCGCTTCTTAAAAAGCACAACCTCGATCCAGAGGTTTTAGCCAATTATAGACCTATTTCCAATCTTCCGTTCCTCTCAAAAATTCTTGAGAAAGCGGTCGCAAAACAGCTGTGTGATTACTTAAAAAACAATGATTTATTTGAAGATTTTCAGTCTGGCTTTAGAACACATCATAGCACAGAGACAGCTCTGGTTAAAGTCACAAATTACATTATAATAGCCTCTGACAAGGGACGTGTTCTTGTTTTTTCTCAGTGCTGCATTTGATACTATCGACCATGATATCTTATTGCAAAGACTAGAGCACTTAGTTGGCATACAGGGAACTGCTTTAGACTGGTTTAGGTCCTATCTATCTGAACGCTCTCAGTTTGTACGTGTCAACGATGAATCTTCCACGCAAACCAAAGTTAGCCATGGAGTGCCACAGGGCTCAGTGCTCGGACCTATTTTGTTCACATTATATATGCTTCCGTTAGGCAATATTATAAGGAATCATTCTGTACATTTTCATTGTTATGCGGATGATACTCAACTATATTTATCAATCAAGCCTGATGAAATTAATCATCTAAATAAAATTCAAGACTCCCTTAAGGACTTAAAAACGTGTGGATGACCTTAAACTTTTTGATGTTAAACACGACCAAAACTGAAGTTATTGTACTTGGCCCGAAGAATCTACGAAACCAAATTAACTAAGGATTATATTAACCATGGATGGCATTAATTGGCCCTCCAGTGGAGACTGTAAGGAATATTGGTGTTATATTTGATCAGGATTTATCCTTTAACGCCCACATAAAATCAATTTCAAGGACCGCCTACTTCCATCTACGTAACATTGCAAAAATCAGGCATATCTTCCTCAGAAACGATGCAGAGAAACTAGTCCATGCATTTGTTACTTCAAGGCTGGATTATTGTAACTCTTTATTATCAGGGTGTACCAAGAAGTCAGTCAAGTCGCTTCAGCTGATTCAAAATGCTGCAGCTCGTGTACTAACCAGAGTTAGGAAAAGGGACCACATTACTCCTGTTCTGGCTGCCTTACACTGGCTCCCTATAGAACACAGGATAGAATTTAAAATTCTTCTTCTCGCCTACAAAGCCCTTAATGGGCAGGCGCCATCTTACCTTAAAGAACTCATTATACCCTACTGTCCTACTAGGGCATTGCGTTCCAAGAATGCAGGGTTGTTGGTTGTTCCTAGAGTCTCTAAAAGTACAATGGGAGCCAGAGCCTTTTCTTATCAAGCTCCACATTTGTGGAATCAGCTTCCAGTTTGTGTTCGGGCGGCAGACACCCTACACTGTAAAAAAAAAACTCGTAAAAAAACGGTCAAAGTACTGGCAGCAGCGGCTGCCAAACAAAAACCCTTAAATTAAAGTAAAATACTTTAACTGAAATAAAGTGAATAAGCCATTAATTTACGGGAATTGTCCTTAAAGATTTTACAGGAAAACACTGTAATTTTACAGATTTATACTCTCTTTTTACAGTCAATAACCTTAAATAAAAGTACATCACTCATACTTCTACAGGCAAATACTCTAATTTTACAGATGTATCCTCTCTTTTTACAGTCAATAACATTTAATAAAAGTACAGCACTAATATTTTAACGTGCAAACACTGTAATTTTACAGATGTATCCTCTCTTTTTACAGTCAATAACATTTAATAAAAGTACAGCACTAAAACTTCTACGGGCAAAAAACCCGTAAAAAACGGTCAAATGACTGGCAGCAGCGGCTGCCAAACAAAAAACATTAAATTAAAGTAAAAGTACATTAACTGAAATAAAGTGCAAAAGCAATTAGTATACAGAAATTGTCCTTAAAGATTTTAGAGGAAACTTTCCTCTCTTTTCAAAATCCATTGTCTTAAAATGTTACATTAAAATACCTTAAATAAAGTTCTGATGAGAAAAACAGTTTACATTTTTTTTATTAGATTTGTATGATCAAACACTAAAATAAATACAGAACCTAAAGTCTAGAATACTGTTATCTTACAGCTTTTTTCTAACATTTTCCAATCAAACAGGTTCAACAAAATGACATCACAAAATGTTCTGTAGGAAACAATTACTCTGAAAACTTAAAATGAGTGCTGTCAAAATTATCGCGTTAACGGCGGTAATCAATTTTTTGAATTAATTGCGTTAAAATATTTAACGCATTTAACGCATGTGCAGAATGGCCCGCCCCATACGTGCCACCAGTGGCAGCGCCAGGGTATGGCTGGGGTAGGCTACACCCATACCAAGAAATGGCTTAGCCCCACCATGAAAAATGATGTTAAAGTAAGCAAAATAAAGTCTGCCAACTCGCGGAGTAAATTGCACAGACAGCAGTTAGTAAGATTGATTTCAGTAGCCACGGTTTTGAAAACTTTTGTCACGTAGTGATCGTCTTCTCAATAGAACATCTTTGATAACGGCGTGGTGTTGTTGCAGGAAGTCCCGACGGAGAATACTTTTGCTGTAGTACAGGGGTGCACATAACTGGTACGCAGATTATGTGCGTAATCTGAAATGCGTACCGTCACTTGTGTCACAAAGCGCATTTGCTTACCGACGTACTTGTGAAGCTTTTCCAGAAGGCGGTTAGATCACCGGACGACAGAGTCGGTCTCCGTGTGCACAGACAGGGCTGCTGTTAACGTCGGTCTGTACAACGGAATTGTGCCCAAACTACGCCAACCGGCTGCGGAGGGTGACTGCCCCCGCTTCACTGGAGAACTGCGCTAAAACAGCTGATCACAACGTTCACACTTTGTGGTCACGAAGTACTCCACTAGCCGCCCCTGTAGGAAATGAATATTGGCTGCAAAAAACTTGAGGCCCAATCATGTTTCCTCTGTCCATTCTGCGCTACTGTAGACGTGGCAGTGCAACCTAGAGGACAAACCGATCAGAATCAGAAACGGGTTTATTGCCAGGTAGGTTCACACGTACGAGGAATTTGACTAGGTGTCGTGCATCACGACACCTAGACACACGACATACAAATAAAAAAAATTAAAAAGTACACAGATAGCGAACTATATTAAGAACACTGTAATAAAAATATAGTAAGATAGAAATAAAATAAAGCAGTAACTTACATCGAAATAGAATGCAATAAATTATAGAATATAAAATATGTGCAGTAAGCAATATTTAAACATTGCATTATTTACCATCCTGTGATCTCCATTATGTAATGCATAGAGTCTGCGTTGTGGCTGAGGTAAAGTGTCAGTGGGGGGGGGGGGGGCCTTGTTGAGGTGGCGAGAGGTTTGGTCCTGATGGAGAGAGGTTTGGTCCTGATGGAGAGGTTTGGTCCTGATGGAGAGAGGTTTGGTCCTGATGGAGAGAGGTTTTGGTCCTGATGGAGAGAGGTTTGGTCCTGATGGAGAGAGGTTTGGTCCTGATGGAGAGAGGTTTGGTCCTGATGGAGAGAGGTTTGGTCCTGATGGAGAGAGGTTTGGTCCTGATGGAGAGAGGTGTGGTCCTGATGGAGAGAGGTTTGGTCCTGATGGAGAGAGGTTTTGGTCCTGATGGAGAGAGGTTTGGTCCTGATGGAGAGAGGTTGGTCCTGATGGAGAGAGGTTTGGTCCTGATGGAGAGAGGTGTTGGTCCTGATGGAGAGAGGTTGGTCCTGATGGAGAGAGGTTCTGGTCCTGAGGGAGAGAGGTGTTGGTCCTGATGGAGGCAGCCTCCAGCCAGAGGTTGTGTTGAAGGCAGAGCTGAAGTCCACAAACAGGATCCTGGCGTAGGTTCCTGCTGTGTCCAGATGCTGGAGGAGGAAGTGAAGTGATAACTATTAGTAAACCATAATGATGGATGTTATTATCAGCAGCTGCCAATAGATCCCCTACATCTTGTATGATGGACCTTTGAAGCACAAGCGCACTATTGTGGGAACAATCAAACGCACCCTCCCAGGCACTGCGTGTTAGCGAAGTACAACTGGGATTTCGAAGAGGAAGATATGCTTGGTCAATTCTTAATAAAAAAAAAAAAACCAACAAATTGAGCACTTGAGTTTTCATTAGCAGCGCCTAGCTACAGCTGCGGAGGAGCTTTGGTAAATACCGCTAACAGTCTATTTCCTTAAAATGGTACATATCGCTGAATCTATATTTTTATCTTCAGGTGATGAAATCTGCATAATGTTCCTGTACAATAAGATTCGAGCATTTTGTAATACAGTGAGGAAATTCAAGACCAGTAAATATTGATTGATTAAACAACACTAAATAAAATGTTAGTGTTTTCTTCAAACTCAGACTCTCTGCTGCGGCTGTACCTAAAGACAAAACAATTGTCTGATGATCTTTGTTGAACAAGGTCTGATTGTCCTGTACATGTACAATGTGGGGTATTTTTAAATACTTTACTAAACCACATTCAATATTATGTTAGACACAAGTTAGTTATTACTCACATATCAAAGTTTTCATCTGCAAGATGGAAGAATAGCTGGGTGCTGCCTGGAGAGACTGATGAGAGGGACACAGGCGCGTTCAGCAGCTTTCCACACAAACCATCACATCCTCTTCCATAGTCTCGCTGTCCACTGGTGCTCTGTCAAAAGAGTGAACATCACAGCTGTCATGTTAACCCTTTGTTACACAACATACAACCAACATGTGTCAAAAGTGACCCGAATTAGTTTTAATTGTAAATATCTTTGCAATAAATTACTTTAACCATTCAGGATCCCAGGTATTCCTCAATTAACATGTTTTGGATCAACACCAATTCTAAATGTGTCCCTTTCTTACTTTTTGAATAAAAATCATGTTTGTATCACTACACTTCTAAGGCACAACATGGGTCAAACATTACCCGTATTCTTTTGCTATGTTATTTCATGCATGGCTGAGTGTTTCTTTACTATACATTTTCAAAAATAATTAATTTTAGCAGTGATTTGGACCAAGCATGTATGATGTAGTAATACAAAAAGTATTTTAGTTCACAGTGTGACATTAGCTAGTCATGTTAGCGTGTAATATATAGAGCAGAGCTAACTAGCAAATTAGCCGAACGTTAGCGGTTAGCTGTTTATGCTATGCTAGCTGTTGGCTACTGAACATTAACAAACTAGATTCCGCTGTAAGAAAGCTGTGAAACTTTACATTAAACTTGGCGACAACACTGTGATACCCCACTGCATGTTTATGTGTAATTCTCCCGTGTTGGAGACGAGAGGGGGGGGGGCGGCACTGCAATAAACTGTAAACTAACGTTAGCAGCCGCATGTTAAGCTGGGTTTCCCGGGCGCAACATCTTGCAAGAAACAGCATCTCAGGGCTTCTTAACATTTAACAACCTATTAATTATGCATACCAACTTAACGGGAAGAAACTCAGCTAACTAGAAGAATAAACGTAACCTTAAATAAAAAATAAAACATTCACAAACTAAGTAAGGATTATCTAAATACATGTTTAACTCCATTACAGTTGCAGGACTCACCAGATCTCAAGTCTTCTGTTCTTTGTTGACGTCCCGATGCTCATATTTAACGTGTAGATGTAAAACGATCCCGATATGAATCCATAAACTCCTGTAACAGACACACAGACAGCTGTAGCTCCAGCAGGAGGAGACCCGCTCAAACTGACTTGGATGTTTCAAATGTGAACGACAGGCGCGGACAGTTCTCATTGGCAGGTTTCTTCGATGATGTTTATATTAACCAATCAGGAGTGTTGTGGACTCATTCCAAACATGCCTGACTTGTCTGCCGTGTTTTGGCTGAATTCTATTTCAAGTGCCGTAGCTCTGGCTGTCGGCCAGAATCCGAAAACCATACATTATACTGTAAAACTAAGGTTTATTACTGTAAATTGACCAATGGAAAAAAAACACAGCAACAGAACACAAATAAAACAAGGATAACTGTGACTTATTGTTGAGTAAATAACAGTGTGTGTTTTAAACCTTGGTCCTCCCTGCAGAGATTTCTCCACTTTCTATGATTTTTTTTTTAATGATATTGTCAACTGTAGATGTTTACAATATAGTAAGTTAGGAATTTCATGAAAACATATTTATTTACTTTTGTTTCAACATTGGATATTTTGTGTTTTGTTGGATTCAATCGAATATTGAGAAAATGATTTATGTAAAAATGTTTTACTTACTTTTTTTATTTTACGCTTTTCTTACAGTTTTATGTTTACCTTAAAATTACAAAGAACATCTTAAAGTCTTATAATAGTAATACACTTTTATATTACGAGTTACATATTTAATTACAGATAAAAACATTTTATTTTACGTACATCTGCATGTATTTTCTGAAAGTGCAAAAATACTGTAAATATTATATAGTAAATTTACAGTAAAAAAAAAAGGAAATAAACGTTATTTGTTGTTATTGTCAAAATACTTCAAATAATGTTTTGGGTTGTTAATTTATAGTTAATATCTGTCATTTTACAGGATTTTGCAAGTTATTTAAAAAAACATGATAATTACTATACAAATTTACAGTTATTTCCTGTAAAATTACGATCTTTTTTTACAGTGTATCCGTTTTTAAGAGTGCGCTTAAGACCTTCCTTTTTGATAAAGCTTATAGTTAGGGCTGATTAGATTCAGCCCCTAGTTTTGCTGATATAGGCTTAGTTTGTCGGGGGACATCTTACTTCTTCCTTCTCTCTGTCTATACCTGTGTACTCTCATGTTTCGGATAACCCAGCTTCCCCAAATGTCTTTCTTTTTGTGTCTGTATACGCCGGGATCCGGAGTCATGGATGATCCTGCGCTCCTCTGTCCTGGATCTTGAGTCGTGGCTGTGGTCCTGGATCATAGGTCCTGGATGGATATCCTCGTGGATTCATCTTCCTATTATACACACATGCATTTCCAAACATTTGGACTACCTATGTTGCAAATGTAATGAAGCTTAGCGCAAGTTCAAGAAGGAAGACCATACCCCCTGGTGTTTACACGTCACTGCAAGCTCTCTTCTCCCATTAAGTAATCAGGGGCGGTACTCCCCAGCTAGCAATCATTGCACCTGCTAACCCTTTAAATCTGCTCTTCCCTCTCTGTCAGTTGTCATTTCAGGTGTCAACGCACAAGTGTACGCGTCACGGTGTTCATGGTTAAGCCAAGCAGCAGCAGGGCTTTGTCCCAGCTGAGGGCTTCGTTCCAGCTCCAGGCATTTATTCATCAGCTCTGCAGTATCGCGGATTAAGCTACAGGCGGCGTTCCCCAGTCGGGTTAGCGGGTCAGCCGGCCGTCCCGCAAGCCCGGACGCGGGAGGAAAAGACAAGGAAATCGGGCTCCATGGAAGTTCCTCCGGCCCTAATGGGAATGGCTACTTCACGCAAACAACTGACGTACGCTTCAGTCTCTTGAGAAGGCATCACTGGCATCAGGGCCGCCTAATGCGGCGCTTCCGGCTTCACGCGGAACGGGTGCTCATCACATGCAGAGGTTTTACCCATTCTGGCTTCAACTACAACCCCTCCTGCAGGCAGGCAGGGCTTAAGCTATCCCATTGAAGCTATTCTTCCTGCGCTCACTTCAACAGGCGTCAGGGGTAACGTTTGGCAAAGGCAGTTGCAACAAATTCACGAGATGTTTTCGTATATTGTTACGAATTTGGGTCATGCAGAGTGAGATCGCTACCCTTAAGAGAGGGGTGTGGCGTGGCATGTGTGCATGGGCATGGTATGAGCGAGCGGGATACATGTTTTCCAGAAATAAACGAGGCAGCAGGAAAAGGAAGGTCTGTGATCTTGCGAAATCTATCTTGCGAAAACAGGAGAGCTAAATAATGCAACGACCTCCCAAGAAGAGCTCGCCTCCTCTCCAGTTCTTTCCGATTAAAATGAGTTATTGAACCAGAGCGTGTTGCTTCTGCCCTGGGAGAGGACAGAGAGTTCACCCCCCCCCCCCCGTTTCCTCGACTACGGTCTGGGAGCGACAGGAAGTTCAACACTATGCATTGCTACCTATGTCAGGGTTAAGGTGAGCTTCAGGCAGTGTTGGGGGTAGGTAACGTGCTACAGTATGGAGTTTCAGTAACGTATTACTTGCATTACTAATGCAGTCGGGTAATTACTCATTACAATGCTCAGTAACTAAACGCAGGTTCAAGCTTCAACACAGCGTTTCCTGAAATGAATGGCGTTTCGTAGGGCTTCTTTTCCTCAATGAACAAGTTGCTGCACATATCCTGTTTATGACCAGATACTAAATAAATTAGGAATCACTCCCAATATTAATTTAATGATTATTGACTAAATGATCGGTTTTCTCTTTTTCTTCTCCACTAAGAATTTCCGTTTCTTGGTGCACCAACGGCTAGATCTGCGACAACAACATCTCCTTGGCAGCAAGGCAAGTTTATTTATATAGCACTTTCAATACAAGGCAATTCAAATTGCTTAAAAAGTGAAAGACATTAAGAAATGGCATTTAAAAATCAGTCATTTAAAGGAAGCTAATAAAAATAAACATTAAAAGAAAAAGTAATGGATCAAAGTACAGTGCAGTCTAAGATATGAATAGTTCAATTAAAAGCAGCGACAAAAGAAAAGTCTTCAGCCTGGATGTAAAGTAGTCAGAGTTGCAGCGACTAAGGGTGCAACAACTAATCGACTAATCGATCAAATCGATTACCAAATTAGTTGCAACTAATTCAGTCGTCGATTCATTGTGACGTCAGCAGTGTGTTTACGTGCGTAAGCTCCAACGTTATTGGTCTTTTATCAGTACCGGAGACATTTATAAATATATGTCATGTTTATTGCTACAAAAACATTATATCGCAGTCTAGTGTCACAACTCGTTCTAATATGCAAAGGACAAACAAATGCGCCTATGATGTATTTTCGATCAGATGAGATCTCTCTCCCCAGCGAGGGGACGGGGCAGTTTACACACACAGCTGCTACATGCAGCGGAGCACACACGCGGAGGCGGGGGGAGAGAACGCGCTCCGAGGCGTGGTTAACTTCACCCGCTTCGATGTGGAGAATGCGTCGTTGCCAAAGTGCAATAAGAGTTTATCATGTTAAGGGCGTAACACGAGCACTTTGTCTAAACATTTAGCAAAAGTGCTCCACATTCAGACGGAGGAATGCACCGGGTTCCACTGTCTTTCTAGCAGCTCCATTCACGAGTAACGTTCCCACGTCAGATGTTATGTATGCTAGCAGCAACAACACAGAGTAACTACATTATACCAAACTGGGTTAATGATTAGAGGTAACTGAATACTTATTAGTTTCAATTTCAGCTTTTTTGTTTACAGCCCGTCGACAGATTATTTAATACGATTCGGTATAATGCTCAGGGCAATCTCGATGACAAGGTCAATGTTCCCCCTTTCTACGCACGGAGATAATGTAATCTAATAGCGTGCAGGCCAAAGGGCTCTTCAAAGCAGATATTACGACGCGCTTTAACGTTCCCATATCGTTCAGCGGAATTCTTTCAGCCTTAAGTCAAGTAGGAGAAACTACGCGTTGCACCGCTATTCAGTAATAATATTAATAGCATCTCTCCAGTTCAAATCACCCACTGCTCAGGGAGATCTCCTAATGCGTGGCCTTCACGCATCTAGCGTTCAAATACAACATTAATAAACTACAACTCCGCTCAACTGGGAAAAGAGAAGAAGAAACAGAAGAGACTCCTCCAGGAGCACAGCGTTCCTAATCATGAGGAACTACAGGCCCAGTCTCACACCGGAGTTCCTAGCCATCACATCAAGCTCATGGTATTATCGTTCCTCTAACCAACTGCGTGCATCCACATAAACGTCTTCAACGACAGTTGCTCTTCCTCACCGGGCAACCGTACTTTGCAATGCGGATTCTTCGGCACGCATCATCTCCCGTTCCTGGACGTGGCATCCGCCCGGCCTCACGACGACCGTGTTTTCCCCGACTTAAGGACGTGCACTGCACATCCTCCGTTTTGGGGGGGATATCTGCATGAGATCATTCGCATAGCGGCACACTCAGATTTCCACTATTTCTACACATATTATCACACTTGCTGGATCTAACACTAGCGTCCCTCCATCATCCTCACTTCAGATGATAGAAGACAGTCTTAATCACTCAATCAGCTCATCAGCATCTATGACTCATCCCGGCACATTAACGCTAATTAAGATATACTATAGCATGGGTCATGTCTCAGTATAACTAAAGTGTACGTCTTTTCTGCGTGCATCCGGCACTTCATTCATATTCTTGGGTTCATGCTCACTTGGCTCGTGGTAAACCAGGTTACGATATTCAGGCATCACCGTACTCAAGCTAACAGCTCTTGGGCATTATATCGTCACATCTCCCTCTTCAACCGGACATCGGCTCGTGCCGCCAATCAAGATCTCTTCAGTTTACCTATGGTAAATATGCATATAACTGGTGGTGGCGTCTAATAGCATATCAGGGCTTTCGTTCAGACAGGTGCAGCCATTCAAGGCATATCTCCCTCCTCCCTGCAACTCGGACGGTGGTCCTCCTCCGCCTTCATATCCCACATTCGCCCGGACATCCGTGCGTGCTGGCCATCCAAGGTCCGAACACTAAACGGTATTTATACATACAACTGGTGGTGGTCTTAGCAAGTCAGCACATGTACGTGTCACCGTGTTCATGTTTAAACACTTCATATCGTCGTGACCTTCAGGTTCGCTCGTATTGAATCCTGCCGCGCAGGTTGCGGCCTATGGGTCAGCATTTGTTTAAACCCTGCACGTGCAGGGCGAGTAGGTCAGTGTCATGTTTAACCCTGTGTGTACAGGTTGCGGCCTATGGGTCAGCATTGTTTAACCCTGTGTGTGCAGGTTGCGGCCTATGGGTCAGCATTTGTTTAACCCTGTGTGTACAGGTTGCGGCCTATGGGTCAGCATTTTGTTTAACCCTGTGTGTACAGGTTGCGGCCTATGGGTCAGCTTTTTTTAACCCTGTGTGCAGGTTGCGGCCAGCGGGTCAGCGTCATGTTTAACCCTGCGCGTGCAGGTTGCGGCCAGTGGGTCAGCATCGTCTAATCCAACATGCAGGCGCTAAGCATGGTTGGCGTTCACATTAACCCTACAGTTATTCCGACAATCTCATCATGTCCCTGTGTTATCTCATTTCATCCACAGATCTCCTCAATCAGCCAGCAAGGTAAGAAATGCTTCACATCTCAGCATTCTTACTTCTCTTCTCTTTGGGGGTTCATCGGAGCGGTTTTCCCCTCCTGAATGATATCCTACAAACCGGGGCCTAATCTCCACAACATCAGTGATTCATTGTTGTAATCTGTCAATCATAATTTTATACCACGTGTCCGGTATTAAACATGTATTTCATACATCACGTCTCTCATGATTGAAATGAAGCTTAGCGCAAGTTCAAGAAGGAAGACCATACCCCCTGGTGTTACACGTCACTGCAAGCTCTTCTCCCATTAAGTAATCAGGGGCGGTACTCCCCAGCTAGCAATCATTGCACCTGCTAAACCTTTAAATCTGCTCTTCCCTCTCTGTCAGTTGTCTTTCAGGTGTCAACGCACAACCCGCCTCCACCCCTTCGCCTCCTGTCTCCTAATTCAGGGCCAAGCTAATCCTTCTTCCTCCAGACCAGACCAAACCATTATCACCACCACCAGTGTCTAGACCCGGGGGGTTCATCGGAGCGGTTTTCCCTCCTGAATGATATCCTACAAACCGGGGCCTAATCTCCAAACATCAGTTGATTCATTGTTGTAATCTGTCAATCATAATTTCTATACCACGTGTCCGGTATTAAACATGTATTCATACATCACGTCTCTCATGATTGAATTATCTTTTCAATTTACACACGGCATCTATTGCACGTCTGTCCGCCTGGGAGAGGGATCCCTCCTCTGTTGCTCTCCCTGGGTTCTCCCATTTTCCCTTTAAACTGTGGGTTTTCTTCGGAAGTTTTCCTTATACGATGTGAGGGTCTAAGGACAGAGGGTGTCGTATTGTCATACTGATATTTTGTACAAACTGTAAAGTCCACTGAGACAAATGTAACATTTGTGATATTGGGCTATATAAATAAACATTGATTGATTGATTGATTGAAAGTCAAGTTTGGTCAGGTTCACCCCAGAGTCAGTCTTTGACAGTGCCTTGTCAAGTTACACTGTCGGTCAGGGTCAAAGGTCAGTTGGTCTCAGTCTTTTTTGGCCATGTGTCGTGCTCTGCAGAGACTTTGACATTTCAGCATAGGCCAGTATCCTTTGTCTACAAAAATATGTATATATGGAGCGCCATCATTTATTAATTCACAATTACAACTATAATGTTCAAGATATCTCTAACTTTTCATTGAGACAGCTGTTTCCCACATTCCCCGAAAAGTGTTTAGCCAAAAAATGTCACTTCCTTATTGTACTACTACTGCAGTTTATCAACACCTAATCCATATTCAAATGTCTAATAGATCTATTTCAGAAACTTGTGCACATAATTATTATCTTGAGTCAAACCATTACTAGGATCTGTAAAGCTCTGCTATGTATTTCATAACTCATATTCACTCATCTTCAAATCTGGTCCACTTAAAAACAATGTTAACCTCTTTAACAGTGCGTGGAACCTTGGGTGTCCGAATATGTAACAATCACTCCTTCCTTTATCAAGGATTCTAAAAACAGAAGTCATTTCATCAATGGTTTGTAGCTAAATTTAGGAATTATCACTTATGGTAGGTATGTTTTACTTTTTAACATCTCTAAATGTCAGTTAATTACTAACTAAATAATGTCCATTAGGAGGTGGTGACGCTAGTCTTCCAAACTCATAATCTGGTGCCGTGCGCTTCCTGTGAAGCTGCAAGTAAGATTTTAAAAACCACTGCAGGGTGGGTCGAGTGACCCCTCCTCCCTATTGGTCGTCAATAATATGCAACATTACAATGGGTGATTGAAGGCCTCACATTATTTCCAATTACAGCATCAGTCTTCTTTACTCTAAAATTACTTTTTAAATAGGAATATTTTGAAATGGAACAAACATTCAATCTTCAGAAAAGTTCTTAACCAAAGTCTATCTAATGAATAGCCAACATATTTGAAGATGTCAGATGTATAAAAATAAGCCTAAATACTCCCTTACCATCAAAGTCCAAATATAGACATAAGGTGAACAGTTTTGGTAATGGACAATTTTATATCAAAAAAAACAAAATTGGACTTGTGTCCTTGTTATTTGTTCTTCAAAATACATTAGCAAATACCTTGTGAAGTATTCGCAACATAACTAACCCTCTCTAGGATATAAAATCCATTCATCTTTTTACTCATAGTTAGTTTATATGTCAAGATTATTATGTGTGACCTAATAATCAGATGTGTTGTTTGCTAAACAAGGATATTAAACTTTAATCTTTTCAGCATTCCAGACCATCGTTTAAACAATCAGCCTCCCTTCTCAAACACTAAACCTATTGTTGTACACCACCCTCTGGAAAACTCTTGCACAGTTATGCTGTAAAATCATCGCATAATTTCTTCAGAGTCTGAACGATCTGAGACAAGCCTGTCTCAGATCTTGTCATAATGTGAACAGTCAGTGATGTGTTGTCTTCTGCAGCTGTAGTCAATTGGATCAATGAAACTCTTGTTTTGCACTGGGATGTCCTGAGGGGGAAGGAACCTCTGGATCAATGTGGTACAATCAGCAGACACACGTTGTCCTCTGCACAGCAGGAATCCCCAAAAACTGCAGTTCCTCTTCACACCACTGTTGCCTCGGCAACGAGGCCCAAGCAAAAATGTCAAACCCTCCTCAGAGATGCGTTCTTTGCACAGTTCTTCTGTTTCTGTAGTGAGCAACTCTTCACCAACACACTGATTCAGAGTACAACCCAAAGGTGGCGCACAACTATCCAGTGCTGCTGTAATCACAGCAAATCAGCAACTGGAGAAAAACTCAATTTAAATCTCTCCCCCAAAGGGTTACAAAATAAAACGGCTGAGTGTCTCTATGGTCAGGAATGCTGAAACATGTGAATGTTAAAACAAACCAATGGCAGTAGTCTACCCAGATTCTTTACTCCATTAAAAGTAGTAAAACCACATTGTAAAATATCTTGTCTAGTTGAAGTCCTGCTTCTAAAATTCTAGTCAGAAAAAAAATAAATAAACTTCATCTTTAAAATCTTCTTTAATTTGAAACCAAAAAGGTCTTCCTTCTCCACCATGATCCTATTTCTACATCAAAGTCCAAACAAACTGATGATTTATCTTTAAAAACCATGAGGAATGACAGTTCTCATAAAACACTATTCTTCCTTACTTGAGTTCAAATCAAATGAGCCAAACAGGAAAACCTCCTTAACCACTTGCTTATTCTGTTATTTTTCAAATTGTTTATCTAAGTTGTGTTACAAGCAGGTTAGATTTGTAACAGAACACAAAACTAACTGTATTTAGCGCTATATTTGAAAAACAGTTACTGTTAATGAATATATATTTTGAACACTTATTATTGGTGGAAAAGTTTCCTCACAAAATGTAATCTCCATTACTAAAGCTAAAACCTTAAGAAATCATCACGGAACAGTTTTCTGTCCTTATCACTTAATTGTTTCAATACAAACTAAAAAGCGTTGTGAAAACTCCCACTCTTGAGAACATCTCAACACTTTATTCCATCTGAGCACGAATGTTTATGACAGACACGCCCTATTAATCCAAAACGGTCTTTAATGGTATCAATTGTGAACTTTCTTAATATGAATTGTAAATGCAACGTATGTTCTCTTTGGAACACAGATAGGACAGTAGCTGCTGAAACTGGTTAATAGCAGCTTTCTGTTAACCTAGATAAGCATGTTCTTATATCTAGTAGATATATTTTTACTTCATGTTTACTCACAAAACAATATCACCTTTTTCAGACTAGTAGTTAACTTTATATAAGTTTTACTCTCTCTGAACTTCCAAAACATCTACTTCTCCTGTCTCTCTCTCTCTGTGCCCTGCAGCTGCTCCTGCACAAGCTTCTCTCATCAATCACCTCTCTGTGTTTAGCCAACAGTGTGAGATGGCTTTTAGCCTCGTGCAGCACCTCTGTCATGTTTAAACATGAACAGATCCCTCCTGTTTACTTTCTACTCTTTCTTCATAAACTCAAAAACACAATTAATGTCTACTAATGATATTACAAAAACTCCCTAATGACAAATACCACAAAATTCACAATGCAATGCAATAGTAACAATCAGTTCTCAAAACTTCTCATGAAAACCACAATGTGACGTAACTGCATCCCACAAAAACTATGCTAAAAACGACAAATTATAGTTTCTTATTTATTTAAATATCTACGACACATTGATCTATTAATTTTCAATGTTATTCACTCCAACTTCAGACCAGTCGTTGATTATTCACTCCTTGTTTTAAATTCAACGCTCAGCAGCCATTTTTGAGGCATTTTGAGAAGAAGCACAAGCAGTCACACTTCGGGCTGCTGCTTCAGCAATTAGAGGAAAGCTGTGAAGAAAAAGGGGGGGCTTTCTTTAACCCATGGTGACCACGCATTTCTTTATCTAACTTTTCTCCCTTATCTATTAGTAATTATTCACAGAAAATTATTCCCCGTACAGTCTATCCAGCGTTATGGTGTGATGTTTATTTCAACAGATAATGGACGTTCAAACGCGCTTTGACACCGCTTTTCAGCGATGTGGCATTATCATGGGGCCTCATTATCTCTTTATCGTCACGTTTGGCCAGATAGATTAACCCCACAGAACAAGAGAACGAGATTCCGGTCCTTTCAAAATGGTTATTTGAAATTTGCGTACTCTTCTTGGATTCACTTATAATGCAACTGCAGCTCCTATGAGACTGGAAAACATTATTCAATTTGTTCTGGATGGAATCATTAGAAACCACTGAACTCCCCCGATGGGTTAGCCGTGTCGATTTCTGAAAAAAACGCACGGGGCCTTTCACCTTCAACTTACACTCCTCATCGCTTCACGTGTAGCTAACGAGTTAGTCGTGCGATTCTGAAAAATCCATGAAGTTTCTAATCGTTGCTTTATTAATCTTATTAGTATTAGTTAGTTACCTACCTATGCTAAAATATGCATTGCATTATCTTTAGCGTGCAGACTAGACACTGAGAAATATTCCTGACAACTCAAATTTGAATATAGCCAAATCACAGATTTTGAGTGTAACGGGTATCCGTGCTTACCTGATATTTTGTATAGAGCTCTGTTTTTAGTTGTCAGAAAGTATTTCGAGGTGTCACCCCTGGACAGCTTCGTCCGCTGGCTGCTGATGTGACTCCCTCTGAACGCCCACTCGTAAACGTCTGGGTCACCACTTTGTAGGAGTTTTGAGGTTTTTACAACCCCACTCTGCTCCGCGTGTCGTTTTGACGAGTCCTGCTTAAAATCATAACAGGAAGGAAATCAGACAGAGAACACCCAGATACCAGTTGAAACAATAATCTGTTTTAATTATCAAAGGTAATAATGCAATGCAATATAATACATTACAATACAATATAATATACTACAATTATATTGTAATGTGTAAGGAGTATGCCGGCCCACTCCTGCCCTGGTTCGCGTGCTGCGGAGATCCTTCCGGTCCTGACAGCATGTGAAGAGAGAGCGAACGCCAGGAATCGACAGGAGATATACCATAATAAGAAGGAGGGGTTAGGTCAGCTGGTCAGCAGAAAACCAAACAGGCTCCCTTTGCAACAAAACACCTTATCACACAAGTCATGTGTTTCTTTATGAAAGCCATACTTGTTGGAAATGTAACAGTCATCATCCATGGCATCCTCAGGACCAGCTCACCAACAACGCCTAACTGTCTCCATAGCCCCAGGCCATCTCTGAACTTCCATTCACCCATAATCAGCTCACCCAGAATGAGAAGGACCATTGTTTCTCTAATTGTGTGTGACTCAATTCTCCTGCTCCTTATGGAGTCCCTGAAATTAACCGCACATACATTTCTCTCACAAAGATACACAAATATTTCATCCCTCATACTCCAACTTCTGGTTACACAGACTGCTTATTAATTAAACCCCCACATATACTATTCAGACAGGTAGACTTCCCTGAAACATGACATGTTAGAGATCTTAAGCAGAATATACTCTCATCCACCGAGCCCCCCTGTCCTGCATACCTACACCTTCCCCCCACAGAGCAATAAAACCACTGTTTACTCCAACCAGCCCAGAATGTTTATAGCCATTTTTAGTCCTTACATTTATGACAGGATAAAACAGAGAAATCAATATAAAACCAAACACAGGTATTTGTTTGAACAGTATTCACTTAACTGCTACTATTGATAACCACCAGAGAAATCAAAGGACCTCTCTTAATATCTATCTGGAATTTTGCAACAAGACTTTCTGCCATTTCAAATGTAACACACTTCTTAAATATCAGATGATAATAATCTTCAACTACCAAGAGCCGAGGAGGACAGCTGCAAGATCAGTTGGGACGAGATTGAATGGTAAATGTGTCCATAAAAAATTATTATATTCGTAAAGTGTACAGCTAATATATATATATATAAATTATTTTAATAAAACAATATATTTTTGAGTGTGCTGTATCTGTCGAAAATGCTTAGCTTCTGTCTGCTGTACACTCTTAGAAGGGATGTGTCAAAAATGACACAACATGTGTTGAATTTCACACACGCCTACAGAGTGTGCTCAGGGACAACACGTGTTGTGTTTATGTTTAAATCATTTTTACACACAAAATGTGTTACATGCCCCTAACCACAATGTGCACATTTTACACATTGTGTGTCATAAATGTGTAACCAAGATGAACACACTCATTTGTTATTTCTGCACATTTTGTGTTATATTTCTTTAAACCAGAATTAACATTTGTTGTGTTATATCTGCACATTGTGTGTCAATGACGATTACTGGAAGTCCCAGGTGGTTGGATATGGTTTTTATTCAAAAAATCGAATGCAAGGATTTCATTAGCACAATATGTCATTAAGAAAATAATTGTTAACATTTAAAAACATTATATTTTTTCTAATTCATCAAATGTTGACAGAATAGATAATTCATAAATCACACTAAAAAAACCTATACCTTGGTTAAAACAAACTTATCTGCAGCAAACTATTGTTGTAAATGACTTTCAGCTGAGGGAATATAGTGAGAGATTCTTCACAAGGACCACCTTTTCAGTGTTGATGGATAATTAAGGATACAATCAATGACAAGTGAGCGTATTTATTTTTATTTTTCAAAAAAAATACAAAAAGTTCTAGCATACAATATGACAAATGCGTGATAATAAGCAATTGGTAATAAAGAATGTCCTTTTGTATCAAGCAAATAAAAAAATAATGTTACAACCAATATATCACTTAAATGCAACACTTATACAACAGTTCACATTCATATACCTACAATGCCTCTCCACCAAGTCAGAGATGCAAACTTTGACAAGTTTAAGCCTGGTCTTCTCCGTAAGAATGCCATTAGTTTGCAGTTCGTCAAATACTTCTGGAATTTTCTTCTCAGTTATAGGCCATTCAGAAGAACTGTAAACGATTCCATACAGGGGCCACAGCATAGCTGTTAAGGATCCGAAATATGTTTACTTAGCTTATAAATGTAGGCTAGGTGCGTACAGCAGACAGTAGGCTTGTTTGAGACGCGTTGCGGCTCGCCTCGAAAGTAGACGAGAATAGCCGATCGCAGCCGGGGGAGGTCTCAAAAAGCTTGGATGTCCGTCATGAAGGATTTTCAGAATAAAAGCTTGGTATTGAGAACTTCCGTTTTTTTTCCAGAAATAAATAGCATTTAAACTGACGGTATGTTTAGGTACATTATGCCATAAAACATTGATTTTAATTTCTAACAGTCCCTCCTTACACACCTAAAAGGTGTGTATAATACTGAAATCAATGAGTTCTTCATCTGAACTTTGCATAGTACATAACTCATATCAAAAACATACAATCAAAATGGAATGGTTCAATAGCCTCAATTTTACAAAAATACAAAAAATACTTTGACTGTGCTTAAACATAAAAGTTTTCCCTTGTGCATAACTTCTAGTGTTAACATTCAATATCATTCTCCAAAATAGCAGCCAATGGCTTGGTATCAGAACATTTCTTCCTCCCTCCTTTCACAGAAACCGTTCCCATACCACGCTCAGTGTTAAGGCACTTGTTTTTACAAAGTGAAAAGAAACGACCCGTTTCAGAATCGCAATGATTATAAAACATGGGATCCATCATATTAGAACAGTGCAAAATAATAAAAATGAAATAAACTATCTTGGACCAGTGTAATGTAATAATAAAATATACCATCTTGGAATAGTATATTATAAATTGAAATGGATTCACTCCATTTTAGCATTTATTTTGCTCACTTCTTCACATGATGTCATCATTTAAAGAATCACATTGGCTGGACATTCATTGAACAACCTGGTCTCTGAACATCCATATTATTTAACATCATTCAAACTAACTCATCATTTTCATTCATCTGTATACAGGGGTGGATCGTCCTGTTCTACTAGCATTTGTAACTGTCCCCCATGAGAAATGTACCCTCCCTCCTTTATATCATTTAAGGTGTGAAAGTAATATGTTCTCTAGAAGAGGCCGTCGTGATCAATCGGTATTTTAGGACATGGAATGAGTGCTACATTTAGGCCTCCCTGGGCGCCCCTATGCTATCCTTGTACCCTGGAGCCTAAACTTCCCCTGGGACTGGTCTCTTAGCCCTACTGGCTTTGGGGTGGTCTGTTCTAATACAGTGATAAAGTCCCTGAAATGGTGTGAAAACCGTGGAATATCAATAACTCATTATACTAATTTATTTTCATTTCTGGTCTACTTAAATAACTATGCTAACCCCCTTTAACAGTGTGTGGAACCTTGGGTGCCCGAGCATGTGATAATTACTCCCTCCTTTAACTAGGACTTTAAAAACAGAAGTCATTTCATTAATGGTTTGTAGTTCAATTCAGGAATTTTCACTCATGGCAGATATGTTTCTCCTTTTAAATAACATCTCTAAATGTCAGGTCATCACTGATTAAATGGATGAGCATTAGGAGGTGGTGGCACTTGTCTTTTAAAACTCATACTCTGGTGCCGTGCGCTCCCTCTGGAGCTGTAAGTAAGATTTAAAACATCTGCAGGGTGGGTTGAGCAACCCCTTCTCCCTGAACGATATTTGTTGTTGAAAATATGCACCATTAAAATGAGTGATCCAAGGCCCCGCATGTATTACTCCCAATTATACTAGTTTTTTCTAAATTAAAATCTTCAATCGCTCTTTGCCTAGTGTCTTTTTAAAACTCTACATCTTGGACGACAAACAAATGTTGTTTCCACCTTAACAGTTCTCCTATGGTAATATCCATGCTACAATGGTGAAACCAATACTCTAGATTGGAATACTTTTCTTTGGCTTGGTCCCAGCTCTACCTTTAACATTTTCCATTCAATAAGATTTGCCTGCTATCTATATTGTAACAAATTAAATCTTCCCCAAATTCTCACATGAATAAGAAACTCTATAAGAATAATTTGTTTATATTATGAAAAGATTGAATAATAGTTCTACCCTCAGTGTGTTTTTAGGATTATTTTCTAATAAGTGTGTTTATGTGTAAACTCACTCACTCCTGTGTTCCTTCTCTCCCCCTCTGGTCGTCAAGCCACGACCCCCTCACGTTCTGCTGGCCCATGCCAACTCCTCTGGTTCCGTCTTCTCCTCCATCCTGTCTTCTCCTCAGTCCATCCGCACTTGGATCTTCCCGCTGTAATTCTTTTTCAGTGGCCCAACTGCTTTGCATTTCATCTCCTCCTTTTCAGTCTCTTGGCTGTTGCATGGAGGGCGTATTCTGCTCTCATGTCCCACACTCTATTCTTGTGCCAAATCTCGCGGCTCAGTTTTGGAACTTCATGTCCTGTTTGAGGGACCGATGAGAGTTGCCTCTTTGTCAGCATGCTGGTTTGGTTCTGGATGCCTCAGGTGGAGATGGTTCTGGATGCCTCAGGTCGTTGTTGGTACAGCTCGGGTTCTCCCGTCTGTTCGATGGAGGAGGAGGAGTCTCCTGTGGTGCGGTCATTTGTCTGAAGATGGGGTCGTAGCATTCTGACAGGCAGAGAGAGAGAGAGAGATCTCGGGACGCATTACCTATAGCTAATTCTAACACACTGAGGTAAAATATATCCAATCCTTTCCACTCTATTTTCCTAATCTTACTATCTGTCTTAGATGTGTTTAGAGTATGAGAGGTCCTGATAATTTATTCCGGTAAATTATTCTGACCTCCTAATTGACCTTTCCGAAGATTATTGAGTCTATGTAAGTTTGCTGCGTGGCTCAGATCCACCAACCGTCAGCAAGATCTCACCTCTTCCTAACCCCCCCGAAGAACCAAGGTTTCAATTAACTGCTGTTTCAAATTCAGACAACTCTTTTTTAATCTGTTTAAAAGCGATCCCGAAGGATTTTGATATCAGTAAATGGAGTGTGCTCCTACCTAAGTGTGTGTGGCCGGGTGCAATCTTACCTTTGACGCAGGAGAGGAGAGCACAGGTGTCTTTTAAAGGATCCCAATCCAACAGGTGGGATTCAGTTTATTTGAAGAAAAATAGGTCCAAACTAATACAGGGTTTTACCTTCTCTCTTTACAACATTATAATCATCCTAACAAAAAAACCGTGCTGTGATCATGTTCAAATGAAACTTTAATTCACAGTCTTACATTTATTACCAAAATGTTTTAATTTCAACTGCCCATTTCAGTTGTGACATTTTAAAATTCTCCCGATAGAATTTAGAGGTATTTCCTCGTAAAAAGACCGGTGACAAATAAAAAGCGCATTCAACTTTTCATTCACCCATTTATTCCACATCAGTTTCATACACTTTTCCGACACAGACGCGGATTAACACTCAAAAACACCTTCCTATCCGCAAAATTCGAAGAAGGTCCTTACAGGTCCGCGGTATTTATAATTTTCAAACACTTTTTCCGACACAGACGGCGGATTAACACTCAAAAACCCATTCCTGTCCGCAAATTTCGAAGGAAGGTCCTTACAGGTCGCGGTATTTATAATTTTCAAACACTTTTCCGACACAGACGGCGGATTAACCTTTCAAAAACCACATTCCTATCCGCAAAATTCGGGGGACCAGATGTTTTTTCCCCACAGGTCGCGGTATTTATAAAGGTTCACACACTTTCTCTCATCAAATCATTCCACTCAGCCAACAACCAATAAATTCGAGAGATATTTACCAAGTGTGAGAGGATCTTTTCCGAGAGCTAGTTACCCAGCTCTGAAGCACACAGCCTACCCGGAGAGAGTCTACCAGGGGTCTCCCCCCCTCTCTCGCGCTCTCTCAAAAAACCAGACTCTTTATGCTAAAAAAACTGGATCCTAAACCCAAAAAAACAAACTCCTCCTCTTACACCCAATTCAGTTGAAAACCGCGCATGCGCATAATGTACAAGGCTGAACATGTCCCAACATGTTCCACAGCTGTTATGGGATAAGACACCCTTTCATATGAGGTAAAAAGGACATGAACTCTCTTTGGCCTCTTAATGTTTCTCCCCTTAGTGTGAAGCCCCCCCCCCCCCCCCCTCTCTCTGGACTGCTGCCAGAGGAGAGGAAGAAAACTCAACCTAAACAACCCACTTGGTTTTGTTTATACTGTAACTATAGAAAACCTAAAATATGAAGCATTTTCATTGTGAGTTATACAAGAATATAATTGATTATATTTGATTATAACTAACTTTCGTTTTTAAGTATTAAACATACTATGAAAACTCACAACACCCTCTTTTCAAAACGCAAAGTTCTCAAATAGCAACAGAAAAAATTGTAAGCATAGATACATATTCAAAAACCGTCAAGAAGCATTCTCATTATGGGTTTATACAAGAATATGATTGATCATGTATGATTTATAATTAACTTTCGTTTTTTAAGTATTCACTTCATACCATGATCTCAATTAACTTTCGTTTTAAGTATTCACTTCATATGAAGATCTCAACAGATGTTAAATGTCATCTAAACCCAATTAATGTCTACTAATGGTTGTGCCATATCCGTAAACATTGTTTCCACCCACTGTAACATGGCTACTCCAAATAACTCTTTCAGGAAACCATTTTCTTCTATAAATTAAAAATACCTACATGTTTCAAGCACCACATATTTCACACACTATAAAAGAACGTCCCCATATTTTCTCCATTACTTTAAATCTCACTGTTATTTAGAACATAAGTAACTTTTGTGACTGAACATATCTGCAATGTCGCCACAATCTGCTGGGGAATTTTGTTCATAGAGTTTGTACGTACAAAGCTGTACTTGTGGGTTAGTAGCCTGTTTCTACTGTAATCATTTTCAATAATTGTGCTCAGGTCACCGGTCGGTTGTCCATAAACTTAACAGGGGTGTTTCTGGCACAGACTAAAACATGGATCCAGTGTATTTTTAGATTCCCCTAATCTGTAAATTCCCATCACCTACATATCCCAATCACTTAAACCCATCTCATCATTTGATACAAGAACTGCATATATGGGGGGTGAATCATCTTGATTGTAACCGCCTCACCTTTGGGACCGAGTATTTCTAACTCCTCCTCTTGTTGCTCAGCTGATCTTTTGGCTCTGGGGATAAGTGAAACTCTCTGAAACACAGCTGGAGTTTTGTTAGTGATGTGGGCATTCTCTATGAGTGGACTAATGGACCCATGTCTTACTTGATATTGTACTCCCCATCCAACCAGAAAGGTGCCAAGTGTAATGAGCACAATCAACAATGCTATTCTGACTCTTATCCCTAGGGGAACCCACAATAGCTTTGGCTTTGTTCTTGACATCATCTCTATTTTCTCCCTTGGTGTCAGTTACAGAATTTAAATAATGAGTACTATAATAACGTATACAAAAATGTGACTCTTTTTTCAGATGTAAAACAAAAATAGGTTTTCACTTTAGTGTACTATCTATAACAATCTATAGACAATTCGTCTTTTGAGCTGTTTCTATCTTTATCTTATTTCTATTTATTGTTTTGTTCCAGCTCTGCCAAATCAGTCCTAACTCCCAATAATGTTCTGGAAGTTGCCAGTGAAGGGTGACAATGTGTGAGGTGGTCTCAATTTGCTCCTTTTTCTTTACCTTTAAACCGGAGCACGTGTGAAGTTCGTTACAACTTCTCACTGTTCCGTCCACCGGGGATCAGCTCACTGTCTTTTGAGAACTTTCACCCTCACCCAATCACCTGGCCGAACAGGAGTCTCTTCTGGTGTCTCGTCTTGTATCTCTGTAGCTTTCTTAGCCTGTGTAGACAAAACTTGGATAATATTACTCAGAGTTCTGACATATTCATTACTTTTATTCGTCTAATATCTAAAACTGGACCACTCCCTCCTTGGAGGAGGCCCAAGCGTCGGCATACTTTTTGTCGTTATGAGACCTATTATTAACTACATGTTATTATTTATTAACTACAACGTCACTGAAATCAACATATCTGTATAATCATGACACTCCCTCCTTTGAGCAGAACATGCTCAATTAATATAGCAATGATTACCCTATTCTGAACAGGACATGTAAAACCCATAACGTTGCATTAAATAAATATAACTTCTCCGTGTACCCATAAGGCGTACAAAATATCGTATGATGTGTGGCTTTCTGATGGTATAAAACATATTCACTAAAATCTGCCATTAGCACAAAAATGGTTTACTTGTTGCAATAATGGCTTTTGTCCGGTATTATGCATCATTGTTGCTGCGAAAAACAATACCCCTGGTGTCGCTAATGCGTCTCAATAATTCTAGGATTAGAGGATTGTTTGATACTGCTGAACAAAGATATAATAAAATAATATTTCTCTAAACTAGAGAGAAAATACGAACCATTCTCACAGAGGGTGACATGCATGAAGGGCTGGTGGCCCTCACTCAAAATGAGATATTGCCTTACGCACTACATTATAAATCAGTAAAATTACTCAAGAATAAATAAATAAAAACTGATTCTTGAAACTGTTGTTAAAACCCTACAACTTCTTCATCCAAGCCTCAATCAGTGTTATGTTATTTAATCTGCAGCTCATTGCCTTAAAACAGATACTTCAGACCGATTATAAAATGGTGTTTATAAGAAAAATGTAATCTGACTCCATAAATCACATAATTGTTTGACTAAAAAACTACACTTCCACTAACAATAAATGAAGTTCCCCTTTAAACACAGCCCCGGTCTTCTGACGGGGTCTATCTATGTACTGGCTGGAAAATGTTGTGCCAGTCTCTGTCGCTCTGTCACTGTCCTCCCGCTAACAGTCACTCTCTAGTTCTGCTGGGTTCTTGTTGACTTCTTCACTGGTTTGAGACAAGCGACCCCATCGGACACCTCCCTTTGTAGCCAGACTTCACCACAGCAGAAGCGAGTTTCTGTTTTTAGGTCTCAACAGCTCCACGTCAGGTGTATCGCCGCCCCTTGAACTGCAGTCGGTGTAAACAGGAGGATTTTGTCTGGATCCTCCGTCTTGGACGAGTACTAGGTTTCCGTCTTCATATTTTTGGGTGGAAACCCCATCGTCTTGACCTCACTAGCTGTGTGGACACAATAGTTTTCTGTGTGGGGGAACAACATCACTCTTACTCTCTATCCTTCTCATAATTACAAAAATAGTCTGCTAAATGTTCTACTATGTTTTAATCTTCTACTAATCTGTGGATGCTTTATGTGTAAATGCAATATGCTACTCACTATCTCTTTAAATAACATTCAACTTCTCCCTTCTGTGGTGACAGATATGGCTCAATGTAGCTGGGTTTCAAAATACCCTTGTGCTGAAGATGCATCACCTGGTGGTCTGGCCCTCTGAGCTTGGGCATTTGGGTCATGTTTGGCAATGCTGTTTCGTCTTTGACATCCCTGAGAGCCCCTTCCTCCGTTGTCATCATGGAAACCTCCTGGTTGTTGGTTCTGCTTCGGATTTTCTGGCACTATCTGAGATTTAACAGTTTGAGGTGTCTGCCCTGCATTCTCTGGTTCTTCCTGAGCTTGAATTGTTGGAGGTGTCTGCCCTGCCTTCTCTGGAAGTTTCCCCTTCCTTCTCCTTGTCTTGTTCCTACAAGCTACGGTGTCTTTTGTTTTTTCTGCTATGTCTTCCCTCACTGGCAGGTCTGCTACTCGGACCACATTTATGCTGTGTGCCAATAGGCTGGCATATTCCAGATGGAGTATCAGACTTGTAACTCTTATAAATCTTTCTTCATCTTCACTCCATATAGTTCTTTTAATTGGAAAGGTTAAAGCATCTGATCAGATTATTACCCTTTCCTTGATATCTGCGGTTGAGCCTGGCTCTGCGTCTAGTCCCAGTTTTAGTTTGTTTTGGTGACATGCTCGCTTCCTATTCGAATGAATATTATTAAGCACCAATCTTCTGACTAGCACCGTCGTTCCTGATCAGTAATATCCTATATCATCCGAACCTAACTTTAAATCTGGGCTTTTAAAGTTTTTTTTTCATTTTATAGATTTTTTATTTTATTTAATTTTTTATGATTTTTAAAAAAATAATAAAGTTAATTAAAAGATACAAATTATGCAAATTTAAAAATCTGAAATGATAAAATAAAAAAATTGTACAGTGTATGGTTTTGACTTTAAAATATGAAAATTAGAAATCTGGTGAAAATCTAAATCTACTGTGTACAGTGCATACCAAAGTGTATGAAATTATGTAAATGTCATTTGTGTTAGCTTTAATCAATTGGTGTTTGAATATTCTACAGCCTAGTTTGAAAGTTTCTCATCTTTAATTAGAAACCACTTTGTAATTCTGTCCTGGCGATTGGCGCATGTGTTCATTCATAACACTTCAAAATTAAGCTTCAAAATGTTATAGTATCTTTGTAATAATTCTGTATTACCAGCAGAGTGCGCTGTTGTAATTTCCAGCTCAATCCACTAGGGATAGCTGTTGCAAAACTGACCTCTTTTTAACAAGAAGAAGCTTATTTCCTTAAAAATGAGAAGAAAATTAGAATATGGTTAAACAACACAGCACATAACCGCCAAAACACATTTGCAAACAAGAATATCTCAAATAAACCGCCAATACGCACTTGCAAACAAGAATATCTCAATAACAGACTCCTACAAATATCAAACTTCCCACGGTAGATAACCTGTCTATTTTATAGTTCCAACTCTGCCAAGAAATATGATTTGTCCTTCTCAAGATGGAGTGCCTAGGCTCATGTGAGTAGGACTAGTACTTCAAATTAGCATTTCACGAAATGGCGACTGCCATTGCTCATTGTAAACAACGAGACAGACAAGATGGCAACTGATTTTCCAACCTTTGACCTGAAGAAACAAAGGGATTTGAAAACACCCTCGTGGCTCTCAGAGCGGAGTTGAAATAATGAGGGTGATCTTTTAATTCTCAACACAAAACAACACTGCAGTTTAAAATAACATTTCTATGTAATTTACAATTATAAATGGGCCTTATAACCCTTACGTCACAGCCTTCAACCTGTGTACGTAATGTTTGACTTTAAGAAGCCAGTATGGTTATCTCCTCTGTTAAACACGCTATCATGGGACAAAGTAAGGCGCCAAGCAAACACAATCAGCAGAAATATCGTCTATCTAACGCACGATGTCGCACGCCTCGTCGTAAATCCACGCGCAATGTCTGTTTGAAAACAGAAAAAACAACCACTGAAAGCTTCAAACTTTCAGGCCTTTTCCTCAAAAAGGACTTTTTTAATAAGAAAGCCCCTTGCTGTAATTAAAACACTCACTCAACTGTGTTCTTGTCTCAACCAGTCTCCACTGATTAATGGCCTAGAACCATTCACGTTTAAATTAGGACGTAACAAGAAACACTTTAAATGATTGCCATCATCACACAAATAACTTGTAAAAAGTAAAAACAGCCTCACACTGTCCTTAACACAAACACTCACTCCACTTTGTTCTTGTCTCAACCAGTCGCCACTGATTAATGGCCTAAAACCATTCACGTTTAAATTGAGACGTAACAAGAAACAATTGAAATGATTAGCCTCGCCGACATGTAATAACAGACAAACAAATAGCATGCAGGGTTAAATATAAGAAAAATAAGTAATTTGAACTCACCCTGCTTGTGAAAATGCAGACGCCAACGTGTTGATTGTTATTGTTATAAATTTGGTTGTTTTAACATTAATTTCCCAGCTATTTCAGGAACCGGAAGCAGCCGTCCAACACACAGTCCTAAGATTGTTCCTGCATAAACTATTGAAGAATTTTGACGTAACAGGCTTCTCTTTACCGTAGTTTGAGCTCTCTGTGTGTCGAACGGGTTTGCCAGCGGCTCCGGAGAACAGCCCGCGTGTATAGTCTCTCCCGGTGCAACGAGAATCACCTCGGGGTCATTCCAATTGTTAACTGATGGTTATTCTCGCGTCCAGGAAAGAGAAGCTTAAAAGGAGACTAAATGGAGTCTCTGAGATTGTTTCAAAATTGGTACTTTAATTAATAAAAAAAGGCGCGGTAAAGTCACAAACATGATATTTGTCCGATGGAGAGAAAGTCTGCAGCTTCCTCTCGAGTTGCCGGCCGTGGCAGAAGAGAGCGTACAGAGCATTCGTCCTTCCCCCGCGTCCTCGCTGTTCGCTCCTCCTCTCTGGGAGCTGTAGTGACGTAAGGGGACTTCCCCCTCGTCGTTCGTCTGTGTCCGATATTACATTACATTACATTGCATTTAGCTGACCTTTTGTCTAAGCGACTTACAATAAGTACAATTCGACCAGGAAGACACAACCTTGAAGAAACAGAATCATATAAGTATATCAGGTTTCATAGAGCCAAACATTTCAAGTGCTACTCAACTGGCTTTAGGTAATCCAGTCCTTTATTAGTATAAAAGTGCTTTCGTTAATCGTTTCTACACGCTCGAAGTGGAGTCGAAAGAGATGAGTTTTCAGTTTGCGCCGGAAGATGTGCAAGCTATCTGCCGTCCTGATGTCATGGGGAGCTCATTCCACCATCTTGGAGCCAGGACAGCAAACCCAACGTGTTTCGCCGATGGGAAACTTGGGTCCCCCTCGCAAGCGAGGGCGCAACGAATCGTTTGGCTGATGCACAGCGTAGTGGCCACGCGCTGGGGGTGTATGGTTTAACCATGTCCTGGATGTAGGAAGGGCCAGATCCATTCGCAGGCACGGTAAAGCAAGTACCAGTGTCTTGAAGTGGATTCTAGCAGTTAACGGAAGCCAGTGAAGGGAGCGGAGGAGCGGAGTGGTGTGGAGAATTTAGGAAGGTTGAAAACCAGACGAGCCGCTGCATTCTGGATGAGCTGCAGAGCTCGATATCGCGTTAAAACAGAGGATTTCGACATTTTACATTAATTGCTTACTTTCCACATGCCTTTTCTCCTCCTTATCCTCTTTCATACTTTATATGTAATACATGTTAAACGGCGTCAATAGCCACTTTAATGATACTAATGGGCGGTAGTCCCGGATGTCGTCATGAAGGATTTTCAGAATAAAAGCTTGGTATTGAGAAACTTCCGGTTTTTTCCAGAATAAAAATAGCATTTAAAACTGACGGTATGTTTAAGGTACATTATGCCATAAAACATTGATTTTAATTTCTAACATATTAATTTAATGATGAGAATATTGTGGAACAATGATGAAAATGTGAAGGGAAGTGGCGACGTAAAAATGACACAAAACAAACAACAAACTTTTGCCCACCAATTGGAGAGTTTCATCAGCAGCACGTGGTAAAAACCACCAATGAGCGCTCAGCTCGAGATACCAGCGAGTCGTTTCCCATCAAGCATTTAGCTTCCGCAGCCCGTGAGAGGAACTGCGCCGCCTCGCCGCGCCTCGCTCTCAAGGCTGCGGGCGTCTTTGTCCTGCGAGATTTCAACGTCTCATGTAGGCGAGCCTCCAGAGCAAGTCGGACAAAAATGACAACCATCAACCATCAACCATCACGCACGAGCAAGACGTTGATCGAAGAATTGAGCAGGTCTGCGCAGGTCTCGCTTGTCTCAAAACAAGCCTAGTAGCTAGCAGTTTTCGACGGATACAGCCCACTCAAAAATATATTGTTTTATATAAAATACATTTTATATATATATATATATTAGGGCCGGGACTCGATTAACAAAAATTAATCTAATTAATTAGAGGCTTTGTAATTAATTAATCGAAATTAATCGCATTTTAATCACATATAAATATTTGACCTAAGAACAGTGAGAAGCAATTTTTTGCACACTGATTTTAGTATACCATTAGGCGCAATTCACCACCGCAGTACTTTTCCCACAAAGGTTCATGAGAACTTGGTTCATGAGAACTCTTTGAACCTGGGGGTGGATTAGGCAAATGAAGCCGCTGACGTCAACTTCTTCTTCTTCTTCTGCTTTGGTTTTACTGCAGGCCGCAAACCACTTCAACGGCGTATACTGCCGCCCAAAGTCCCCGGCCGGAAGTCCCCGGAGTTGGGTTACTGGCTTCAGTAAGAAGCTGCTTGGGAGTCCCTGCAGCCTTCCGAGTAAATCGCCAGAACGCCGACGACCTCCCATCTCCACCGTTCCCATGTTTTATTTGTGTTGCCAGAAGTTAGTCTCTCTTGCGGTTTCTGCGCTGGGCTAATGCTAATGCGAGGATAATAAAATGGCTGCTTCACAAAACTTTTGGGAGTTTTACGGGGCGTGGTTTGCAATCCGCCCAGCCAATCAGAAATATAGCTCTTTTCTCACAAGAGAGCCGTAACGAAGTCCCCTGCTCTCTAGCAGCTCTCTGCTCTCTAGCAGAGACTTTTGTGGGGGTAAAAAGGTTTCTCATGAACTAATTTTAAGTACCGGCTCTTTTGGTGTGAACGCGATAAAAGAGGCTAAACGTCCACGCTAGCTTTCCACGCTAGCTGCTATATGTTTTGCATTGAGGTGATACTTGAGGCTTGATGTGCTGCGGTGATATGCGAATTCTTTTTGCATAATTTGCACACAACCGTGCTCTTATCGACGCTTCCATCCGTCCGTTTTTTAAAAACAAAACATTTCCCACTGTTGTTCCACTGTGGTTTGTTGTTGTCTGAAGTCATGAACGTTAGTTGGTGCTCCAGTATAATCGTACGCCTGAAACTCATCCAGTGAGAAACGTTCCGCGGTGCAAAAATAAGTGCGATTAAAATGCGTTAATTTTTTTAACGCGTTAATTTTTGTGTAATTAATTAATCTTAATTAACGCGTTAAAGTCCCGGCCCTAATATATATATATATATATATATATATATATATATATATATATATATATATATATATATTAGCTGTACACTTTACGAATATAATAGTTTTTTATGGACAACTTTACCATTCAATCTCGTCCAACTGATTTTGCAGCTGTCACTCCTCGGCTCTTGGTAGTTCAGGCATTTATCAAACCTGGCAACTCCGGGCTTCCTGACAGCTGTCAATCAAAGTCCAGTGGCTCCGCCCCAAAGTGCCAGAAACTTTTCACGCGCGCGTAGACAGACTCCGCGAGGGTGACACTCCCGCGAGCGAGCAAGAGGGCTGTCTCTCTCGCGAGCGAGCGCAGAGCCGCTCGCGGGGGTTTAATCTGCGCACGAGGGTCATTTTATGCGCGTGTAAAAGCACATTTTCCGCTCGTGAGTAGCTTGTTTTACGCGCTAGAATATTGACCCAAATCTGACTCCATAGTCTAGCACCAGGAGTCTAGCACCAGGAGTCTAGCACCAGGAGTCTAGCACCAGGAGTCTAGTACCAGGAGTCTAGCACCAGGAGTCTAGTACCAGGAGTCTAGTACCAGGAGTCTAGCACCAGGAGTCTAGTACTAGGAGCAGTGGGCAGCTATTGTACAGCGCCCGCGGAGCAATGGGAGTGAGGGGGGAAGGGGGATGTCCGGTGCCTTGCTCAAGGGCACCACGGCAGGAGGTGAACTGGGACCTCTCCAAGTAGAAGTCCACACTCCAAATAGGTCTGGTCGGGGGACTTGAACCGGCGACCCTACGGCTCACAGTCCAAGCCCCTACTGACTGCATAGATGTAGTCCCTAATGTTGTTCTCAAAGTGCACCAGATTGATGCATTTAACTTCAACATTTTAAAAAAAAATCTTCCCGGGGGAGCTTGCCCCCGGACCCCCCTAGAGGAGGTGAGGTCCACCACCTGCCCACACCCCCTGTTAAATTGTCTCACCCCACATTGAGGATGCTTCCTACGCCCATGTTTTATTCCATGCGTCAAGTCAGGCAAATTGGGTCTAAATGTTATTGCATCAAAGATCTGTTAACATTAAAATCATTAAATATATGCCGTAACTATTTTGCTTCTAGGCAACTCAAGGGCTCAGGTAATGTGATTACTATATGAATAATTGTCCAAAATAACATAAAATGCAATGGGTTTTTTGTTAAGTAACATACTTTCGTCGCCGGCCGGCCGATACATGCCGCGCATTAAGGTGGGCCTGTCAATTAATCATCCCCGGGCCACTTTTCCCCCCTAGCTACAACTACAACCAAAATGAACATATTTTAACCGTGATTAATTGTAATACACGTTCTAAATGATGCCGACGTAACAACATACTGATACCGGTTAGTAAAAACCATGAATTCATGCTTTGACAAGTCTAAAGACAGACTGCAGGCGAAAAACCTTTTAGAATGCTTGTTTTCTGAATGGAGCTTGGCTAAGCTAACGTTATATTATGCTCCGACCGTCCACACTCACAACAACGGCCTATACAGACATAAATAAACCAGCGACTGTATTCTCCATGACACAGACAGTCTGTGGTTTGTACTTGTTTAACTTTTGTCTAGTTTCTGAACAGATCGTATCTGTCCCCGGCTGTTTGAAGAGCAAGCATGGGAAAACAAAAGACAGCATTTACCTGTTTTGCATCCAGCTAGCCATGCCTTTCTGGTGTACCAGCTACGTGAGAAGCCTCGTTGATACGTTTTGTCTTTTTCCACGAGCTTGCTGTGATATATACAAATCGGGTTGGTCCGGTCCAAGGTCTTTAAGCAACAGTTTATCTCCCAAACTTCTCCTTTCGAAAGGATTGGAGATTAGCTCTTAAACGGAATTGGGCGGGGACCGAGGTCCGGCGACTCCACCTGTACACGAAGCCATTCTCATCAACTCATCCAACACCTTGGTCACTCACGAGTCTAAAAAACAACTCACGTCAACGCACGTAAGCAACGTGGGTGCCAACGTGACCGAAATATTTGACGGCGCTGATTGGCTGAAATTATGTTTCGGCGGCACAGTTTACTATTGAGACTTTTGCAACGTGCTGGTGCTGCTGTTTGGCTCGGGGGCTCCTTGCACGGCGCCTGGTAATTATAAACTAATGCCACGGGCAAGGCCAGGGCAGGAAACATGTGACTTATCAGTAACTTTGAGACATCGTAACACAATTTTAAACACGATTTTATTGTAGATTATACATTTACTGATACCAATTGTATGATATTTACCTTGTTCATTAAAAATAAAAATATAAATATATATATTTTTTAAATATATATTTTTTATATTAATATTTAATTTAAAAAAAAAATGTGTATGTGGGAAGAGGTGGGGCGGCGCCCCTAGCACCCCTATGGGCCGGCCGCCACTGGTGACGTTCCAGAACTAGCTCAGGCTAAGAAGCTAAGCTAACATGCTCTCAGTATTAAACTAACAACCCAGCTGCTACTCGTTCCCGGCATATTCTGAAGGTAAGATACCCTGTAACTTTACAAAACGTGTCCTTTTGATTTAAATGTTCTTGAACCTACACTATACAATTGTTTTTTAAGTGCTTCACCGTTTTTCAAATATAAATGTAATTTGTAACTAAACTTTGTAAACTAGCAGAGATATGGCCAGTGTTGCGGGAATTAAATTAAATTAAATATGACTGTAGAAAAAGAAAGGTGCTTTTATATTGATTAAACCATTTTTATTTCTTTCAGCATTAAGAAAAAAGAAGATGGCAACCTCCTCCAAGCCAAACTGCACAACCTGTAAGTTGATGGTCCTGGCTTACTTTACATGACTTCAGATGGTTGACATTACACACAAACATACTTTACATATTTATATATATATATATATATATATATATATATATATATATAAACTGTGTGCTGTTAATCTGTTTTTTGAGGTTTTGCTCTCTTGTTACTTTTAACCATACAGGTGTGATTTCATAGTTATTTTGTATGTTATTGTCAAAGGAACAAAATGAGCAACCCTTTATACTTAATTTGATATTCCTCATTATCTGAAGCATTTGTTACTCTCATTTATTTTCCTCCCATAGTGACTGTATGGTTAATCGGAGACAGCTATGTCCGGCGTGCTGCCCAGAGAGCTACAGAGACCATCGGCAGCAACCTTGGCCTCGACCTGCGCGTCTGCTGGTTCGGTTGGGGTGGACTGCGCTGGAGAGGTCTCCTCCCCTTCTTTTCCAACTCCCTGCGAGGAAGAGCAGCTCCGGATGTCCTCCTCATCCACTGTGGCGGCAATGACTTGGGGGATGTGCCCAGTGTTCAGTTGCTGAACCAGATGAAGGAGGACCTGCACCAGCTTCACCATCGGCACCCTGGCATGAAGATCATGCTCTCCCAGATCAACCAGAGGTGCCGGTGGACGGCTGGTGCAAATCCTGTCAAAATTGACAAGACCCGGAAGTTTGTTAACAGTGTTATGGCTACTTTTGTTCATAGCCTAAATGGTGCCATTGTTGACCACTCCAACATTAGATCATTTTTTTTGTCTTGATTGCCTGAAAGACCATCTCCAACGACTGTGAACTGCTAAAATATCAGTATCACTGTTTTTGGATTTGGCCTTTACAGTATGTATTCTAAGGCCCTTGCTAAGCCCAGACTGTCATGGCTAATGTTGAGTTAGATATTACATCTGTAGCCATAACACTGTTAACATGCTCTTCCTCTTCCCCACATCCCACCCCCCCTCTTCCCCCAATGAACTCTGTAGCTCTCCAGGCCCATGCTGGGCATGGCTGTCTGTCAAAACCTTTTATTTTGTATTTGTTATGATGTTTTTGTTATTTTATTTGTTAAAATAATTCTGTATATATGTAAATATTGAAAATAAATGACTTTCACTTCTTTTGTCTACTGCTTACTGAAAATGTTAGCTATCCAAAATCTGACTATCAAATGAAGGGATAAGCTTACCATAAAATACAGAAAACATTACACATTAAGGCTCAAATCTTTTCCCAAGCCGTAGCAGTCTGAAAAGAGTCCCAAGTTTAAAAACACAAAATCTTGACAATGAATGCTACGCTGTCATTTATCAGTGACAATGCAAACAACAAGAAGGTCTCCGAAATTGTTCAGTATGCAGATACATATTTGTTTTACAATAGAAACATTTTTCTCAATAAATGTTCCCACATGTTGTGACCATCAACTTTAAATCTTTTGTCAACAAATAAAACATCTTAATTTCCTTCACGACAACATTTTGTTTATAACACCACTACATTAACAATAAGCATAGGAAAATGATAAATGTCGACATTTAAGATTGTGCTTTTAGTCTTTATTTAATCAGTTCTATTTCACATTGAAAATGTGATAAATACACAAGCCACATTGAAAGTTACATCTTGCATTTTATGAAAAGTAAAGGTTTCGAATCATTTTATGACTTAAGTACACTAGAAAATAAATTAAAGATGTGCAACAACTGTAACCGTAATTAAAATGATATAACTTGTGTTCAGGGTTGGGAGGGCTACTTGCCAAAAACACAACCAGTAACTTAATGTGAGTATCAAGATATAAAAGTAATGTAACCTGATAACTTTATTTTTCTTTTGGATTACCTCAATATCAAATGCAATGCAAATAAACACAGGAGAGAATAAATATTAATATGATTTCTTACTTAAATGTATAATATAATACCATAAAGCTGATTCAGGCAGTAGGTGTATAGATTCACAATTAAAGTATTAGCCTACAGAACAGTACGGCTTCCAGAGAAGAGATACAATTTGATCATTTTACAACAAAATGCTCTTTTTAGGTTTTGAATAAGATTGTAATCCTGAGTTTCCCTATTATTAAAAAAAAGCAAAACTAATCCGATTACATCTTTTCCTATGTAACTAAGGATTACACTTTCATTTTTTTCTATACGATCTTGATTCGTGTTAGATGTAATCCATTACTGCCTAAGCTAATAAAAGTCATAACTTTTGGAAAATTGTCTCAAGTTATAAATTATGCCTTCAATCTCTTTCACATGGAGAAGACATCACATTGGCCGAGGCGTTGCAACTTCCCTCAAGCGTCCTACATGAAAGAAAGATCACATGTTAAAAATGTGTGCACAAACTATTCAGTATGACCCGTCTTAGTTTAAAGCCCAAGTGTAAGAGTGAACAGAGGCAGAGTCTGCCTGCTTTCCAATTTGTTTTGTTTGTTGGCTGCTGCTACCCAAACCAACATCCTCCTCACAAGCATTGACTGTTGGAATGTCATTATGCTCCACCTGTGGAACAACAAAGGCTTCTTCAGGTGTGTCTTGTATCATAATGATATTGCTCTGATCAGCAGCAAGACTGTTTTCACCACTACCATGGTCTACATCTGCAATCTCCTCATTGCTGTTAACAGTCGAACTAGAACTGTCACTTACCTCGTCATTGCTACTCACCCTGCTTTTGCTTCTAGGCTGTTGTTCTTTGCCATTGGTGAAATTGAAAATGGTGGGCACTGAAGTGTTTTTCAGGCATCTCCTTCCCTAATACAAAATAATAAACAAAAACACATAAAATAACTTTTTGAGGTCTGTAGATATTCAACTTTCTTTTGAATAATGTTGTTTTAAATTTAAGAGTGCATTATAAAAGACAATAGAGGGCCAACATGTTAACTATGCAGTTAATCCATTCAACAATTACGTGTTTCCAAGATTCAGATTCAAAGGATTTATGTCATATGCACATAGGCTACAGTGTAGGAATGGCAATGCAAATCATGTGTCCCGAGCTCCTCCAACAATGCAACATAGTTATATAAGACAAAACAATAAAATAAATTAAAAATTAAATTAAGAATAATAAATTAGTGCAGGCAGAAATCGATAGTTACGGCTGTAACTATGGTTCTATGAGTCCCTGTGAAACTGACCGTTGAGCGGCCCGACCAAGCAAGGAGGCAGAGGCAGAGAATTCAAATATAACCCGGTGTGGGCATTTATTCATCGCTGTGGTACAGGATACACAGCCTCAATATTGCTGCCCAGGTGAACACAGTCACCAGCCACAAGATCTCACCCACACTACCAGCCTCCACCAAACAGGAAACACAGAGCCTAAATACACACCCACTAATCAGCAATTAGACACAGGTGAGGGGGGAGGAGACAACACAGGGCACAAGGTGAACATAATCAGGAGTAACAGAAAGAACGGGAGGGGGAACACTTTTCAAAATAAAAGACATGTGCAATATACAAAGCCCGAAGCCGTCAGTCCACAGTGACGAAGCCATCTTCGTCACATTTCCTCCTTCCTCTCCCGAAAGAGAACAGTACCTTATTCCTGCAACACTTATTGATCTTGGCCATTTTGCTCTCCTCCATGTGTCTCCACTCCGCCCGGTGTTTCTGCTTCCCCTTGTGCCGCATGGTTTCCTCAGAGGAGGGCGTGAAGTCGGAAGAAAGCTTCCCTTTCTTCCTCAACTCTTTCTCCCGCTCCTTCGCGATGGCCTCCGTCAGGTTCTCCACATACGCCGCCTTCTCCGCCTGCAGCGTCTTCATCACCTGCTTCTCCACCTGAGTCTGAGCGGCTGACAGGGCCTCTGCATGAGCCTGAGCCCTTATCTCCTCCAGCTGTTGCTGCATGACACGCTCTCTCTCCCAACGGATCCCCTCAGCCATTTTCACCCGCTCCTCCTCCGCTAGAAAAGCATCTTCCTCATCTTTAATTTTCTTCTCCTCTGCAAGTTTCTTCTCCTGCAGGTGTATCAGACGAGCCTCCTCCACTAAGCGCATCTCCTCTTCCTTTCTCAGCATCTCCTCTTCCTGCCTCTGCAACCTAAGCTGCTCTTCTTTCTCTTCCATCAGGGAAACCTGTTCCTGTATCCGTGAAAATGGCTGCTCCATGTTCCTCAAACGACACTCCTCCCGCTTGAATCTCGCTGTCTCATACTGCAGGAATGACTTCATCATCTCCCTCAGTTCCTCCATCGTTCTCCCCCCTCACTTGGTCAATCCCACTTCTGACACCAAATGTGAAACTGACCGTTGAGCGGCCCAACCAAGCAAGGAGGCAGAGGCAGAGAATTCAAATATAACCCGGTGTGGGCATTTATTCATCGCTGTGGTACAGGATACACAGCCTCAATATTGCTGCCCAGGTGAACACAGTCACCAGCCACAAGGATCTCACCCACACTACCAGCCTCCACCAAACAGGAAACACAGAGCCTAAATACACACCCACTAATCAGCAATTAGACACAGGTGAGGGAGGGGAGGAGACAACACAGGGCACCAGGTGAACATAATCAGGAGTAACAGAAAAGAACGGGAGGGGGAACACTTTTCAAAATAAAAGACGTGCAATATACAAAGCCCGAAGCCGTCAGTCCACAGTGACGAAGCCATCTTCGTCACAGTCCCGGATGACCGCCAGATGCGGTGCTTTTAGCACTGGATATGTCCATCGCACGCATGGGCCGTTCGAGTACCTAATAACAACAAAGTCACCTGTGACCCACGTGACTACAGCTACATAGGCCGGCGTCTAGTGGATCGGTTCCCAGAATCTTCCTCGCGAGCACACAATAATTCTGAGTTACCGGAAACTCTGGCGGTCATCCGGGGACTCATAGAACCGTAGTTACAGCCGTAACTATCGTTCTATTTCGTCCCTACTGACCGCCAGAGGCGGTGCTTTTAGCACTGGATGACTATACCAACCATGTCATGAAAGAATCTGAACACTTGCTTACCTAGCTGGAAGCAGCGGAGTCTCGGCAACAGGACCACGCCCAAAGGATGGGGAGTGGCGACATTGAGCCCGGTAGAACCTGGAGAATGTGCCAGACGATGCCCACGACGCCGCAGCGCAGATGGTCTCCAGGGACACCCCTTCAGGGACGTTGACGTTGAGATGCTCCTTGTAGAGTGACATCTCACCCCTGATGGTGGGGGGCGGCCACTGGCCCCACAGGCATGTGAGATTGTATCCACAACCCAGTGGGACAGCCGCTGCTTGGAGAGAGCACAGCCCCTTCTCGTACCGCCATGGCAAATGAAGAGCTGCTCTGACTGTCGTATATGGGCCGTAACACCAATATACGCCTCTAGGGCACGCACAGGGCACAGCAACTCAGGCGTGCCGTTCTCCTGTGGGACGTTAAAGCACGCCAGCTGGATAGGCCGATTGGAGTGGGCTAGTGGAAGCACCTTGGGCAGGAACGCCACGTTCGGCCAGAGGGCAACACCCGAGCCATCGGAGTTCCACCTCAGGCATGTATCGCTCACGGAGAGGGCATGTAGCTCTCCAACTCGTTTCCCTGAGGTCATGGAAAACAGAAATGCTGCCTTTAACCCTTAAAGACCTAGACGGAATTTTCGCCTGCCTGACTCCTGTATTTATTTGTTTCTCCTAACCTGTTCTAACCTTTTCTTGCAGTCAGCATCAAGTGCCTTACCTCATTTGATTCAGGAGAACCTCTAGTTCAAGTCTGGCTAATTTGAAGTCCAAATTTTACCATAACTTTGTGTGATAATGGCTGAATTTACCAGCACTTTTCAAAAACGCCAGTACAAATGTTGTGTTTTTTTACTGTTTACTCCGCCAGGAACATAGGGATTTTCTTTTTTATTATTTACAAAGCTGCATTTAGATGTTTTAGGCTTTCAAATTAAATTTCATCTGCATATTATGTTCCCTGAGCAAGTTACAGCTATTTATTACAATATTATCCTAGGCGTTTTTCAGTGAAAAACGCCTAGGATCATATGGAATAATTAAAACGAAATGTATTTCCATATTTAAATGACTGATCATGTTTCTTCTGTCAAAAAAAGGTTGAGAGTAAACAATTAAACCATAACAGATGACATTGCAACAAAAATAACTTGTTTCAGAGAAATATATTATCATTTGAACATTGAAATACAAACACAAACAGTGAAACAAATTCAAAGTGCAAATTAACAAAGTGCAAATTATATTAAAACTATAAACAAAGTATTAGGAATATATAGAAAGTGCAAAAGTACAAGAGCAAATGATCTTCAAACTATAACCAAAATATTAGAAAAATATATAAAGAGCAAAGGAAATGTATCCACATTCATCATGGTCTGGGTCGCTCAGGTGTACAGCTCTGATGATTGCCATGAACCTGTCTCTTGTCATGACAGGAGCAGGAAAGAGAACACTCAGGTGTGATCCCTTCCTCCAGTAGTCTCTTACTTTTAGCAGTTTTAGAAGTGCCATGAACATCATAAGGCCGACATACATGAGGAATTTGACCGGCTTTCCCAAACAAATTTTTCCCCCTTAGCCTGCTCCTTTTCAGCATTTTTGTTTGTGTTCTTGCAGATGATATTTACAGCTTGGTTGTTAAAACAATTTCTAAATATTTGTGCAGGAGTATACTCCACACCAACAAAACTTTGGACTCCAGGGGCTCTTTTCGGGCAAAAGTGTGGTAGTTGTTGGGCAGTATCTGGCACCTCAGGTCCGTTCCAAACAGCTCCTGGCTCTTCTGGGGTCAGAGATGTTTTTTTCCTCTTCCTCTTCCTCTCCCTTTCACTGTCAGGGGGGCTGCCATTGGTTTGGCCTTTTTTCTGGATGCTGCACCCTCCTGGCCGCATTCTTTTCCCTCTCGGTTTGAAGGAGGCCTACTGATGGGGACAGTGCCTTGTGCATCCCCTCTCTCATCCTCTGGACTAAAATAAAAGGGAGGAAAATATACAGATATAAATGTCTGAATTTATTTTATTTCCTTTATTGCTTTTATTTCTCCAGTGTCATCCTATCTGTTTTCTAAACACAGTCTCAACTTTTGATTTGATTCACACTTTATCCCTCTGCTAACATTACTAGTTGATGGAATCAGTAACTGAATTGTAATGCAATGAATATAATAACATTAGACCTTATAACAAACAACCAAAGAGGGCAAGCGGAATGAGGCAATAAATGAAAGGTATTGCTTGACGTTTTTTTACTGAAATAAATAGTAGCCTCTATTGATAGTGAATCTTGAGCTCAGGACTTCACTTTATGACACAATTACGGCAAATGGCCATCCATTATAAAAACTCTTAGGACTAATTATTTTCGGCGTTATACAGAAACAACAACCGATAAATGCAACACAAACAATAAGAAATAAGCAAAGTTACTCACTTTTTTATCTTCGAAGGGATCAATCCCGTGATCATACTCCTCTTCCTTGCCAGTTGTCAGCTTCAGAATCTGAGGAATCCACCGCTGCATCGCTAAGCGGTCCGCCAGACAAAATACATTCTACGGCTTCTTCCGTAGTGTAACGCCGTTTTGACATGTTGGTTTGAATTTGTCTTGGGATATGTGTGTGTGTGTATGTATGTGTATTTGTGTGTGTGTGTGACTGTATCTAGATATCTCGTGTTGTATTTATTTCTCTTACGCTGGCAGAATTACTCTTCTTTAGTATTACTCTCTCGTCTCTCTGTTTCTCTTTGTTTATCTCCAGCCGCCAAAAACATACACAGCAACCTATGTTGATTGGTCGAGAAGATGGTAGCATGGGCAGAGGTTTGCCTGGACCTTTACATTTTAAACCTATCCGGACACAGGGGGGTGGGACTTAGTCTAAAACCTTTGCTGTTTGGCTCAGACAGAGGGGCCGCGTGGGTCTCCTTGACGAATCAAGGCTGTAAAATGTGATAACGTTGCCCCGATCATGTCGGAGCCTCTAAATCCCGGAAAAGGACATAGTGATACCAGCAAAAAGCCTAGAATAGCCGCTTTACCTCACTTTTTAAATCAGATGGATAGGATTAGCGGTTACAAAGTTATTAAGCATTTTAGAACGCTACCTCTATGAAGCCGCGGGCGGCACGCTCGGCCTTTAAGGGTTAAGGACAGCCACTTAAGCTCCACCTGGGCCAGGGGCTCGAAGGGAGGAGATGATAGGGCATCCGGCAGCAGGGGCAGGTCCCAAGCCGGAGCCCTCGGGGTGCTAGGGGGATAATGCCGTAAAGCCCCTCTCAGGAAGAGGGACACTGACCTGTGGCACCCCGCCGTGGCACCGTCGACCCGAATATGTTGGGCGGAAATAGCAGCCACATAAATTCAGAGTGGAGTGAGAACGCCCACTGTCTAGAAGGGTCTGCTGTCTGGGCAACAGCGTACCTGCTGTCCCAAGGAACACGCACATTCTTGCCCCCCAGTAGGGGTAGAAAGTGCGTGAGTGCAAGCTGCACAGCCCGAAGCTCTAGCACATAGGCATGGCGTGCACCCTCCTGGGCAGACTACTGACCCTGAACGGTCCTGCCCTGCCGTACTGCACCCCACCCTGAGAGACCTGCACCTATGGTGACGGTCTCCTGGCGGGATGGGATGGCGCCCATGGGCACGCCCATCAGGAGATAGGCCCTGCCACTCCAGTGTGACCGAGAGTGGAGGCAACGCTGCGACACCCTGACTTCCCTGCGCCTGTGCCACTTGGCGTCTGCATGGGGCGCAACGCCAGCGGGCCCAAGGGCCCAATGGCCGAGGCAGCCTGCCCAAGGGCCGAAGGAACTGAATATAAGGCACCATGTTGCCCGGCCCACGTGGAAGTAGGCATCCCTCAATTCCACGACTGTGCATGTGCTGTGGTCAGCATATAGAGTGGCAGCACCTTCAGGAATCTGTTGATTCCTCTGAAGTCCAAGATCAGACGAAATCCGCCGACTTTCTTGCTCACAAGAAGGATGGACTTTTTTTTAATTAATTTTTGTATTAATCCCTCGTGGGGAAATTGTTTCTCTGCATTTGACCCATCCTGTGTTAGGAGAAGTGGGCTGCCATTTTGAACGGCGCCCGGGGAGCAGTGTGGGGAACGGTGCCTTGCTCAGGGACACCTCGGTAGCACTCGGTCTTGCCGGGACTTGAACTGGTGACCTTCCAGTTGCCAAGCCAAGTTCCTATCGACATCGCCACCACCGCCCAGTAGAACCCCCTGGGCTAAGCAGAGGGTCTACTGGCTCGATTGCGTCCTTGGACAGAAGGACGGACAACTCTTGGATCAGAGCTAGGGCCTCTGCCGGATCGCTGACGACTGTCATTTTGGCCCGGCCGAAGGCTAGGGGCCGTAACTGCGGTTCGTACCCCTGGGTTAAGGTGAAAACCACCCAAGGGTCGGAAGTACAGACAGCCCAGTAACTGAGCTGCTGCTGGGAAAGCAGCCGACGACCGTCCCCGAGGGTCTCGGGGACGGTCGTAGGCCAGACCTGTCGACGAGTCTGCACCAATAAGGACATAACTCGTCCCCATTCCCTAGACATTAGGGCAAAGGCTTACAGTGATGCATCACTGAGGCCCAGCAAAGCCGACGACCGTCCCAGAGACTCTCGGGGACGGTCGTAGACCAGACCTGTCGACGAGTCTGCACCAATAAGGACATAACTCGTCCCCATTCCCTAGACATTAGGGCAAAGGCTGACAGTGATGCATCACTGAGGCCCAGCCGGCGCCTGCTGCAGAGAGGTAGAGAAAGCCAGTATCAGATGCGTGCCGCTGTGTCGTAGGCCCTACAGAGCAGCTCATTTGTGACCCTGCACTGAGGCCGAGGGCACCTGGCATCAGGAGCCCGAATCGGGGAGGCGATGGCAGGCTAAATGGATGGCAAGCGACCCAGCCCCACCCTCGTCGGATCCTGCCTGGCAGCAGAGTGGGAGAGGGCCCTGGTGTCTCTCCAGCCTGCATGGAGCTCCCTCAGGTACTCCTCTGAAGGAGGAACAGTGGTAGTGAAAAGGGGCAGGGTTATGCCTGAAAAAGGCGCTAGCCTGAGCCGAATCGGCCTGCGGAACTTGAAGCTGCAAGCGTACCAGGGCTGCACGAATAATGGCCGCCATGAAGGCGTCCTCCGTGCCCTGCAGAGAGCTCTGAGCAGAGGAGTGGGAAGCCTCCTCGGGGTGAGCGGGGCCCCACCCCCCCCTTCATAGAAGAGGTTTGTCCGGAGCCCCTAGCGACATGGCATCCTCAAGTAGAGGTGTGGCAACCGAAGGAGGGCCAGGCGGAAAGCTAGTAGCCCCGCCGGGAACGGTCAGACTGAGCTGGAGGAAGTTGTGACGAGGAGAGGTGCCACCTCTGCGACTCTAGCCACTCTGAGCGCCCGAGGCATGAATCTACAGCTCATGCAGGCGCTTTGCGTGAGACCCTCCCTCAAATGCTCGAGGCCAAGGCAGAGGGGGGCAGCGGTCATGGCCGTCCTCGGGCTCAAGAGAAGCCATACAGGCGCTACATGAATGAGCCAGTCTATAGGTAGCCGGATGCAGCATAGCCAGGAGTGGGCGCGAGAACACAGCCTTCCCCAGCTACCTGCTGAACGGCATGAGTAGAGCAATGCTCCTACTCGCCGAAAACAAAGAGGGATGTAACTACACCCACGTTACCGGCAGAGGGAGCGGGAGCGAGAGCACTGCCTTCACCTAGCTGGATTAAATAAAGACGTTTAACAGGACAGCTTAGCGGGCGGCTGCTGCTAGAATCAAGCAACACGTCTACCAGGAGTGGGGGCGAGAACACTGCCTTCACCGGCTACCTGCTGAACGGAAAGAGTAGAGCAATGCTCCTACTCGCCCAACACAGAGAGGGATGTAACTACACCCACGTTACCGGCAGAGGGAGCGGGAGCGAGAGCACTGCCTTCACCTAGCTGGATTAAATAAAGAAGCTTAACGGGGCAGCTTAGCCAGGCGGCTGCTGCTAAGAATCAAGCAGCACGTCTACCAGGAGCGGGGGCGAAAAACACTGCCTTCACTGGATGAGTTAAACAACGAAGCTCAACAGAACACGCCAGATGTTAGCCAAGCGGCCGCTGCTAACAATCAGAGCAATACGTTACAGGGAGCGGGAGCGAGAGCACTGCCTTCACCAGCTGAGTTTAAATAAAGAAGCTGTAACAAAACATGCAAGATGTTAGCCAAGCGGCTGCTGCTAACAATCAAAACAATATATTTACCGGGAGTGAGAGCACCGCCTTCACCAGCTGAGTTTAAATAAAGAAGCTTTAATAAAACATGCAAGATGTTAGCCAAGCGGCTGCTGCTAACAATCAAAACAATACGTTACCGGGAGCGGGAGCACTGCCTTCACCAGCTGAGTTAATAATGAAGCTTAACAGTACACGCAAGACGTTAGCCAAGCGGCTGCTGCTAACAATCAAGCGAGATTAAGTCAAACACAAATGTTTAAGACCAGACAACTAGCTTCTAAAGAAGAGAACAGCACAGAGCCGTAGTTACAGCAGTAACTATGGCCAGTACTTACGCGGCTCAGAGCCGTAGTTACAGTATTAACTGTGGCCAGTACTTACACGGCTTGGAACCGTAGTTACAGTAGTAACTATGGCCAGTACTTACACGGCTTAGAACCATAGTTACAGTAGTAACTGTGGCCGGTGCCTAAAAGTGTCAGCCAACGGCTGCACCCTAGATAATATAATATTGGGAGGATGAAATCCTCTTTAATGGCCACACATGCAGAGCACACAGCACACACAGTGAAGATTGTTCTCTGCATATCATCCTAGTACAGTAGTAGTAGACTGGAGTCTAGTACTAGGAGCAGTAAATACCACGATATAGCGCTACTGCAATCAAAACCATGCGTTACCGGGAGCGGGAGTGAGAGCACTGCCCTCACCGGCTGAGTTAAATAATGAAGCTTAAAAGTACATACAAGATGTTAGCCAAGCGGCTGCTGCTAACAATCAAGCAACCAAGTCAAAACACAATGTTAAGACCAGATAATTAGCTTCTATGGAATAGAACAGCCCGCATAAAACCGTAGGCCATGGTCACAGTAGTAACCATGGCCAGTGCTTACATAGGACCGTAGTTATAGTAGTAACTATGGCCAGTACTTACCTTACTCTCTGCATCTAAACAAAAAACGGGCAAAATATGGCACACTTGGCCTTCCATAATAAATTGAATGAGAGACGCAGCTAAAGCTGGGACTCAAATACTAATGATAGCTCGGGCACAACGCCACAAGCAGAACTTTCAAAAGAGCATAATAAGGGCAACTTTATGGGAGAGGAAGCGGGAACACTGTCGTCACCAGAAAGTCTAAGCCAAACAATAAATAAGACAGCAATCAGGACAACTTAGCTGGGAGAGGGTGCGGGGACACAGCCATCACCAGCAACAAGTTGACACAAACCTGTCCGTCGAGGCTCTGCACAGCGCACAGCCGGCCACAGCTCCTGGAGGACGCGTTAACAACCCGTAGCTCTGACTGTCAGTCGCGAAGCTGCACGCGGCCAGCTGCTTGCAGAGCAATCCCTCAGATCAAACGTTCAAACCTGAACGCTGTAGGCTACAAGAATGTAGCCGCGGTACTCTCGCGAAGCGAGAAGATGAAAAGGAACCGATCCACTAGTGACGCCGGCCTATGTAGCCGTAGTCACGTGGGTCACAGGTGACTTTGTTGTTATTAGGTACTCGAACTGCGCATGCGTGCGATGGACATATCCAGTGCTAAAAGCACCGCCTCTGGCGGTCAGTAGGGACGAAATATAACTATATACACGTAAATATAATAAGATGTATGCAAGAACAGAATGTAAATATTGTATAGTAAGATGAAATTAAATCTTTACAGTGATAGCTGTTAAGATAAATAAGTTATAAGATGACAACAGATGAATGAATGTTGCTATTAAAATAATGTAAAAAAAGGTAATATAATTAATTGTGGTGACACGTTATTGGACATAATTCACCTTGCTTATTGTGTTGCCACACGGACCCTTTAGTGGGGAACACCGGTAGCTTTAGCTGCCATTCCTGCTAGCTCATCAGGCAGAGCAGTGCATGTGTTAACCTCTCTGAAAGGAATGGATAATAAATATTGGAACTCCATTCTTAATACACCGCCTCCGACTCTCTTTTCACGGCACTACACTGGTGACATGACTTTTCCGAGAAAGTTTCCGGAAAATTAACGAACATGGCTGAGCGCGATGTTTTCATAAAGCTGCCGGAATTCTGGGAGCACACCACGGAGGCATGGTTCGCACACGTGGAGGCACATTTCGCCTGCCGACAGGTCCGTGACGGGGACCTAAAATACTACCATGTGGTAGCAGCGCTGGGGAGCTCCACGTCGTCCAGGTTGGTGGGATTCATCGCAGCCCCCCCACATCATGGCAAATATGAGGCGATTAAGGCCCTTCTCCTTAAGACATTTAGCTTATCTGCTAAGGAGAGGGCCCGCCAGATACTTGACATTCAAGGCCTAGGAGACAGCAAGCCATCCCAGCTAATGGAGAAAATGCTAAATCTGCTAGGGGGGGAAGATCCCCGTATTTTATTCACGGAGATTTTCCTGCGTCACTTGCCTCCCCGGGTACAGACGGCGCTGGCCAACACGCCTGTCACGGAGCCCCGTGCTTTGGCTGAGGAAGCGGATCGTTTTTTCCTGGCTACGCAACAGCCCGGGGCAGAGACGTTAGCCGCGACGCTCAGCGGCCCACCGGCAGTCAAGAAAGCGTGGCGGAGGCCGGACACGGCTGTGGCTAGCCGGCGTGGAGACGCCGGAGAGTGCGTTTACCACGCACGTTTCGGGACAAGGGCGAAGAGATGCATCGCTCCGTGCAGCTACAAACCCCCGGGAAACGGAGGGGCCGGCGCTCAGTAGTGGCTCTGAGCGTCGGCGGCACGTGCAGGCTCCTCTTCGTCAGCGACAGCGTTTCGGGGAGCCTGTTTCTGTGTGACACGGGCGCTCAACGGAGCGTAGTTCCAGCGTCGAGTGAAGACGTCGCCCGTGGGGGGCACGGACCGCGATTGACGACGGCTAACGGCAGTCCCATTCGCACGTACGGCGTGAGGCCTATGTGTTTGTGCATCGGAGGACAGCGTTTCAGCTGGGATTTTGTGACAGCGGACATTTCTTTTCCCCTCCTCGGAGCGGATTTTTTTGTGTGCTCATGGACTCTTAGTGGACGTTAAGAATAGGCGTTTGGTTGATGCCTTAACGTTTTCTTCCCTCGTGTGCACACTTGGCAGCGCAGCGTACGACGGGCTGTCAGGCTCGCTGTCAGGTGCAGACACGTTTCTCAGACTGTTGGCCGTGTTTCCAGACCTGTCGCTACCCACCTTCTCTGCGCTTACCACTAAGCATGGCGTGGAACACCACGTCACTACCGGAGGGCCTCCTGTCTACGCCAGGGCCCGGCGGTTGAACCCTTCTAAGCTGGCTGTAGCGAGGGCGGAGTTCGCAACCATGGAGCGCCTGGGCATTGTCCGCCGCTCCGACAGTCCTTGGGCTTCCCCCCTGCACGTCGTTCCCAAATCGAACGGCGGGTTCCGCCCGTGCGGGGATTACCGCCGACTCAACGACGCCACTACGCCTGACCGCTATCCGGTGCCGCACATTCAGGACTTTTCGGCGCATCTGGCCGGTACGGGGGTGTTTTCCAAGGTGGACCTGGTGCGTGGATATCACCAGGTGCCCATGCACCCCCTGGACATTCCCAAGACAGCAGTGATAACGCCTTTTGGACTTTTTGAGTTCCTGCGGATGCCTTTTGGACTCAAGAATGCCGCTCAGACGTTCCAGCGCCTGATGGATTCGGTGCTGCGGGACCTGCCGTTTGTGTTTGTTTACCTCGACGACATACTCGTCGCCAGCGCTTCAGTGCAGGAGCACCTGTCCCACCTCCGAGCCCTTTTCCACACGGCTCAACGAACACGGATTAATCATCAATCCTGCAAAGTGCCAGTTCGGGGTGTCGGACATCGATTTCCTGGGGCACCGCGTCACCAAGGGCGGTGCGACACCTCTGCCAGCGAAGGTGGAGGCTGTTGCGGCGTTTCCTCGCCCGCTCACAGCCCGGTCGCTCCGTGAGTTTCTGGGGATGGTGACTTTCTACCACCGTTTCATCGCCCGGGCCGCACACATCATGCGGCCGCTGTATGAAGCGTTGAAAGGCAAGACCCCCGTCCAGGAGATCGACTGGACAGCAGAGGCGGACGGCGCTTTTGCTGAGGTCAAGACCGCGTTGGCTCAGGCGGCTTTGCTGGCACACCCATCATCTACGGCTCCCATCTCCATCACCACGGACGCGTCAGACTACGCGGTCGGCGCAGTGCACGAGCAGAGGGCGCTTGGCAGCCGCTCGCCTTTTTCAGCCGCCAGCTGACGCCTAGAGAACGCAAATACAGCGCCTTTGACCGGGAGCTCCTCGGACTTTATTTGGCCGTGCGGCACTTCCGTTTCATGCTGGAAGGCCGTGAATTTACGGCGTTTGTCGACCACAAGCCGCTCACCTTTGCCATGTCAAAAGTGGCGGAGCCTTGGTCGGCACGTCAGCAGCGGCAGCTGTCCTACATATCGGAGTTCACTACGGACATTAAGCACGTGGCTGGCAAGTCGAACCTGGTTGCTGATTGCCTCTCCAGGGTCGTCATCGGTGCCGTCCAGTTGGGTCTGGACTATACTCGCATGGCGGCAGACCAGGTCACAGATCCCGGCGTCCAGGCCCTGAAGGTGGAGAGCGCGGGGCTGCGCTTGGAGGACGTGGTGTTCGGCGATGCGGGCATTACTCTCCTGTGTGACGTCTCTACGGGCCTGGCGCGGCCTGTCGTCCCTGCCAGCTGGAGGCGTCCTGTGTTCGAGGCTGTGCACGGCCTGTCACACCCCGGCGTTAAACCTTCGGTCCGTTTGGTAGCGGCGAAGTTCGTTTGGCAAGGACTGAAAAGGGACGTGAGGACTTGGGCCAGGGAGTGCGTGGCTTGTCAACGCGCTAAGGTGCACCGCCACACGAAGGCCCCGTTGGAACGTTTCCTGGTGCCTGAGAGGAGGTTTGATCACGTCAACATTGACCTGGTTGGTCCGTTGCCTTCCTCTCAGGGGTTTTCCTACCTCCTCACCATGGTGGACAGGACGACCCGTTGGCCGGAGGCGGTTCCGCTCGTTTCGACATCAGCCGCAGACGTTGCCCGGGCCTTCATTGCAACGTGGGTGTGTCGTTTTGGCACCCCGTCAGACATTTCCTCAGACAGGGGCTCTCAGTTCACGTCCGAGCTCTGGAACGCTGTGGCAGGCGGTTTGGGGGTTAAGCTGCACAGGACTACCGCTTACCACCCTCAGGCTAACGGTCTCTGCGAGCGCTTTCATCGCTCCATGAAGGCGGCCCTCAAGGCCGGCCTTACGGACGGTAACTGGGTCGACAAGCTGCCCTGGGTGATGCTGGGCCTGAGGACTGCACCTAAGGAAGATCTGCAGTGTTCTACAGCGGAGATGGTCTACGGTCAGCCGCTGAGAGTTCCGGGGGATTTCCTCCCAAATGCATCGGCTCCCTGGTCGGCGTCGGCCCAGCGGGCTTTCCTGCGTGACGCCGCTGAGGCCTTTGTTCCGATCCCTACTACTCAGCACGGTACTCAGGTGTCCCAGGTTCCCGCAGAGCTCCGCTCGGCGGAGCACGTGTTCATCCGGCACGATGCGCACAGAGGCCCCCTGCAGCCCCCTTATGATGGGCCTTTCCGGGTCTTGGAGCACGGGGACAAGCACCTGGTGGTCGACCTGGGTGGCAAGGCCGAGCACGTCTCGGTGGACCGGGTGAAGGCTGCTCACCTGGACTTGGACCAGCCTGTGGTGCTGGCTCGACCTCCGCGACGGGGCCGCCCCCCGGCCTCGTCCCCTGTCACGGATTTAAGACCTGTTGTTCCGGTCCCTCCCCTTCCGGGGGCCGCACAGGCGGGAGTCACTTTTCCGACTCCCGTGCTCAGGAGTCGTGGGGGTCGGCGTGTCGTTCCTCCCCGCCATGCTGATTTTGTTTATGTGTGAATTCTGGGGGGGCTTGTGTGGTGACACGTTATTGGACATAATTCACCTTGCTTATTGTGTTGCCACACGGACCCTTTAGTGGGGAACACCGGTAGCTTTAGCTGCCATTCCTGCTAGCTCATCAGGCAGAGCAGTGCATGTGTTAACCTCTCTGAAAGGAATGGATAATAAAGATTGGAACTCCATTCTTAATACACCGCCTCCGACTCTCTTTTCACGGCACTACATAATCTGTTTTTAACATAGAGTATGTGGGGGAAATGGCAATTCTCTATCTATGATAAAGAGTCTTTGCATAAATTGAAAATAAATGTGATGCAAAACAATTCGATTTCTATATTGGCAAAATCTTAATTTGGACTTTAATCAAAAGAACATTACTCATCAAGCTGTGCCATAACAATTATTTAGCATTGTATGATGGATACAATTTATTTAATTAGTAACAACAATTTACACCCACAAATGGAACCATACAAGTCACAAAAGTCCACCACTGGGATAATTGGGTCCCCTTTTAACATTTGCTCCCGTTTAGCATTATGGGCGTCATAGCCATAGACTATAAAAGACTTACCCAAGACTGAATCATAAACTAAACTGGATATATATATATATATACACACACATGTATAAAGGGTTACGTCCTTAGCTGGCTAATAAGCTACATCACAAGCTAAGCTAACAAGCACACAAACACCTGCTAACGGGGTTAACAAACATGTATAATATTATCATTTTACTCACCGAAAAAAGCTGAGAGTAGACATTTTAATTGTCTGGTATTTGCAACAATATTCCCACAATCACAACGAACACGGCTAAAGCTAAAGGGTCAAGTACAGTACTATGACTAACGTTGTAGCCTCTATGGTTGTAGCCTAGCAGAGTGGATAAGTTGCTGTTAGCTGACAGTGAGGCATGTACATGTCCATCAAAGTGACCACGCCCTAATTTATGCAAAAATGTTAAGACCTAATATAAATAAAAGGGTTGTGTTAGAAAACAATTCACTCACAGATCCATAATCATGAAGGTGGAATCTAACTATATCGATAATAATATGTATTGCATCCATGGGTAGAAACATGTTTTTTTATGCTGTAAAGTTGGGCATTTTAACATGGGGGTCTATGGAAATTGTCAGTATGTAGCTTCAGCTGTGTGAATACATTCTGGTTTGTTTTTTAGTTGTGTAAGAAATTCAAATCAATGTTTATATGGCGTAATTTAGATTAAATATACTGTAAACTTAAAACAGTTTTATTCTGAAAATACTTAATTTCCGGTTAGCATTAGCATGTGGCTAACGTTATTGCTGAATTAGGGTTGCCAACCGTCCCGTATTAGCCGGGACGCCCCGTATTTGAGCCAAAAGGGGCGTGTCCCGTATGGGACTTTGTTTGTCCCGGACTCCCGTGTAAAGGGAAAAATAAAAAATATTTTTCTGTTTGTGCGCAATGCAGTGTGTCTGGCTGCGTGCCCAACCCAGTCTCACGGCATTTCGTGTTCACCAACACGATTTTTAATCTATTGATTCGTGTTCACCAACACGATTTGCCCCTTTTTTTCGTGTTGCACAGCATGATTTTAAAAGCAATGTATTTCTACTGCCTGCAGCACGTCTTTTTCTCCGGTCGGGTCGTGGGAGACCGGAAGCTGTGTGGTTCATAAAAACATGTTCTTACTCAATATCAAGCCACAATTATTGCTTTTATTTTAAATCGTATAATTTCGGACTTTTGTTGCCGTCGTGAGGAAAATAAATGGGGCTCAGAGCCTCAGAATACGGAAATCTGTATTTTTAAATATTTTTTTCCTTCTAATTCGTTATTCTTTTCAAAATAACACACTGTTATTTACTCACCAATAACACACAATTATCCTTGCTTTTATTTATTGGTTTAATTCCATAATATCTGGCTTTTTTGGCGTCCGTCAGGAACTGAATTTCAAAATAAAAATAACCGGAAACAGACGTAGGCCTATAAGGGACATTTCGAGCATCATTGCGATTGTCAACATTTCTGAGTTTAGGATGGCCGAAGACACTACACTACCCATAATCCCCAGCTATCGTTTAGGACTACAGTCCCCGTAAGGTTACGCAGAGCGTCAAACAGCTGTTTGAAATGGAACGAAACCACGCCAGACTATCCAAAACTGGAATCGAACGCCCCCCCAGAACTACACATGCTGGCTATTGTGTTTCGCAAAATGTTCTATGGGACGTCTCTACTGAACGTTTTCGTTTTTCCCACAATTAGAAGTTGCAAGTATTAAACACATTGGTGTTATCAAATGTAAAACATATAATTAATAAATGGGTGAAAATCGCTTGTGTCCATAATGCGCAGCATTAATACCCACATGACAGCTCATTATTACTTTGTAATTCTACTCCACTACAATTCAGAGGTTAACCTGGTATTTTTACTCCACTGCATTTATTTGAGTTACTTTGCAGATTCTGATTAATTATGTGAAATATAAACAACCCTTAAATCAGACTTTAGTTACACCTGAGTAAAATTCAGGGAAGGTGATTGTCAAGTGCCAACAATCAGGAGAGATATTTGATAGTTGGTGCTTGAGAAGACTAAACATGTATCTGCAATTGACATGAATGGAAACGAGTAATAAAGTATATTCATTACACGTTATTCTCTACTAATAGTTAATTAAAGACTGTATATTATGGCTATTTTGCTCATCCCTTTCAAGATTTTCAAAGGTTTATTGACATATCATATACACAACTACGGTGTAGTTATGCAATGAATGAAACACTTGGGTCACAGGTTCCTCAACAGTGCATTACAAGACATCTATCAATATGTGTGTACCTCCACCATTAAACTGTCATATTCTGCACATTTCTTATTCTATCTACATACATAAGAGTATAATTCATATGTATAATATCAGTTAAAATAAGTGCTTCAACATAGTTAACATTGCAGGAAAGCAATATATTAGACGTTAAGTACTTTGTCAGGCTTAATATTTATCTGTAGATAGATACCCCCAAAGTTTTTTTCTTATTTAAAAGGCAAGGCAAGGCAAGTTTATTTATATAGCACTTTTCAACACAAGGCAATTCAAAGTGCTTTACAAAAAATGAAAGAGATTAAGAAAATGGCATTTAAAATCAGTCATTAAAAAGAAAAGCTAATAAAATAAACATTAAAAGAAAAAATACATGGATAAAAGTTACAGTGCAGTCAATTAAACATTAAAAGAAAAAAGTACATGGATAAAAGTTACAGTGCAGTCTAAGATATGAATAGTTCAATTAAAAGCAGCGACAAAAAGAAAAGTCTTCAGCCTGGATTTAAAAGTAGTCAGAGTTGCAGCGGACCTGCAGGTTTCTGGGAGTTTGTTCCAGATATTTGGAGCATAATAACTGAACGCTGCTTTACCATGTTTAGTTCTGACTCTGGGGACAGAAAGCTGACCAGTCCCTGAAGACCTGAGAGATCTGGATGGTTCATAATTTAGCAGGAGGTCAGAAATGTATTTTGGGCCTAAACCTAAAAGAAGACCTTAATCTGTTATTTAATGTTTAAATAAAGGTTAATTCGTTTTTCTGTTTTGCACCTCCTCCTATTAATATCTTTGTACATTCTGCACTAAACTGTTTTATTGTAGAGATCACTTATAGTATCTTCTTGATTTTTTATATTCTATATTTATACTTTCCTCCTATGAAAGTATGTACTCTTAATATTTTTTTAATCAAATAAAACACAATAATTCAATAACGTGCTTTAACCACTAGGAGGTGCACACAAGGTACACACAGCCATAATAATGTTGTATTATTAGTGTAGGACACTTGTGTTTTCGTACAACATCTGAAGATGTGTAGTTTTATGCATGCTTTCACATAATTTTTCAGCATATTGCTATACTATTTCAGACTCAGTATTTACATTCTTACATTCAAAGAAAATCAGTAATATCTTTAAAAACTACAGTCCTTTTATATCAGCTGTTATGGTTATGGTGTAAATTAAATATAACCTATCTGTGAATTAGATCAAATGTAAAAGTCAGCCGAATTAGTGTTGATACTGCAAGGAGACGTATTGTGTGAAGATAAATTGAAGATGTTGTTTAATTGTTGAATAAAACAACAAAATAAAAGATGGCTGCCTAGCTGGTGCGGAGGTGAAAACACGCTGCAAACAATTGAGTTATTTTGTAGGAATCCGGGAACTGAGAGTGTAACAATAGGGTGGGTTGACTGCGCAAATACTTTTTTTCTTACAGAAGGTAAAGAAAAGGAAAGGGAAATGTCAACACGGTTCAGCCAGAAAGAAAAACAGAAACAGGCCGGCACAATGAATCCGCCTGAGGCAAAAATACCTGAGGAGGGAGGGGAAGGCCTCTCTGAAATATTAAAATAAATCAGAGAATTCCGCATGGAAACTGCTTGGAATTTTGGAGTATTGAAGGAGGAAATAAACGACTTGAGAGAAGGCTTCGGAGAGCTGAAAATAAGAGCGGATGCAGCAGAATTAAGAATCGCAGAAAATGAAGACCGTGAAATCGGTATGACAAAAGTACTCCTTCACAGTTTACGCATGCAAAAGCAACTGGAAAATAAATGTGAGGAACTTGAAGGCCGGGAACGACGGAACAACCTGAGGATTTATTCAGTGCCCGAAAAATGTGAGGGAAATAGCATGATGGACTTTGTGGGAAACTTAATACGCGAGAAACTGGATGTGAGCGGCGAAAATCCCATTGAGAGAGCGCACCAGGCAACGGGGCATCTCACTGGGCACAGCGACCGTCCCCGATCAATAATAGTCCGCTTCCAAAACTACAACGTGAGGCAAAGGGTGCTACAAGCCGCCTGGGCAAAGAAGGACATTAGGGTGAAAGATTGCAGGATTTTCTTTGATGAGGACTTCACCACCCAAGTGTTCAAGGAGCGCGCAAAATACAGACAAGTAAGGAAGCAGCTCCAGGAAAGAAACATCAAATCCCGCATTCTGTTCCCTGCTAAACTGAAATTATTCGAGAAAAACGGAAAAGTCAGGGTGTTTAACAACCCACGAGATGCGGCACAGGGTCTACTGTAGTATGGTGTCAACATGGAGAGTCCAGCAGGAGAACCGGACTTGGAGTCTACTCTTCAGGCTTCAGGATGGCAGACACACCGCTCCAGAAACCGGAGAACCCCAGGATGTGAGCTGATGTCGGACGTAAAGACATTAATTGACTCGCATGATCGGCATGAAAGAGCAAAGGAATGAACAGGTATGTGTGGAGGGAGTTAACTCCTTGCAGACGTACATGGAAAACAATAACAACACATAAATGACTGAGCCACTCGGAATCTTTTCCAGATTTGACAACACAGAGTATAACATGTACAATTTTGATTATGATATCGATTCAGAGAATCATGTATTTAATCATATAAGTGACTCGTGTAAATATTATACCGATGATCAATTTAATGACAATGTTGGACTTGAAAATACATTTTCTTTAATACATTTCCACTGCAGGAGTCTGTATGCAAACTTTAATAAGATCACTGAATACCTACATACATTTAAAAGTAAATTCAAAGTAATTGCCATATCGGAGACTTGGCTAAATAAAATCGAAGTCACTGATTTCCAAATTGAGGGTTACGTGCTACACCATATCAACAGAACCAATAAGAGAGGAGGGGGTGTGGCTCCTTATGTGGACAGCGTCCTAAAATGCACACTGGTTGAAAAAATGTCAATTGTGACTGATGATTTAATGGAATGCATAACTATAGAAATTGAAATGGAAAGGAAGAGAAATGTTGTTGTGACTTGTGCATATAGAGCACCAGGATCAAATGTAGAGCTTTTTAAAGATAGTTTAGGAGTATTAATGGATGGCCTAAATGAAAATAAAACATGTATTATTTGTGGGGATTTTAACATCGATCTTCTAAATGTATCTAAACACAAAACAACTTCTGATTTCCTGGATGCTTTGTACAGCAGGGGGCTTTATCCCCTAATCACTAAGCCCAGTAGAATAACATCAACTTGTGCAACATTGATCGACAATATCTTTACAAATGTCATGGAAAACAGTGCTAAGAGTGGGCTAATAATAAATGACATAAGCGACCATTTACCTGTATTTGTAGCATATGATTGGCAATTAAAGAAAAAGAAGGAAGAGACTCGCAGTAGATATGTCAGGGTAAGGACTGCTGAAGCAAAAGACACATTTAGGAGTGACCTCTTAAAGGAAGAGTGGAGAGGGGTTTATGTAGAAGATGTAAATGCTGCATATGAGTCCTTCCTAAAAATCTACATATCACTGTATGACAAACATTGTCTCACTGTACTCCGTACATATAAAGGTACTTATCATCAAAAGCCTTGGATAACCAAGGGCTTACAAAATGCTTGCAAGAAGAAAAATAACCTTTATAAAGACTTCATAAAATTTAGGACAAAGGCAATTGAAAAGCAATACAAGGCATATAAAAATAAGTTGACAGTTATAATGAGACAAGCAAAAAGAGAATATTATAATAATATGTTAAAAGAAAAGAAAAATGATATCAAGGGCACATGTAAAATCTTAAATAATGTTATGTAAAATAAATCTGTATCCACTGGCCTGCCCAGTCACTTCATTGATGACAAAAATAAGGTTGTAAAAAACATGAATGAAGTGGTACATGAATTCAACTCTTTTTTTGTAAATGTCGGACCTAATCTTGCAAAGACTATTCCAAAACAACACGATGGGCAAAAAGAGGATGGCGGAATTGGGGGAAGTAAAGTGTTGCAGTCAATGTTTCTGGGAGAGATAAACGAAATTGAAATTAGATCCATTGTAGACAAATGCAAAAATAAGACTTCGACAGATAGTGATGGGATCGACATGACAATAGTGAAAACGACTATTGACTGCATAATTAAACCGCTAAGCTACATCTTTAATCTTTCATTTCAGACAGGTATTTTCCCAGATAGCATGAAAATAGCTAAAGTTATCCCACTTTTTAAAACAGGGGACAAAAGCCAATTTACCAACTACAGACCAGTGTCCTTGCTTTCACAATTTTCAAAGGTCCTTGAGAAATTGTTTGTCCAAAAATTTGATAGTTTTATTGAAAAAAATGAGTTATTGAGTGAGAGTCAGTATGGATTTAGGAAAAATCGATCTACAGCTTTAGCTTTAATGAAAATAACAGAAGAAATTACAACAGCTATAGAAAGAAAGAAATACACAATAGGTGTATTTATTGACTTAAAAAAGGCATTTGACACCATAGACCATTACCTATTAATTTCGAAATTACATAGATACGGAGTGAGAGGAGTAGTTCTAGATTGGTTAAAAAGTTTTTAGATAACAGACAACAATATGTAGAATTTGCTGGTAGTACATCGGAGTGTATGAACATAGAATGTGGTGTCCCGCAGGGCTCGGTTTTAGGGCCTAAACTTTTTATTTTGTACATCAATGACATGTGAAACGTCAACATTATTGCAATTTGTGTTGTTTGCAGACGACACAAATGTATTTTGTTCTGGAGATGACTTAAACATTTTAGCAAAGTGTATTGGACATGAAATGGTCATACTTAAAAGATGGTTTGATGAAAATAAGTTAACCCTAAATTTGAATAAAACGAAGTTTATGGTTTTTGCCAATAGAAAAAAAGATGAAAACATTTCACTGTCCATTGATGGAGTTTTTATTGAAAGGGTTTCTGAATTTCGATTCTTAGGTGTGACGCTGGATGAAAACCTGACATGGAAATCACACATAGCACATGTTAAAACCAAAGTGTCTAGGAATATTTCTGTTCTAAACAAGGCAAAGTATTTGCTAGATTACAAGGCATTGAGGATGTTGTACTGTTCACTCATTTTGCCATTTTTCATTTATTGTATAGAAGTGTGGGGCAACACGTATATGAGCAACATAAAGCCATTGTCAATATTACAGAAAAGGGCAGTAAGAATAATTCATAAAGCTGACTCAAGAGAACACACCAACAGACTGTTATTTAAGTCAGGACTCTTGAAACTCAAAGACAGCTGAGCTGCAGACATTATCAGTAATGCACAAAGCAGAATGTTACCAGTATATTTGCAACAGTTGTTTGTTTTTGGATCAGACAAGGAAGACCACAGAAGGACATTACATTTTAAGCATCCATATGCAAGGACTACTCTTAAACAAATGTGTATTTCGGTAGTTGGTGTACAATTGTGGAATTCTCAACACAAGGATCTAAAGAATTGTATATGTATTTTTCAGTTAAAGAAGTTGTATAAATTAAGAAAGATGGGACTATATGAAGCAGGATGTGAATAAGTCTATGTACTCTGGTCCTTCATGTTTTTGATGTCTTTGATGTGATGTCTCCTCTGTATTTGCGGGTCCCATTGCCATTGTTATTGTTGTTATTGTTATTATCATCATGTGTCGCTTTCCACCTTCTTCTCCAGTAGGACTCAGATGAGGGTGTTGCACTTTTCTTTTCCTTATACATGTGATGTTTTGGTGTTTTGTTTCTTTCCGTTAACCGTCAAGTGGGAAATAAGTATTTTTTTGTGTGTGTTTCTCTTAGTATCCTAAGATACTGTTATGTTTGGCTGTAAAAAAAAAAAAATTATTATTATGAAGGGCAGACCATCTATTTGTATTTATTTGTTTTTTTTAGAAAGGGGCAGGTCACATAAGATGTTATTCTTCTCCCTGCTCCTTTTCGCTCAATGGTAGAGTCATGTTTTGTGGCAATTATTGTACATTTGGTTTTGCGTACCATGAGCGGGACAAATAAAAATGAAATGAAATGAAATGAAATATATTTATGATCCACGTCAAGTATTCAGTTTCGGCGGCATTTTCTCAGTTTTTCCAAAGGTCTTCTCATCAGGGCTCTATAAATAAAGAACTACGGCAGATCTGTAATATACAATGCAGCCGAACCGTGTATTACAATGCCGTTATGTGATGACTTTCAAAGAGAAAAGCAAGAGCGCTCGGAATTAAGTATTATTTTATTCTTTTAAAATGTTTTCCGGATTTCATATCATATAAACACCCAATCCCAGCATGCATTGCGGCTAAAACATCCAATAAGCGAGCTTAAAACCATAGCTGAGGATCTTGGGTAATCGCTCTAAATGCCTACGCCTATGACGTTTCGCTCTCTCAAAAGTTGGGCCATTTTATCATCATAAGCCAATGAGCAACTCTCATAGGAATGAATGAGGCCCCGCCTCCCACGCTGTATCCAGTTCTTATTATACATCCATGGTTCACGTGGAGGGTCCGCCATATTGAGGGCTGTTCCAAAGCAACGAGTGTGGAGGGGGAGTGGGCTATCAAGCCCTCAAACAGCGAGTCTGCAGCGGTGCTGACTTGAGACCGGTCTCTACCTGACCGGAGTCACGCTGTGTGTGTCCGTCAGGAAACACGTTGTTTACAAGTAGTTCCAGCAAACATCCACTGATAAATTGCGATGTTAACAACCTCATGATAACCTCATATGTTTTTAACTTAGGATCAAACCTGTGTTTAGTCTAGAAAAAGGTAAATGTGTGCATTTTATTATAAAGTTGTGTATATTTACAGACCGTTGCAAAAACTAAGAAGCTTATAAACATCAGGTTTAAAACTAAAAGAGCTTTGAAACACAATGAAAGATGTTTGGAGTTTTATTTGAGTTATTAATTTAAACTTTTTGTCTAAGAGATGCTGATTTGAAACATGGATGTATAATAAGAACTGGATACAGCGTGGGAGGCGGGGCCTCATTAATTCCTATGAGAGTTGCTCATTAGCGCATGATGATAAAATGGCCCAACTTTTGAGAGAGTGAAACGTCACAGATTACCCAGCATGCCTGAGAAGTACCCGTATGTGCGCTCATAGCGCATGCGCAACTTTAACCAAAATGCTCGTTCACATCAAGCACGTCAATTTGCGTACACGTAACAGCACCGCGCGTTCATGACAGCATGGTAATAATTTGTTATTATGATGGATTTGATATTAACGAGGCGGCAGTTAGCAGCTAGCGACTAGCTAGTAATTATGCTAATGTACACATCAATCGTTATGTACTTATATTACGCTGTAACAGGATCTAGTGATATCCAAGCAACAGAGCTTCATTTAGCATGAAAGAATGATTGCACTATATATATATATATACTTATAATAATAAGTAATATTAACTTTATTTAATACAACATTTACAGTACAAGATTTAATCATACAGCCCATGTTGTATGATAATGAATTACAGCAAACATGTGCAATATATCCATTATTACAGCTCCGTGGGATGGCAGTGAGACGATATGGATCCGTTCTTATTGTGCATCCATGGGTAAAGATAAACGCAACTCACATTGGTTTCTCATACAGCATCTCTGTAAACTATGTGTATTGTATTCACTGAATTTCACTCTCTGCCTTTAACGGCTCGTTGTAGCTCCAATAGCTCCAGCCCCACCCTCCCTGTGAGCACAGTGTGCTCTGATTGGTCGGGACACGTAACATGAACGTGCCGGGCGGCGCGGTCCCGTGGGTTGGATGCGCGTTCATAATGCAGAGGGAAATAACTATCAGAATAACGTTATTAGCAAATGTTTACAACTTGAGGAACGAATGTTTTTAATAAGGGCTATACAAGTGTTCACACTGGGTAGTTTATTTAAAAAAAATATCCAACGATTTACAGACCACTCTTTCCCCATGTAAAGTGACGTCACCCAATTCAAAGTGAATGGGCAGAAGCGTTGGAAGCTTCAACGCACGCCGCTGTGTGGACGGGCCGTTAGAGAAATTAGAAATTATCTCCTCTGAGCAGTCATTTTAAAGAGACGTCCATTAATGATGACAGGAGGCACAGCAGCCCTCTGATGGACAGATGTGTTCATGACGACTTATATAAATGTACATTTAATTCATTCAGTGTGGTATAATGAGACACTAACAGGCTACAGATGCGGAAATATACACTCACATATATATATATATATATATATATATATATAATTTCAGAATCAAACAAGTATGAGAGCACTCTCATAATAACGTAACCCAATCAGAGACTGGATATATTCCAATAAGAGGATTTAGACGTTGTGTGTTTATTGTATAACTCCACACGCCTTTTCTCCTCGTATTTTCATTCATGACTTTTTATTTAATGCATTTTAACGGCTGTAATCATTGATAACATGAAGCCGGAAGTAACGTCATGTAACACCGGAAGTGACGTCATGTAAACGACGGGGTTGTCCCATGGATGTATAATAAGAACTGGATACAACGTGGGAGGCGGGGCCTCATTCATTCCTATGAGAGTTGCTCATTAGCGCATGATGATAAAATGGCCCAACTTTTGAGAGAGTGAAACGTCACAGATTACCCAGCATGCCTGAGAAGTACCCGTATGTGCGCTCATAGAGCATGCGCAACTTTAACCAAAATGCTCGTTCACATCAAGCACGTCAATTTGCGTACACGTAACAGCACCGCACGTTCACGACAGCATGGTAATGATCTGTTATTATGATGGATTTGATATTAACGAGGCGGCAGTTAGCAGCTAGCGGCTAGCTAGTAATTATGCTAATGTTCATCAATCGTTATGTAGGCTACTTATATTACGCTGTAACAGGATCTAGTGATATCCAAGCAACAGAGCTTCATTTAGCATGAAAGAATGATTACACTGTATATATATATATATATATATATATACTTATAATAATAAGTAATATTAACTTTATTTGATACAGCATTTACAGTACAAGATTTAATCATACAGCCCATGTAGTATGATAATGAATTACAGCAAACTTGTGCAATATATTCATTATTACAGCTCCGTGGGATGGCAGTAAGACGATATGGGTTCGTTCTTATTGTGCATCCATGGGTAAAGATAAACGCAACTCACATTGGTTTCTCATACAGCATCTCTGTAAACTACGTGTATTGTATTCACTGAATTTCACTCTCTGCCTTTAACGGCTCGTTGTAGCTCCAATAGCTCCAGCCCCCACCCTTCCTGTGAGCACAGTGTGCTCTGATTGGTCGGGACACGTAACATGAACGTGCCGGGCGGCGCGGTCCCGCGAGTTGGATGCGCGTTCATAATGCAGAGGGAAATAACTCTCAGAATAACGTTATTAGCACATTTTTACAACTTGAGGAACGAATGTTTTTAATAAGGGCTATACAAGTGTTCACACTGGGTAGTTTAAAAAAAATTATCCAACGATTTACAGACCACTCTTTCCCCATGTAAGTCAATGGGAAAAGTGTTTCCGGGCCTGGCAACCAAACGGAAGTGTAGTACCGCCGTTTGGCCAGCACGAATATTTTCATCTGAGTCCGGCGCACTTCCTGGGGGCTTGGGCTTGGGTTTGGGCTTGGGCTTGGGCTTGGGCTTGGGCTTGGGCTTGGGCTTGGGCTTGGGCTTGGGCTTGGGCTTGGGCTTCAATAAAGCTTTTCAAAATAAAACTGTACATTAATTTAATATTCACCAATAACATTAGCCACATGCTAATGCTAACCGGAAATGCATTCTCAGAATAAAACAGTTTGAAGTTTACGGTATATTTAATCTAAATGAAGTCATATTGATTTTAATTTCTTGCAATCCCTCCTTACATACATTTTAAGGTATGTAAATAATACTGAAATCAATGAGTTTTTCATCTGAACATTGCATAGTACATAACTCATATTAAAAATATACAATGGAAAATGGAAAAATTCATAACCTTCGTCAAAAATACAAAAAATACATTGGTTCATCATCAAACATAAACGTTTTTTCATTGTGCATAACTTCTAGTTTAAACCTTCAATGTCACACAAAATAGCAACAATAAGCTTGATATTAGAACATTTCTTACTGCCTCCTTTCACATACGTAAATCGTTCTTATACTACATTCAGTGTTAAGGCACTTGTTTTTACAAAGTATAAAAAGAAACAAACTATTTGGGAATAGTAAAAAGTAATAAAAGAATACACAAATGAAATACATTTACACTATATTAGAATTGTGTAACATAAAGTTATTATTCAAATGATTTCATCATTCGAAATGACATAGACAGTCTGTGTTTTGTATATGTTTAACTTTTGTCCAGTTTCTGAACAGATATGAGGAGCTGTGAGCTCTGAGTGTGTGCTAACGGCTGATGTGTTGGGCCAATCACGAAGCATAATTTCTTGACTGGCAGCAAAAACAACCAATAACAGCAGTGCTTCTCTGGCTGGCTCTGTCCAATCACAAACAAGAAGTGTTCTCCCTAAGGAATACCCTTTCCGTCCAATGTGAAATGCTGTGGTGTTTTGTGAAATGCTGTGGTGTTTTGTAATCTGGAGATCAACAGACACTAGCGGCCCGCGCATTTGATTATATAATCAGAAAACGTCCGTTAAAAAACATTATAACAGGGCGGGGGCCTAAGATATTCTAAAAAATAATATTTTAAAACATTAAAAACATTTTTTTATATATTTTCTTTATTACATTTTTTGTTTTACCAAAATAACTTGATTTAATTGTAATTGTAAATAACATTTCCAAATAAATAAATCCTTCGAATCTGCCTGTTCAGTTTCTATTAGAATGTGAAGGGTTAAATGCCGTCTCTGCAAGTTACTGTGAAGACGGGAGAGCTTGTTGGTCCCTCTCTACATTCACAGAGGGCCCGCTATAGTAACTCAACGAGAGAGTAATGTCAAATGACAGTACAATTGACCAATCTATCTTCCCTCTAAATGGGCGGGCTTTATTTTCGGACTTTATGACAAGTTCCGCCCGCTGTGAAGTCTATGCAAGTGGTGCAGTGACGCATCCTAAAACCCGGGAGGAAGCTGCGCTCGGATTTCCTCGACAGAAAGCAATGGGATTTCTCCATAGGATTTTGGAAAATAGCTTGAAATAAGGTCTGTGGAAAACAAACCTGTTAGATAAATGCACGTTTTGTTCAGCCGGATAATATCCACATGTCTACCCTACTTTTATTATTTTCGAATCATAAATCTAATCGATAGATTTATGATTTAGCATAAGTTCGTTCATGATGGCTCAGGGGAGGTCAGAGGGCCTAGGTATAAAAGTCACGGCTCGCCACTGCTGTTGAGAGATGTATCCATAGATCTCTTAATGTTGCTCTCAAAGTGCACCAGATTGATGCTTTTAACTTCAATATTTAAAACAAAAATTCCCGGAGGAGCATCCCCCCGAACCCCCCTAGAGGAGGTGAGGTCCGCTCCCCACTCGTAATAAAATAGCAGTTTACCCCTGCCTATATGCCGTGAGCTGATTATCGAGCCTTCATTGTAACAGTCGCGGGTCTACTGTGTGTGTGCGTGTGGGGAGTGTTGCAGTAGAACATTCCACTGTAGCGCCACGGCCGCCGCCACTGTGGGCTAAGCCCCGAATGTTTTCAGGTCCAGGCGACGCCCCTGTCGCACATGACTGAGGATTTAGACGTTGTATATTCATTGCATACAACATCAGGTGGATACGTCCCCAGCTGACCCAGAAAGCCACGCAGGTTCTGGTCCAGGCTCTCGTCATCTCACGCCTAGACTACTGCAACTCCCTCCTGGCTGGTCTACCTGCATGTGCCATCCGACCTCTGCAGCTCATCCAGAATGCAGCTGCTCGTCTGGTCTTCAACCTTCCTAAATTCTCCCACACCACGCCGCTCCTCCGCTCCCTTCACTGGCTTCCGGTAACTGCTAGAATCCACTTCAAGACACTGGTACTAGTGTACCATGCTGCGAATGGATCTGACCCTTCCTACATCAAGGACATGGTTAAACCGTACACCCCAGCACGTGCACTCCGCTCTGCATCAGCCAAACGGCTCGCTGCACCCTCGCTGCGAGGGGGACCCAAGTTCCCATCAGCAAAAACATGTGGGTTTGCTATCCTGGCTCCCCATTGACATCAGGACAGCAGAAAGCTTACACACCTTCCGGCGCAGACTGAAAACTCATCTCTTTCGACTCCACTTCGAGCGATATAACTATTAACGAAGCACTTTTATACTAATAAAGGACTGGCTTACCTAAAGCCAGTTGAGTAGCACTTGAAATGTTTGGCTCTATGAAACCTGATGTACTTATATGATTCTGTTTTCTTCAAGGTTGTGTCTTCCTGGTCGAATGTACTTATTGTAAGTCGCTTTGGATAAAAGCGCCAGCTAAATGCAATGTAATGTAATGTAATTGCATCACTCTCAAGCTGGCAGGCTTAGGACCGGCGGACGGGCAGTCATCCCGACCGTCGAAAACCGAGGCCTGTCAGTGCTTCAACTCAATGTCGAGGGCCTAACAACCGCCAAACTCGAAGTCCTGCGTCACCTGGCTGATTCCAATGGGGCAGCGGTTCTGCTCCTGCAGGAGACACAATGCACATCAGACAACATCCTCAAGATCCCTGGGTTCCATCTCGCTGGGTCCATCTACAGCAAGCAACACGGTGTAGCAACGTTCGTCCGGACTGAAATAAGCTGGTCAGCCAGTAGCTATTCCCCACCAGGCTCTAACATCGAGTGGCTGGTTACAAAAATCCAAGAAACATCTATAAGAATTAATTTATACAAGTGGACAACTTAGGTGTGATGGTGGTGCAGGACGAAATGTCTGAGCGTCACCAAACCATTTGGAATCATCATCTGGGCACCATGAATATCACAGCTAACTGACCTGTAGTTGTTTTAAACAGACTGACCACCAGCCATCACCATCTTAAGGCCCCCTACTTGTGTGACATGTGAAAATTACCTTTAAGGCCAGATGAGTTTCACATGTTTACTGAGTCAGACTGAGGCTGGCGGGGTCATACTGAGAGAGGGCTCCGGAAAATGGATCGTTTTAATGAGGAGATTGATGCTCCTGTGTGTCTCCTTCCCCTCCATCTACAACATATATGCTCATGTGTAAGGAGTGTGATAACACTGGCTTGTTGAAGCAAACAGAGACACCACCAATCTTCACTGCATACCAAACAATCTTCAAATATTTGTTTTCGCTCAGCTTTTCTGAGCTGCAGTGATTCACAGTGATGGAATGGTTTTTAACACAGACTTCATACAGTTTTTGTGTCTTCGTTATATAATATTTGGTATTGAGTATCACCCTGGGATGGCATCCCATCCCGTACTAGAAGAGACCAACATTTCAGATAATGGACTTCTATTCTAGTTCAGTCAGTTTATTTAAATGCATATCTGGAATAAAACAGTAAATTCACCTGAGCACACTGTAAGGTGTTGCTTTATCACCCGAGGCATTTTATGGATTTTGCAGTGACACTCCAAACCATAATCACCCAGAATTCCTCACCCCGGGGACATAAAAACATCAGTTCACTGTAACAGTTTCTGGTGAGTTTAGCTCAAGAAACTGTAAACCTGCATGAGCTTCCCAGACATTCCCCCTGCTGTAGATAAGAAGTGATGCTGGAGAGCACAATGGGCACATTATGTTCTGTCACGCTTGTAATTCCCTTTGATGGATGGAAGGACATTCTTCTCTGTTACACACATGCACTGCTGCCCATGCTTCTCGTAGGGTTTATGGGAAGGTTGAGAATGTGCACTGTGTTCTTCAGATCATCAGAACTCAGTTATTTGACTGGAATTAAACAGTTAATCTCAATTGGTCTTTTTCATCCTTGAAAATACCTCTTGGCCTTTTCTCTTGAACCCCATCAGGGGCTAATTGTAGTCTGTCGTGAACTGAGGCACAGGACACAGGACCCAAATGCAGGACTCGGAGACAGTTGTCCAAAAACAAAATATATTTCAACCTGTTAACCCCTGAGCCTGTTTTTCAGGTCTCAGGCTCGAAAATGACATTCCCAGAACAAATGACTATATCTTCACTTCTAAAAAGGGGTAAAATTATAGAGTCCGTCCAAAGAAAACACATTACTTATAGTGAAAACCACCCTTGAATGATGGGATGGTAGACTACAAGCTTTAGGAATCCAAACTGTAACAAGTACCCTGCATCAAGCTCGATACAAAACAATTGACATTTGAACTTTTTAGAGAGGTTTAGCAAAAATAATCACTTCTGGGGTTATTTGGGTATATTTGGGTGTATTTGCCGTTTCTCTGGAACCCATTGGTGATTGACATCTCTTTTTAACCGTTAGAGCCAATAGAATCGAAGGGGAAGTTCCTAAATACACCTACACGTTACATTGAAGAGTGAGTGATGCAAGCACGCAGTTTGCCAAAACCGAAAGCTATGTTACGCTCTGAAAACTGAAAACTAGGCTTATTGCTGATCAGTAATCATTTCAAGGTGACACAGACACATTGGATTAACCTATGGATTAACCTTCAGCAGCCTTTTATCGTTTTAATGCCATTAAACACAACTTTTGATCAGAAAAACAGCAAAGGTAAGACTATTTTCCGTTTTTGCTCCGTAAAGCTATGTCGTGTGATGTCTGGGTTTGCTTCCCCTGCCGGTACGAATACCTCTAGAATCTGTGGAATATCAGCTTTAATCTAATATCTTGTTTGTGCAGATCCGACAAGTAATAAAGTATTTATACCGTGAGTTCTGTGCTAAGTGCGTTAGCATTTTTTCGTTCAGGGCTCATTTAGACGCTTCTTGTGAGAGTTGTGTTTTGTTTCGGTAAAAATGGTTCATATCGTCACTTAGCTGAGTTTCTTCCCGTTAAGTGGGTATGACATATTAATCGGTTGTTAAATGTTAAGAAGCCCTGAGACACAGTTTCGTGAAAACAACCCAGCAGGGGGCATCCGGGCTTAACAGGTTAATAACGGTTACACCGAAAATCAAAGTCACACTTCACGTGGAAAAAATTGTCTTTTCTCTAACAAATCAAAATCACACTTCCAGTGGGAAAAAGAGTTTCCCAAAAATCAAAACTCACTTGACAAAGAGGTACTTTCAATCTCAAGTTCAGGAGTCCAAGGGCTCAGGTTCTCACAGCATGGAACATAACGAACTGACAAGGGACAAAGAAACACAAGGGCTATTTATAGGTGAGGGGGATGGGCACAGGTGAAAACGATCAGGGCAGCGCCAAGCAATCTCAAAGGCGGGAAACACATAAAGGCAGGAAGTGTGGGATCTGGAATGAGAGGGAAGAGTTACTTTTAAAAAAAACACAGGAAGTGACAAGATCAAAAACAAGACTAGATTAAAAATCTGAAGTTACCTACTGTAACTCCAGCTTCTATGAGTAATGGCGTAGCCCTCTAACCCCCTGATCCCACCGGAAGCGGCTGCGCCGCGCTGCGGAAACCGGAGCGTCGTGTGTGCAGCCTCGCAGTATTCCACCAGATGCGCTGCGCCGCGTCAAAAATAGGATTCATCCTATATTTTAGAAATTCCTTGCGGCGAGGAACTTCTGGGACGCTTCGAGCCGCGGCGCAGCGGGTCTGGTGGAATAGCACCCATTGACTAGAGTGGCCGCGATCGCTAAAAACGCCGCAGCGCAGATGCTCCTGGTGGGATTAGGGGGTAAGGCTATCGCTTTTGGGTAATCCCCCTGCACCCCCGCGCAGCACTGAAACACCGCAAGGTGGGCCCCACCCTCGGGCCTCCTTCCGGTATAAATAGGAAGGAGGCCCGACAATCTGCTCCCATACAAAAATAACTTTTCTTCAGCTATTCGTGGAGCCAGTGCTTAGAGGGCTGCGCCATTTACTCATAGAAGCTGGGTTACAGTAGGTAACCTCAGTTCTATTTCGTATATGGCTTCGTCCTCTAAGGCTATCGCTATTAGGTTAAGGGCGAAGCATGATATAGTCTGCGCCCCACTGGGTCCGCCTGGCACTAGAAGCACAGACACACCTGCTCAATAACACCCCATGCCTGTTGTGCCATGCGTAATGGCGCATCACCGTCCCTGGAACATAGCAAAACATGCCTATCTTCCCGACGGGGTGAAGGCTGGGAACAATACATACCGGCCGCTGTGAGAAAGTAGAGAGGAAGGTCCCACCTTGTCCAGCGATCATAGAGGGGGAACAGCGGCTCTCTGCGTGTCAGACAGGTAGGAGAGCGCCCAGCTGGATCCCTGACGTCACTCACTCTGACCAGGCAATCCGTACAAAGTGTGTCAGAGGAAAAAGGAACCTCCCTCCTATAAGAGGGAAAAAGGGCCGCTCTCCGCGTGCCGAGAGGCAGGAGAGAGGCGCCCAGCTGGCTCCCTGACGTCACTCACTCTGACAGGACACCCAGTACATGGTGTGTCAGAGAGGAATGGGAGACATCCCTCAAATAAAAATGAATACATGAACAGGGGGAAGACCAAGATGCAGCAGTGCAAATATCTTCCACTGACATTCCTCCGTGCAAAGCCGTGGAGGAGGACATTCCTCTGGTGGAGTGCGCATTGATGTTCTCCGGGGGCTCCACCCCAGAGGAGACATATGCCTGTGACACAGCCTCACACAGCCAGTGTGACAGCCGTTGTGCAGACAGAGGCTGCCCGATCGAGCGATCTCTATAGTGCACAAACAGGCGCTGAGAACGGCGCCAGGCCGCCATGCGCGCCACATAGCAAGACAGCGCGCACAGGACAGAGGAGATGAGACGTGGCTTCTTCCTCCGACCTGTAAGGAGGGGGGAATAAGCCAGCCAGAGTGATCACTCTTGACCTAAAATAGTTGTGATGACCTTAGGCATGAAGCCGGGTTAGGGCGTCAAACAGCTGAACTGCCATCTCCTTGGATCCGGAGGCATGACGGAGCCACAGAGAGAGCAGACAAATCACTCACCCTTTTCTCTGATCGAGCCAAAAGCAGTACTACTTTGGCTGATAACAGTTTAAGGGGAACCTGATCAGGTTCAAATGGGGCTTTGCTTTAGTGCGCGTAACACCAACGCCAAATCCCACTGAGGCGCCAGTGTGCGTGACACAGGTCTGAGCCAGCAATAGCAGGTCGTCCAGATAAAACCACATCCTGGTGAACACATTCCAGCATCTGTTTGATCGTCAGCATGTGGAATACTGACAGATCAAGGCTGGGTCTCACTCCCCCCGTTTTTTTTCCCCGGGATTTAGAAAATAACGGGAGTGAAAACCCCTGATTTTCCTCCCTTTTGGAAAAAATGCCTTTTTCAACAGGAGTTCCAGCAGCGCTGAATGGAGCGCAAGACACTGTTCCTGGGATGACAGGAGTGTTTCTTGTATCCCATGGAACTGCGGGGGGAAGAGGCTTCTCTGAGACATGCTGTAATGGTCGTCATGGTGACGAGCCACGCCCTCGCTGCTTGCGCTTCTTGAGGTGAAAGGGCTGCGAGGGAATCTCCACACGCTGCATTTCACTCTGTCTCTCATCATGAGGCGCGTACACGCCCAGGGGATGAGTAGTGGTGTGTGCAGTGCTGTCCACACGAGGCATTATAACGGTGCTCGTGGATTTATTATGACCGTGTGTAGGAGGCATATCTCAGACAGAGGAATGCCGCGAGCTCTGCAGTTTATAAACCAATAGGTTAAAAATAGAAGGCTTCTGCAGCGAATGAACCACCTCTGGAGTGTCCCCCTGTTGGGGGAGACCCAGGGGGATCCCCACGTGACCAGCTGACGCCAACGCCGAGCAGCTGCGTCACGGAGAGGGCTGTGCGGGTTGTGACATGCCGGATGAGAGCTGTCAGTTTCTCCATCGCTGCCGCGAGAGCCGCATTATGCTGCTGGCTGAGTTTAATTCCACTATCAGATAAAGGATTGTCTGAGAGGGAAGAGGACAGCTTTTCTTCCAATTCATTATGAAACCCAGGCTTTGACAGATGCGATACGAGATGTACCGTCTGTAAAGCGACTTCCTCCCTGGAGCGAGCCAGCAAATAGCAGGTCGTCCAGAGAAAACCTCACTGTCATCCCTCCTCTGTGTAGCGGCTCCAGCCTTCTCTACACTTTGAAAAAATGTGAGTGGCCAGGAAATATCCGAACGGCAGACGATTGTCTGGTCTGATATTCCCTGAAATGAGAAACGCAGGAATTTCCTGTGTTTCGGGATGATGGGTACGTGGAAGTATGCTTCCTTCAGGTGGAAGGGAACCAGTCGTCCTGGTGAACACATTCCAGCACCTGATGTTCATCCCCTTGAAGAACCCTGGAAATATCCTCTTACAACAGGAGTTCCTGCAGCTCTGATTGGAGCGCAAGACATAGCTTCTGGAAGGACAGGAGTGTTTCCTGTATCCCATTGAACTGTGGGGGTGGGGGGGGGAGAGGCGAACTGCAGAGCGTATCCTCTGCTGATCAGCCTGCTCATCCATCTGTCCATCAGACACACGCGCTGCCACTCTGAGAAAAACTCTGAGAGCGGGCGCACGTGCTCGAGATGTGTTTTTGGTCGTCATGGTGACGAGCCACGCCAGAGCCCCTGCCCGTGAGGCAACCCAAGGTGGGCTTGGACCGAAAGGGCTGCGCGGGGGCCTCCACACCTCACTCCGACTCTCATCATGAGGCGCGTACATGCTCAGAGGATGAGTGGAGGTGTGTGTCGTGACGTCCACATGAGGCGTTACCACGGCGCTCATGGGGTTATTGTGATCGTGTGTAGGTGGCGTATCTCGGACAGAGGAATGCCGCGAGCTCTGCGGTTTAATAACCGAAAGGTTAAAACCAAGGGGCAAACTCTGGGGAATAGCCGGGACGCCAATACTGAAGTGCCACACACTGCAGTTCATATATTGGCCGATAGGCGATGGCTGCAGAAAGGAGCAATTTCCATAGACCCCCATGTTAAAATGCCCAATTTTACAGCAGAAAAAAACATGTTTCTACTCCTGGCTCCATACATTTTATTATCGATATAGTTAGATTCCACCTTCATGATTATGGATCTGTGAGTGAATTGTTTTCTAACACGACCCTTTTATTTATATTAGATCTTAACGTTTTTGCATAAATTAGGGCGTGGTCACATTGAGTGACGGCTCTGTCAAGTGCCTGCCGCTGTTAGCTTCTTGTCTCTCTGCTAGCTGCTCCGTGAAGCTACAGGGACTCTGCCTGCTCAGTTCATCCAGGAAACACAACTTGAAGCCGGCCGTGGTTGTTTGTTCTTCATGCTTATATATCGGACTATTGTGACTCGCTCTGCGGTTAAAACAGACGGTGCATGAATGCGGTTTTGCGGTAAGTGAAATTCGAGTGCTTTATTTATGTGTTAATGATTTTAATCAGCTACGTAATGAATGTTAAGGCTTGGGTTAGCGTGTAGCGAGTGGTAGCTACATCGGTGCTAACGATGCTAATCGTAGCTTCCAAGTTAAAATAATAGACTGTATATATAAAGGTTCAAACGAAATAGACGTTAAGTGGGATAATACTGTTGAACAAACGGCTTATGTTTGAGGTTGATAAAATAAGGTCATCCTTGTAACGTAGAGCGATATTTTATTAGCCTATGTAGGTAGGAACTGTATGCATCGCTAAGGTTAATTTAAATTGGCTATGCTCAAGTATGTAGACAAGTTAACGTTGAAGTAGTGTATGTGAAATCAACCTCACAATAAGATGTGTGTATATTACAATTATTGATGTCATATTTCAAGATGATTACTTAGATATTACCATATGGTTGGTTGAGCTGGAGTTCATTATTGAGCTTACACGTTAACGTCACAGTCATCTGAAGAACGAACCCAAACCTTGTTGTTTTTATTAATTGCATTACCAAATGGGTATCAAATAAACAGTAAGCATTGGTAACACAACTTCCAAAGTTACAGTAAAATAAAAAGGACCCTGACTCGGACAATACACAATCCAACATGTTCAACAGAAGATAATCAGTTATATTGTTTGTACACATGGTACTTTACATATATATATATCTGTTTGTTTAAGGTGTCCAGGTGATGCAGACAGGCTGGACCAGAGAGTGAGAGACAGAACTGGACTCCTCACAGCAGTTAACTTCAGCACAGGTACAAAGACTCTTTTTTTCATACTGTATAAAGAATCAAGAAAGATATTGGTTTAAATGAATGAAGTATTGACTTTAATACACTTATATACATTCCATTAAACAATACTAAATACTAGATCACCTACACATCAGTTAAGTTGAGGGTTTTTTCCATGCAAAAGGTTACATTTAGATGATAACAAGCAATATGACTTTGTCAGCTTTCTAATTTAATGTATTGAAGGCAAAGATATTTAACACATAGTGAGAACTGCTACTATTTATCTCTCAATATTGTCTGTAAAAAACGTGGTAAAAGTGATTCTTTCAGTGAGACAACAGAGCAAGCTTCTACAGTTGCACTACGTTTTGTAACAGTTCAATATTATTTTGATAATAACATATATTTCAATGTTGATGAACTTCATACTGTTCATTCATAATCTGATTGTCTTTGTAGCTCACTGTTGAAATAAAAAAAAAACATTACAATTACAAAATAATTATATCAACAGCCCCTAAACACACAAACACACCTCTTTCATAAATAACACACTTGTTCTGCAATAATATGTTTTATGTTTCCTGTCATTTTTGTTAGGAAAGGACATGCCTGAAAGACACGACATGTTCTCCTTCTCTGAGGGTCAAGAAGAACATCCAAGAGGAACATTAAAAGCTGATGTTATGAGATTTTAAGACCAGTACAGGACATTCACTAAGAAACTACTTTTATTGTAAAAACAGTCAGCTGATCGAATGCAGCTATTTCCACATCTACACTCCATCAGCTGATTATTTATATTTGCCTCACTTTATGAGCTTCACATCGCTTGTGCCTTGTACCGCAGAGTTTGCAACGTCACAAATAAATGGGGCCAATCTTCAGTCAGATGTGAATGTGTAATCTAACATTTTCAGTAAGAATAATGGACAAAAGGAGTGCAAATACAAATACAATTTATTGAAATGTGAACCAAAAGTTAATCAAATGTTTTAAATAAAAAGCACATATGGACAGAAGGTGTAAACCTATTAAATGTATAAGTAAACACATTTAGTCAAATAAAGTGACAGACTAGGCCTGTGCAGTTGGTATCAGCTTTGCCCAGCATGGGCTCCTTCATCAGCCCTGGTCCTCCTCGCTGAGGAAAGACCCTCAGTCCTCTCCACACCAACAGACAGGACGTCCATCACACAGAGGTTTCTCCCTGAAGTCTCTGCAGCTCTCTGGACACCACGCTGTCTCAATCCGTCCACACTGAATATGAGATTGGGAAAATGAAAATAATAAATGCTTTAGACAATAAGAAACATAAAGTTGACTGTTGAGTTGCTCAGTTTTTTTAGATTGTCAATACTATTACTGTATAACTAATATATCAGGTTAAGAGGCACATTCAAATAAAGATTGGTCTTTAAATACATGTTGTCTTTTGAATTGTTTGTCTAAAGTCAAGGATCTAGAACTGGTACTTAGTTTTAATGATACAGTGATACAGTCTGGTTATTATGCTGTTTGGAGGAGGCCTCACAGGTAAGAGCACTAACTTCCGGCGCAGACTGAAAACTCATCTCTTTCGACTCCACCTCGAGCGATATATTTACTAACAAAGAACTGCTAACAGAGCACTTATATACTAATAAAGGACTGGCTTATCTATAGCCAGTTGAGTAGCACTTGAAATGTTTGGCTCTATGAAACCTGATGTACTTATATGATTCTGTTTTCTTCAAGGTTGTGTCTTCCTGGTCGAATGTACTTATTGTAAGTCGCTTTGGATAAAAGCGTCAGCTAAATGCAATGTAATGTAATGTAACTAGCTACCATCACATGTACCTTAGCTTGACTTAAATGTATTAAACGTATAGTTAAGTGATATCAAAATACAAATAACTAATGTCATGCAAACATATTAATATTTGCTTGATTCCAGTGTTGAATTTAGCACAATTGCATACAAACATTAAGGGGTTTTAAGATTCTGAAGTATTATGCTAAAAACTCAATAACTTAGATTATCATTTATAGTTTTGCTGAATAGTTTCATGTCCGCTTACCTTAGAAACGTAAAATGCCACGGCAGTGTGCAGATGGGGAGCATGTTAGCTTAGCTTGGTAGCTTCAGCTAGCTCTGGAACTTCCAGCTCGGTGGCAGGAGGCTCCGCCTCTTTGCCCTTATTTGGAGCAGGCTGGAACAGGCGGGAGTTGAACTCTGACGTCACTGTCGAGCCGTTAGTGGCCGACTCCGCCTACTAAGGGCTTCTCGGCAACTCTGCAGAATCCTATGGGTGACGTCACGGACCCTACGTCCATTACAGTCTATGGTTAAAACCAGCAGGCCTCTGCAGCGAGCCCTGCTGCCTACTAATCAACAGATTGGAGGCAGCTGGCTTAGTTACCGAGCTCTGCAGCTTATTAACCGATAGATTAAAAACTGCAGGCTCTTGTAACGAGCCCCGCTGGCTATTAGCCGATAGGTTATAGGCAGCCGGTTTAAACAGAGTGGGGGATATGTGAGACACATTTGATACTGATGACTCAGACAAAAGGTTGGAAAATTAGCTTTTTTTATTTTCCTCACAATCCCCCGCAACCCGTCAAGATCGGCTCTGCTTCCTCGGAGGCTCTCTTGGAACAGACGACGAGCGGGAATACCTCACTCCACGTAGACCACCGAGTTGGAGAGCAACGCGATGTTGTTCGCCGCCGACGCCTGAAAAGCACACTGATGCGCCCGGTCAGCCTGGCAGACGACATACTGGTCCATGGGGGAGGCCAGCGTAGGGCACCGTCCGGCGATCATGTTGGCCTGCCTAACCCCAAAGAACGCCGTCAGGCTCGGCTCCAGAGAAGGGGTGGTTGGGAAACCATCCTCCATGAACCCCTCCACCTTAGTGAAGGGAACAAAGGTGGACACCGGAGCCCTCAGGGTCCTCGGGTTTGCTGCCGCCCCCTCCTGGTACCTCCTAATGGCGGGGCCAGACCGGATCACTCCTGCCCGTCTGCACCCGGGGAAAAACTCCGGCCATGTCGTCCAGAGCCACCCTCTCCCGACCTAGGGGAATGGGGAGACCTCTGCAGGCGGCCGCCTTGCAGATGATCTCCGGAAGCTCCACCATGATGCCACCTAACGCCGACAGCGCCGTGGCGACGGAGAAGGGGACCGCGTGCTCGGCCTCCAAACCAGCACCCTGCTCCAACTCTGTCTCCCCCGTCCGGGGGAGAGGGGGGAGGGGAGAACCGCACGGTGAACCATGGAGGGAGACGGGGTAGGAGTCGTCCGACTCCTGCCCGCTCCAGGGACATGCTGCCGTCCACGTGCTCCTGGACGGGCCAATCGTCCTCCTTGGTCGCAGCAGCTAGAGCGTCCGCTCTTCGCTTCCTGTCGGCTGATGGGAGACGGGCACAATGTGAGCAAGCGACCTGCTGGCTGAGAGCCGCTTCCGCGTGCTCTGGCCCCAGGCATGATTCGCACATTGCGTGCTGGTCGTAGCTCATGATGTATCCTGAGCCACATGAGGGACAATCTCGGACGCAGTTGTTGCTCATGTTGAAATTATGCTTGCTGTGCTTCAGTAACTGCCGTGGTTTGCTGAAGAAAAGAGGGAGCAGGTTGTCGGGCCTCCTTCCTATTTATACCAGAAGGGAGGGGCCCACCTTGCGGGTGGGCGTGGACCAGGGGCGGATCTACCGGGGTGGCATGGGGTGGCAACTGCCACCCTAAATAATAGCCTTGCCACCCCAGCTGCCACCCCAGTTGGCATCTTTGTTTTGAAAGAAAAGTTGTGGCTCATCGGACATTTATGAGAGAAAGTCTCTAATGTCCGAGTGCAAGTGAATGCAGCACAAGATTCACGTCATGTAACCCCTCCCCCGGTCCTGGCGCGAGAGTGGAAATATGATTGGTGGCGAATTCATTTGAACGGGACGGCGCAAAACGAGAAGCCTTTCGGACCCAAGCACTGAAGGAATGAGGTAATTGCGGTCTACAATGACAGAGAAGAGAATGTCAAGTTTGGCTGTACTCAGCATTGAATCAAAACGCACTACAGCTGTTGATCTTAATAAATTTGTGAGGCGTTTTGCTGAACAAAATAGTAATCGCCGCATTCAGCTGTAATAGACATGCCAACTTGATGCTCTGCTCACGGATGACTCGATGAGAATAACAAACTGTTAAGATGATGACCTTGTATGCGTGTATATATTTTTTTCTTTGAGGGGGTCTGCCCCCAAAAAACAATTGTAAGTCCTGAGAAAGTAAAATAAGACGGTGTGTAAAACTACACTGCCCAGCCAACAGAAAGTAACCACTTTGGTTTAACTAGGCCAGTAGGTAAGGACCTTCCACTGGATAATAACTGCAGCGATGTATATGTTTTAGCTGAATACACGTTTTTTAACCCTAACTGATGCAGTTAGTCACTTCTTTAATGTTTGTTTTTTCTGATGTAAAGTCAAGGTTGTAACTGTATATCAATAATGATATAATTACTTGTTTTTCAAATTTGAAGGAGGGTGAGCAAGCATCTTGATGAACATTCATCATTAACTCCTCCAAAAAATATAGTTTATTCAATAATAAATGAATATGTGAATCATAACAGTTCTTCACTATATCTGTAAAGCGTCTTTGAGCACCTGTAAAAACGCTAACAAATTAAATCTATTATTATTATTATTTATTAACAGTGATTGACAGCTGATAGGAATAATATGATTGTTAATATTATCATATTCATTCAGACAAACATCGATGAGACAGTTAATTAATGTACTTATTGCAGCAGTCTGTTTTGGTTCCCCTGCTGGTCTAAGAGTGAGACAAACTCATTCAGTTATTGTTCAGTTAAAATTCATTAAATTACGTCTGCCACCTTATATGTAAGGCTTTACTGATGTGCCACAATAATATCACCTATGTGATTGAGTTAAAATATTAATATTGTTGCTTTCCAAGTTAACATTGATTGTAGGGGTGTAACGGTTCACAAACATTTCGGTTCGGTACGTACCTCGTTTTTAGGTCACGGTTCGGTTCGGTTCAGTACGTTTTCGGTACAGCAGAAAAAATTATCACAAAACATTAAATATTTTGTTTTTATTATTATTAAACTGACTAATGTATTCAAATAAATACAAAATATAGTAAAATAAACATTAAGGTGCAGCATTTCGATGAACTGAAATAATCTGTATTTGAACTGTACTAGTACCTAAGCAGCCGGCTTGACATTAGGACTTGCTTTTCATTGTATTTTCATGTTGTTCTAAAGAAAGATGAACTTGTCCACATTGCTTGCTGAAATGGCAGATCTGCTGGCACTAACAATGTCTCCTGCTGTGGAGAACACCCTCTCTAGGGACAGAGGTAGCAGACACAGCCAGGTAGCGCTTTGCTAACATGGCAACATAAGGATACTTGGCGTTTGTAATAGCTTTGGCTCGGTCTGAACTTGTTCTCGAGTGGTGGAGGCTTACATGCAGTGGGAGTTGGGTTTGCACTTCAGTCTTTTTTCTTTTGGTACCGGTGATATTCACGTTCGGTGATGCCTTTTCAAATGAGTGTGATGTATTGCCAGCCGCGTAACCAATGTTAGTTGAACAATGTCGACAAACAGCTTTGGTTCGGTCCACCTGTCTTTGTCCGTCATCCTTGTACGTAACTGCGAAACCAAAATGTTCCCAAACCGGAGACTTCAATGATGCTGGAGGATTTTCAGCTCAACTTTATCTGCGTTCGCCATTTCGACAGTTCCTCAAATTACTGACTACATTTGAACTCATCCCTGTGACCAGCTCTCATAGTATGCCTCTCGTCCAATGAAATGACTTGGTCGCTCTATGATATATACCTGAGATTACTTCCAGAAAGTTGTTCTCAATTTTTTACGTTTAACGCTATATTCGTTCGGTACACACGTGTACCGAACTGAAGGGCCCGTACCGGATAATTTCAGTACGGGTACGTGTACCGTTACACCCCTAATTGATTGATATGATTGCGATTTCAATCAGCATATACTTCTGTCAGGGGATGCCACCCCTCAAAATCTCCTGCCACCCTCTTGCCACCCCATGAATATTTGTCTAGATCCGCCCCTGGCGTGGACTACAAGTGTTTCAGTGCTGCGCAGGGGGATGTCAGGATTATTTTGTCTATGTCTAGGATTATTTTGTCACGTTTCTATGTCTAGGTGTGGGTGTTTTTCCGTTCTCCTTGTCATGTTTTCCTCCCTGTATATTGTCTGGTCTCTTTTCCCTGTGTTTTCATGTCTGTCGTTAGTTTCCCTGGTGTGTCTAATTTCCTGATTGTTTTCACTTGTCACTCCTTGTGTGTCTCCTGTGCTCATCAGTGTCAGCCCTGATTGTTCCCACCTGTGTCTAGTTACCCTGTGTTTAAATTCCCCTGTCTCCCAGTGTTCAGTGTCAGTTCGTATTGTCTCTTGCCATGGTCAGGTCTATGCTCTTTTGTGCTCAAGCATAGTTGTTTTCCTCACTACGTGAGCGATTTTCCTTTTGGTCTCATTTTTTGTCATCTCATCCTGAGATTAGTTAGTGACCTTTTTTTGTTCATCGTGTTTTTTTGGAAAAAATAAAGTATCTTACCAATACTTTACCTCTGTCTCCCTGTCTGCAATTGGGTCCAACATCCTAAGCGCCTGAGATCGTAACAGGGGATTACCCAATAGCGATAGCCTTAGAGGGCGAAGCCATATACGAAATAGAACACAACTTAACATAACATAACTGTCGAGCAACAACATAGTCTTGTCCCTGTAGAACGGGAACTTGAGCATTCCTACTTCTAGCTCTAGGGCATATGTACATATTCTCAGTGGTATGCATTGTCTTCTTTGGAGAGGTCTTTCAAACCCTCTGCATCGTGTAACTCTGTAAAGATGTTGTAGGAGCCATGAAACATATTGAGTAATCCTTTATGTTTTTATATAAACATATTTGTTTGATCTCTATTGATTGGTTAGCTTGGGTCCAGGGGCACCGCCAGGGATTTTGGGCGCCATGAAAATATATCACATTGGGCCCCACCACCAGGCCCAGGCCACGCCAACCAAGCACAATTGCTGTAACCACACCTCCAGAACCCAACCCACTCATTTATGCTTTAAATACCTGTACAGACTTAAATCTATCTTGTAGTCCAATACTAACTGCACAATATTTACTGACACTGAGCGGTGAACATATAACACTGTGCAGATGTGCAACATTCTGCTGCAGTAGAATTCACTATTTGATATAACACTAACATTCCTGACAACAGACCTCAATAGTCATCTTTTATGGTGTACATGCCTTTTTAATAACATTTTTGAATGGAACATTCAAAAATCAAAATAAATATAACTTAAATATACATGACCTCTTAAATTAAAATAAAGTGAACATTAACACCAATATTATCATTTATAATAACATAAGCAGCAGATTCTTTAATTAAATATACCAACTACAAAATAAGCGGGTATTAAAGTGTAAACGGACAACAAAACGGAAATGGAAATGAAAAGGCCTGATGGTGGCGCTAAATCAGAGCCTATTACCTGTTCTCAGTCCTTTTCTCATCATGCATCTTGTGTGTAGTGATCCAATATTGTTACCATAGCCTTGCCCTTTAACAGTTATTACGAGCCCTGGCTCAGCCTTACTCACTAAGAGCCCAGCGCCTAGCCTTCTTACAGGCAAAGTCACTGATCAAGTCCTTGAAGTCCAGCTTTCTAGCCAACTGGCTTTCAATGGACAGCATGGCAAGACTGCAAAGCCTTATGGGGGGACAGGGCTGCGGAGCCTAAAGATGGATCTGTTGGTCCTGGCACCAGGGGGAGGGACAACTGATTTAGTATGAATAGCTGCTAAAAATGTACCTGCATTTATTAAATGTCAGCTAAAAGAGGAGTGAAATGAAAAACCTCAACATTTTCTGTGAAGATATTAACAGTACTTAAAGGTGGGGTAGGTAGTTTTGGAGAAACCAGCTGGAGTGCGCTAGAATTTGAAAATACACAACCGGAAAAAATCTGCCACTTCCTTACAGAGCCCCTCCTCCAACACACACGAACGCGCACATGACCAATGAGGGCACGAGATAAGTTTGTGCACAGATTGAAGGCTGACAGGCAGGTAGGCCATCCAGTTACTTTAGCCGGGCCGGCTAAAATGATTGGTCGTGCTTTTTACAGTACTACGGCTTCCACAGATGACATTTTTTAATGGATTTTTTGTCAAAGTATTTAAGATATTCATTGCTATCGGGATGTTAAGAGCATTCCATGCAATATAACAAAAAGTGTATCTCGAGCCGGTTTCTCAAACTTACCTACCCCACATTTAATGTCAGCAAAACATTACAATTATTATTAGGGCCGGGACCCGATAAAAAAAATTAATCTAATTAATTAGAGGCTTTGTAATTAATTAATCGAAATTAATCGCATTTTTAATCACATATACATATTTGACCTAAGAACAGTGAGAAGCAATTTTTTTCACATGGATTTTAGTATACCATTAGGCGCATTCACACCGCAGTACTTTTCCCACAAAGGTTCATGAGAATTTAGTTCATGAGAACTCTTTGAACCTGGGGGTGGATTAGGCAAATGAAGCCGCTGACGTCACTTCTTCTTCTTCTGCTTTGGGTTTACTGGCAGGCCGCAAACCACTTCACGGCGTATACTGCCGCCCAAAGTCCCCGGCCGGAAGTCCCCGGAGTTAGGGACTGGCTTCAGTAGAAGCTGCTGGGAGTCCCAGCAGCTTCTACTGAAGCCTTCCGAGTAAATCGCCAGAACGCCGACACCTCCTCATCTCCACCGCTCCCATGTTTTATTTTGTGTTGCCATAAGTTAGTCTCTCTGCGTTTCTGCGCTGGGCTAATGCTAATAATGCTAATGCGAGGATAATAAAATGGCGGCTTCACAAAACTTTTTGGGAGTTTTACGGGGCGTGGTTTGCAATCCGCCCAGCCAATCAGAAATATAGCTCTTTTCTCACAAGAGAGCCGTACGAAAGTCCCTGCTCTCTAGCAGCTCTCTGCTCTCTAGCAGGGACTTTCGTGGGGGTAAAAAGGTTCTCATGAACTAATTTTAGTACCGGCTCTTTTTGGTGTGAACGCGATAAAAGAGGCTAACGTCCACGCTAGCTTCCACGCTAGCTGCTATATGTTTTGCATTGAGGTGATACTTGAGGCTTGATGAGCTGCGGTGATATGCGAATTCCTTTTTGCATAATTTGCACACAACCGTGCTCTTATCGACGGTTCCATCCGTCCGTTTTTTAAAACAACATTTCCCACTGTTGTTCACTGTGGTCTGTTGTTGTCTGAAGTCATGAACGTTAGTTGGTGCTCCAGTATAATCGGTACGCCTGAAACTCATCCAGTGAGAAACGTTCCGCGGTGCAAAAATAAGTGCGATTAAAATGCGTTAATTTTTTTAACGCGTTAATTTTTGTGTAATTAATTAATCTTAATTAACGCGTTAAAGTCCCGGCCCTAATTATTATTTACAATGGACTACGCTTAGCTAACAGACTAATTTCCACCACTCATGGACCACACCCACCTTTTCTTTTGAAAAACTGGGTGACATACTGTCGCCCTTTAGTCCCTCTCTCTTTCTCTCCTTTCTTTTCTTTCTTGAAAGCCTGACTTTGTTAGTCGTTGAGACATCGTACACACGTCAGTACTAGCATGTTCTGTCGGAATTCAATCTGAACATTTTGAGGAACTGACCTCTTACATGTGTCGGGCCATAGTGTGTGGGTGTTAACCCCTTCGATCTGTGAAGAAATTCCTTTTAGATTTTGTCGCAAAACTTTTAATATGTGAACTATGAATTAAGGTTTTAGATTAGAAAATAACCCCAGCATGATATGTTTAGTATGATTATAATGTTGTAACGAGAGAAGGTAAACACCCTGTATTGGTTTGGACCTATTTTTCTTCAAATAAACTGATCCCACCTTTTGGACTTGGACAACTTAAAATAAATCTGTGCTCTCCTCTCCTGCTTCAAAGGTAAGATTGCACCCTGCCACACTCACACTTAGGTAGGGCCACACCTCATTTACTGATATCAAAATCCTTTGGGATCACTTGAGCAGATTTAGCGGGTCGTCTGAATTGAAACAGCAGTTAATTGAACCTGGTTCTTCAGGAGTTAATAGAGGTGAGATCTTGCTGACATTGGTGGATCTGAGCCAAGCAGTGAACTTACATAGACTCAATAACTTCTGTTAGGTCAATTAGTAGGTCTGAGTAATTTGCCGGAATAAATGATCAGCCCTCCCGACTCCTACAATGTGGTCACAGTTGCTTGGGATTTGTCTGGAGGGATAAAGGTATCAGTGGGCACATGGGCGTCGCAGCAGTGGCAGTTCTAGACCAATTTGACTGGGGGGGCCACTGGGGGGCCAGTTATTTTTCTGAGGGGGGCACAATAAATGCAGGACGAAAAAGAGAACTAGACAGTATGAAGTAATTGCGCATAAGAAAACAATGCAATACAGTTATTGTTATTTGTTTCAGTACACTTATTTATTTCAGATGTATCTTATAGTTATTACTGTTAGCTTCAGCTTAAGTTATAGTGCAATGTTTGCACCAACACCATATTTATATAAAAATAAAGGCAATGAACAGTTACATCTCTACTTTACATAACGGTGTCTGCACAATCTCACATTACAGCAACAAAATCCTGCGTTTTTTAGCAAACCGAGTAACAGAAAATATACATTTAAAAAAATTAAATAAAAAATGTCATTGTTAGGGGGGCCAAAGGGGGGTCAGAGGTCAGTGTTAGGGGGCACTGGCCCCCCCTGTAACCGCCCCTGCGTCGCAGCCATTATATGAGGGTGGGACAAGTCCCCCCCACTTTTTCAAATGATTAGTTTAGTCCCCCCCACTTTTACCATGTGGAAAGTCCGTGAATCGGTCTCTCCACTCGCCACACTTTGAAGAGCGCTGTGTCAGTGCTTCACTATCAAATCCATTCCACTTGCTTATTGAGAGAATGCCCAAATCAATGAAACTCCGTACCATGTTTTCACTGCTACTTTGTACCAAGGCAGATTCTCACATAGCGCGCGCATGTTCAAGGAGTGTTGTCATAGTTGGACAGCTCAGATCTGTTGTATGAAGCGATGCCGGTAGCGGAGGTAAGGCACACACACCAAATGTTCAGGAAATGGTTAATACAGCGAAAATCAAAGCTGATGATCTCTTGGTTTGATATGTTTTCTCCCCCAGACAACATGGACATAAGAACATTTTTTTCAAAGAAGAGGAAAGTAAGTAATCAGCTGGTAGCAGTTAATCAGTTAACAGTGATGGCGGCAAAAGCGTCTCACTTCTGGAGAGGAGTTTCGTCTTTATGTCATGATCGAGAGATACAAATACTGAATAGTTTAGATGAGAAAAGGCATCGAAATGCCAGGTTACTAGTATTTATCATGTAAACAGGGAACATGAATAACCCGATCTCTCTGTGCTCATGTAAACACCATGATGTCCATGTAGAGACGCAGTCAGTGTGTTTTACTGGAGCCTCAGTTCTTTAACTTCGGTACTCTCTCTCAAAATGATAATGTGCATCATGTTTTAATTATACTTCTTATCATTCAGAAGCTTTTTGTGTGTGTTTATGTTTTACTGAGTGCTTATAGGCAATTTCCATCCCAGTATTCAGTTAACTGTTTATTTTCTGTGCACATTACATAGATAGCTAATATACTACCTACTGCTTGAGACTTTGAGTCTTCAAAATGTCCAATGTCACAGACTGGGACTTACTTTAGAGTCAGTTGTATTTACATTCAGTATGACGTGTTATGATTCAATGTGAAAGAGTATACTGCTCAATCAATAATGATCACTTCACCACCTTTCTTGACATCTAGGCGCTTGAGAGTGAGTCAGAGGCAGAACACAGGGACAGTGGAGAGAGGTCCATTGCTGAGGTGAGTGATGAAAGCGAAATGACAGTTTAGAGTAAATTGTGATGTGGACTCTCATCCCAGAATGTTAAGGAAATCAGTGGGGATATTGAACAGGAAGCATTTCAGTCAAGGGGCATCATATGACCAATATAGACAGAAGAGCAACATTTATTTGAACATTTAAGTCAATGATACCATTCCTAGGTGAACTTAACATCCGTATGGAGTCAGATCAGTCTCAATATTAATAAATGCTCACAGAAGGATTCACAAATGTATTTTGCGATTTATATATAATTGACTCTCCACAACAATATCTCTCAATGCACTCTAAAATATTGATTGTTGTATATAAATGTACAAAAAATGGGCATTTAAACTGCTTTTTATTCATTCAAAGACGGCTCTGAATTAATAATCAAATATGTTTCCTTTCTTTACAACTGGATGAAATTACAAAATGCACCCATCATTTTCCTCATGCTAGTATAGCCACATAAAAGTATCAAACCACCTTAAAATGCACCAGAATACAGGAAATCTATTTTTTTTTTCCGACCCCACACCCCCCGTTAAAAATGTCCCCCCCACATTCAGGATGCTTCCTACGCCCATGAGTGGGCATGTGAACAATTTTGGAGAGGGATAAAAAAAAGCAGCTAGAATTAGGGACCATGACTGTTGAGCTGAGAGTTATTCAGTTTGTTCAGGAAAGGCCTCCAAGTTCCTCACACAGAATTGTAAGAGTTGTTGACCTGTATCATTTATTATCCATTGTGGTTGTGATTGTTTTACTGTGCCAAACATCAACAAACAGTCTATATAATGTGTGGTAGAACTGAAGTAGATTTCTGATTAAAGCTGTACAAGGCTACAGCACATATGGTGTGGTCATATTTACCATAGATAAACATACCAAAGAAACATGAACAAGTATGTTTGAAAGCATCTTGGATTGGACACCAGTAATCAAAAAGTAATGCATAAAGAAAAGCCTACTGTTATATAACAGTGCACCTCCCTACATAACACTACCAAGACACCAGATCTGAAGTCACCTGAGCTTCTGTTGTGACTAGAGCAGTGGTTCCCAAACTTTTTGAAAAAATCTCAAGGCACACCTATTGTGCAAAATAGCCCTTATAACACGTGTTATCACTCATATCATGTAAAATATCTGTAAATGTGCATAATTATTTACTAATGCCAAATAAAATGTGACAAAGACAACTATATTACTCATGAAATATTTATTAACGAAATATTTCAGAAATTAATTTGAAACTTTATCAAATTAGGCTTCATCAAAGCAGCAACACACTCATTTAAACCAGACAGGTCACAAAATTAACATTTCAGCAATCAGCATTGAAACATGTGCTATTGTAAATATTTTGCCGACTTACAAATTAGTGAGATACATGTGCCTGTCGGGGCGTGCAGAATTTTGTAATCCTTGTTGGCACTGAGGAGAGGGCCACTCGCAAGTCCTGTTCAACAGAGAGCCGTGACCTCCTGTTGTGCTTCATGTAAATCAGAGTAGAGAACGCCAACTCCAGAGATGGGGTCGTTACTAAAAAAAATGTAATATATTACATATTACTTTTAAAAAAGTAATATATTACACTACTTTGTTACTATCTACATAAAGTAACTCGTTACTTTACTCGCCGAGCACGTACGAACTGCGCATGCGTGAGTGGCAATAACTCTCCTTACCAGCAGGCGGCGGTAGTGTGTATTTGTCATTCAAAACAGGCAACAACCGGAAGACAGAGAAGAAGAACAGACTGCGTGATATAAACGAACAACTAATAGCTGTGTGTTAGCTTCACCTTAGCATGTGTTCTTTGCAGGTGTTTGTTGAGGTTTGACGTGGTGTTTACAGCAGTGGATAACAGCTTCTGGCCTGGACACAGTTTGCACCTCACCGTCACATTCCTGTCTATTCTTTGGACGAACTCAAAATAATGGGCATACCTCCACCCCTCGAGAGTTATCGCTGACTCAGCCATGTTTATGCAGCACTGCACGTGGAGATATGGATGCGCAAGTCGCGCAGATTACGTACATATAAACCTACAAAGTACTGATATAGTAAATTAAAAAATAATTATTTTTGTGTAGTTGTATATTGCAATAATAACGTATGGTTGTCACAAAATCCCACGGCACACCCGGACTTGCCTCACGGCACACCGTTTGGGAACCACTGGACTAGTGTATAGTAGTGAGTGTGTTGGGTACAATCAGTCTGTATCCAGCTCCTTTTATTCTGTTTATAACTTTAAAAAAGTGGGGGGTGTGCCAGCTTACAGATCTTCTTACTTAATGAACAGTTGCATCCTACAGTTTCATTTTGTTTTAAATATTTAACCCAACAAATATTTTGCAGGTAGATAGATTTTTTCCCCCCCCCCGTTTGTTTTAATAGTGTGTTTATCGTAACAATGGCAACTGAAGACAGCCTTTTTACATGGGCATCACCTATTCAAATGTTGAACTTCCTCCACTGTTGCTTATAGTTACACAAACACACTGCTGTGTGATGAAAGGGGATTTGCATGTGTAGCGACTTCAGGAAACAAAGCTGAGAGGCTGAGGGGCCTGGTTGCAATTGTCTGACGCGCTATCAATAAATGCATTGCTGACATAAAATATGTGGTGACATTTTTTTAATGTAATGAAATATTTTGGACTTGGACAAAGGAATTGTATTAACAGTCAAAGCAATTGCAAAGTTTGCGGTCAACAATAAATACAGCGACCCTCTATTCCACACACACCTCACACAGGTCATTATAATTCCTATGAGTGCCGCCCATATACAAACCAACCCATTGCCATCCTACAATAATATATTATAATAATGCAAAACATCACCCATACAAAAAAAGATAAACAAGTACACACCTTATTTGTAATATAATGAATCACTTTGTCATTTTCATGGCTCCTACAGCATGTTTAGTATATTTCCTGCAAAACACATGCACAATTTTCAAAGCTTTTCCGAAGTGTGCCCTTTAAAGACTCAGCTCTAATCTTAAACTACATGAAACGACACACATCTGTAATCTTCCATTGCCTCTGTTGTATGAAGAGCACTTCATATATTTAACTCTGCACTAAGCTATGGTCACACAGCTGTTTCCATGCAGTGAACCAGTGAACATAAATGCTTTGCTATTCAGGGGTTGTTTCAAAACAGAACTAAAGAACAATAGTCAACAAATTAAACCAGCAGTGAGCGATATATTTATAAAAATCGGTCTGAGTAGATGGTCCTCTTCAGTCTTTACTTTAAAAAGTATTGTGTTCAAGCTAAAGCTAAGACAACCCTGATGACATCATTGTGATAAGCAAAGTGCCCCAGAGCCCCAGGACACTGAGTGGAACTCCCCATGACAGAAGGGATTTTCAGTTACTGTCCCCTCAACAGCCTTGTGTCCCAGCAGGAAAACAACATTGATGCATTTCTTTTAAACTAGCTCAGTGACTCAGTTTCACTCCATCCAGAAAATAAGTTTGCCAATTATTCCTCCTGTCCAGGTTCTGAATCAGAAAGACAATAGCTACACCGTGCCAGTTCTTCTGCTCCTCTGTGTGCTTCCAGCTCCTCATTAGCATTTCCCTTTGACGAGGTGAAGCTCAAAAGGAAATCAATCCATCTCTCCTTCGGGGCTTTGTCTGTCTGTGTCGCTGGAGGAAGAATGAGAGGAATTGTTTCCTGCATTGTCAAAGATTCACCCAGCATTTGTTTAGGGTTTTCTATGCACAAGCTGAAAACATAAATGCATGCATGCAGTCGGATGAGTCTTTACCGTACATTATATAAACATAGGGCGCAAAAAATGAAACACACGCTCAGTCAGCTTATACTGAATGAAAAGAAACACATTGCTTAGTCTAATAGATTGTATTTTAAAATCCTTGTGTTTGCAGTCATGTTAGCCGATCTGTGAGGCTGAAATTGACAGGTCAATGATTTGGGCTTAATGCTGATAGCACGCTTACATGCTCAAAGCCATAACGTTACCATGAATTTCTTCATTGGTTACTGAATTTGTTGTGTTTACCAACTTATCTTCTTTTAGTCGGTTCAAATGCTAACACATGCTAATTAGCAGAGGTGGCGACTCGAGTCACATGACTTGACTCGAGTCAGACTCGAGTCGCATATTTTTGGACTTGAGACTTGCTTGACTAACATTGATAAAAGACTTGACTTGACTTTGACTTGTTATTCATGACTTGAGACTTGATTAAATATTTGCGTTTGTTTTTGTAGTGAGATATTACGTTTAGTTTTTTCGAAATGTGATTGGGTGATTATAGCGCCATGCGTGCAAACCTGGCAACCCACTAGAAGGCAGGAGTGTCAGTTAACATGGCAGCGGCTAGCGTTACTCCACAAATAGTGAGGTTTGGATTCAAGGATTATTTTGTTGATGACGGTAATAAGAAGAGAACAGCGGTATGCTGGGTCTGCAGCATAAAGATCAGTGACACGACCACCACAACATCCAACTTCATTCGTCACTACAAAAAAAACACAGAGAAAGGTGCGTGCATGTGTTGTGTTAGCTATAAAGCTAACGCTAAGTTTAAACGCTACGTTAGACTTGGTTTCCAATCGATTAAGCAACGAGAAGACAAAACGGTAAATGAACACTAAAACCGCCAAGGGATTCATTTTGACTAACCCTGATACTGACGGGCTGTCAGGAGGGGGGGAGAGAGAGAGAGGAAAAGAGATGCCTCGTTTATTTCCCCTGAGTTGTTATCAGAAGTTACTGTAAACTGTTGAATAATGTAGTTCATCTACTTTTAGTAGTTTGTTTAAATGTTTTAATGATGTTGTTTTTGTTTGTAGAAGTGCATCATTCCTTGATTTATTGTAAAATGAATCTGAACTTTTTGATCTGCTATGATGATAAACTGAAGCCATTTCTAAATGAACTCAATTAAGTGAGTTTTAAATCTACTTAGTTTATAAGGAAATGATGAAGAGGAACACATTAAATGATTTGAAAATGATATCTATGAAGGTGCTGACGCTGTTGGCGGTTCTAGTGTTAACAGACATTTAAATTAAATATGTGTACTGGCAAATGCCATATATGATTTTCTTACCTGGAATTCTGCCTTTTTGAACAGACTTTTTGAGTCCTAGCTATATTGTCTGCAGTTCTAGGGTTAATATGAATCTGATATGATTGTCATCGGTCTAAATTAGATTTCAATGATGAACTGTGTATGTAATGAAGATCATAGTGTGGGTTACATCCATTTTCATAACCACTGTCTTTGAACTAATGCGGAAATACGGAAACTGGGCTTATTCATCAGAATTTCGTATGACTTGACTTGACTCTCACCACAGTGACTTGGGACTTGCTTGATACTTGTAGGTCAAGACTTGAGACTTGCTCATGACTTGCACATGTAGGACTTACTCCCACCTCTGCTAATTAGTGCTTAACACAGTACAGCCGAGGCTCATGGTACATATATAGTTTTGAAGGTGTGGTCTAGATATAACATTTTACCTTAAGATTTTGCTAAAATAAACGTCTAGAATGGGAATTTTGGTATTTAATTCTGACTTCTGACAAATATGTTAATCGTTCCCTCTATTGTTAGGCCTTAAAAACCCAGATGCCAACCTCAAGTGGGGCTAAAATAAAAACCAGGGGATCAACAGTCGGCAGGAATCCTCCTCTGAGACCACAAAGATTTGTAATATATTATATTTGGAAAGATATTTGAGACATTTCCATCCATCCATCCATCCATCTTCTCCCGCTTATCCGTGGTCGGGTCGCGGGGGTAGCAGTTCCAGCAGAGAGCCCCAAACTTTATTTTCCCTGGCGACATCAACCAGCTCTGACTGGGGTATCCCAAGGTGCTCCCAGGCCAGCGAAGATATATATAAGATAGGTGCCCGAACCACCTCAACTGGCTCCTTTCGACGCGAAGGAGGAGCGGCTCAACTCCGAGTCCCTCCCTGATGACCGAACTTCTCACCTTATCCCTAAGGGAGACACCAGCCACCCTGCGGAGAAAACCCATCTCGGCCGCTTGTATCCGCGATCTCGTTCTTTCGGTCATGACCCATCCTTCATGACCATAGGTGAGGGTAGGAACGAAAATGGCCCGGTAGACAGAGAGCTTTGCCTTCTGGCTCAGCTCCCTTTTCGTCACAACGGTGCGGTAAAGCGACTGCAGTACCGCTCCCGCTGCTCCGATTCTCCGGCCCATCTCACGCTCCATTGTTCCCTCACTCGAGAACAAGACCCCGAGATACTTGAACTCCTTCACTTGGGGTAAAGACTCATTCCCTACTTGAAGTGAGACATTTCCCTCTGGGCTTAAGTGGGTGATTGACTGAAAATAAATCTTGAAAAAAGTTATTATTATATTAACTTAACAAAAACAATTTCATATTTTATTGATTTATAGATATGTTTAATTGATGTATTTGTTTTTTGGGGTCCATAGTTTCAGTGAAGACATGTCTGCTCTGGCTGTAAACTATTTAAACTTCAAAAAGGACACCATGTGCAATAACTGGGATTATCCTGTAGGACCAGAAAGAAAAGGAAAAAGTCTGCGTTCCTGAGAATTTATATAATGATTAGGGCCGGGACTTTAACGCGTTAATTAAGATTAATTAATTACACAAACATTAACGCGTTAAAAAAATTAACGAATTTTAATCGCACTTATTTTTGCACCGCGGAACGTTTCTCACTGGATGAGTTTCAGGCGTACCGATTATACTGGAGCACCAACTAACGTTCATGACTTCAGACAACAACAAACCACAGTGAACAACAGTGGGAAATGTTGTTTTAAAAAACGGACGGATGGAAGCGTCGATAAGAGCACGGTTGTGTGCAAATCATGCAAAAAGGAAATCGCATATCACCGCAGCACATCAAGCCTCAAGTATCACCTCAATGCAAAACATATAGCAGCTAGCGTGGACGTTAGCCTCTTTTATCGCGTTCACACCAAAAAGAGCCGGTACTAAAATTAGTTCATGAGAACCTTTTTACCCCCACGAAAGTCCCTGCTAGAGAGCAGAGAGCTGCTAGAGAGCAGGGACTTTCGTACGGCTCTATTGTGAGAAAAGAGCTACAGTATATGTCTGATTGGCTGGGCGGATTGCAAACCACGCCCCGTAAAACTCCCAAAAAGTTTTGTGAAGCCGCCATTTTATTATCCTCGCATTAGCATTATTAGCATTAGCCCAGCGCAGAAACTTTTGAGAGACTAACTTATGGCAACACAAAATAAAACATGGGAGCGGTGGAGATGAGGAGAAGTCGTCGTTCTGGCGATTTACTCGGAAGGCTTCAGTAGAAGCTGCTGGGAGTCCCAGCAGCTTCTACTGAAGCCAGTCCCCAACTCCGGGGACTTCCGGCGGCAGTATACGCCGTGAAGTGGTTTGCGGCCTGCCAGTAAACCCAAAGCAGAAGAAGAAGAAGTGACGTCAGCGGCTTAATTTGCCTAATCCACCCCCAGGTTCAAAGAGTTCTCATGAACTAAATTCTCATGAACCTTTGTGGGAAAAGTACTGCGATGTGAATGCGCCTAATGGTATACTAAAATCCATGTGAAAAAAATTGCTTCTCACTGCTCTCAGGTCAAATATTTATATGTGATTAAAAATGCGATTAATTTCGATTAATTAATTACAAAGCCTCTAATTAATTAGATTAATTTTTTTAATCGAGTCCCGGCCCTAATAATGATGTCAGAGACATCCACACAATCCAGATCAGCAAACATCCCATAAATTGGTGGTTAAAAATAAAACAGACTGGTAAATAAACAATTTTTTGGATGCAGTTTTCCCTAGCACTTTGCCGCAGCACCCCCTCCCCTCCCACCACCTCCTAGCTCCCCTGCAGTAACTGGTGCTCTGGAGGTTCCTGCTGACCTACATTCATCCAGAGCTTCCTGCCGGCTCCAGATCCATGCTGCGCTAGCACATCAGCGCTCTGACCTATGGCTCTGACCCATATCGCCATGGCAAGAGCTCCACAATGCCCTGATAATGCAACAGTAGCGGCGGCTGGCAGAAAGAGAGAGAAGACTACCTGACCTGCAGAGCAGCCCCTCACTCTCCCCCCATATGAATGGATCACAGAATACACAAGTGAAGATGTAATGTCCCCAGGGGGTTTGCTTTCCAAAGTTTTCAGGTGAACTGTTTATCTTTTGGTTGCCATTGATATTCTTGTCTGTGTCTCCTTTAAGCCACACCGTTGATGCCTGTGGCTCCTCCCATCCTGTGCCATATGATGCTATTCACTGCCACACCCCATGTGTGCAGCGCTCTGTCATTGGTCTCTGCAACCGGATTATTCCAAATCACACTCTGGAATATTGCATAAACACTGGTTACAATGTGTTGTTAGCAGTGTTGGGACTAATGCTACGTTCACACCGGACGCGATGCGAATATTCGCTTCGCTCTAATCGTTCGAGTTTCACCGCGGCTGCCAGCTGTGTTTACTCGCATCATTCAAACAAGACGCGCTGGCTCGGGAGCTAACTACAACAAAATGAACATATTTTACCGTGATTAAATTGTAATACACGTTTCTAAATGATGCCGAAGTAACAACATACTGATACCGGTTAGTAAAAACCATGAATTAATGCTTGACAAGTCTGCAGACAAGACGGCAGACGAAAAACCTTTTAAAATGCTTGTTTTCTGAATGGAGATTGGGTCGACCAGGCTAAGCTAACGTTGTATATGCTCATTCCACACTCATAACAACGGCCTACAGACATAAATAAACCAGCGACTGTATTCGCCATGACACAGACAGTCTGTGGTTTGTACTTGTTGAACTTCTGTACAGTTTCTGAACAGATATGAGGAGCTGTGATCTCTGTGTGCTAACTGCTAACAGCTAATGGCTGATGTTTTCTGGTCGAACGTCAGTGACGGCAGGCTGAGATCCTCACCGCTGATTGGCTTCCGCGAGAATGCGTCACGTGCATTTGACGCTCGAGTTGAAAAAATTGAACTCTCGCGTTTGATGCGGCACAGTTCAATCGCCTCAATCGCGTGATTCGCGCCGCGTCCACCGCTTCATGCTCGCCGTCGGAGCGAATTCGCATCTGTCCGCGTCTCTGCATTGACTTTACATGTAATCGCGCCGCCCCCAAACATCGCATCGCGTCCGGTCTCTGAACGCAGCATAACGCGTTACAAACTATGTATACTATGTTAATTTTATATATACAGTCTATGGTTACAAACTAACGCGTTACTGTAACGTAACTACATTTTGCGGTAACTAATAACGTTACTAGTTACCTATTCCCATTCAGTAACGCTGTTATAGTTACTGTGATTTAAATGGGTGAGTTACTGCGTTACTTTATGTGATCCAACTGAACCGAATCTCCCTGCGGATGTAGCTTACAGGCGAATACAGCGATGTCCTCTCACAGCACCATGGAAAAGTGAAAGTGACCAGAGAGGAGTGATGATTGGTTAACGCGGGGTAACATTTCAGGGTAAGCCAATCAGAGACAGAGTTGGGCGGGTCTTGCCTTATGGGGAAAATACACAGACACACAAACATTTGCTAAGTTAGCAAGTGTTTTGTGTTTTTTGCTAACACACACACACACACACACACAATGGCAGATGCAAGTATCAGCGAGAGCAGCAGCGCATTTACAATTTGGAGATATAACCACTAACGCGTTAGTCCCAACACTGACGACAAGTGCACTACTTAGAACTTGATTGTTGAGGCTACAATAAAGATGCCTGTCAAAATGTCTAAACATATCTTTTGTGTTTTATTGTTCCACTACATTTCATAATGATAATTGCTACAATGATGGGGAGTTGTCTTTTCTCTTACGGTGCCACAGAACAACACAACATGTTTTACTCGCGTAAGAGATGTCACAATTGTTTTTGCATGACATTCTTCTGGGATTTGTAGTCTTTCTAGTTGCGTATTTTTCATAGTCTTATATTTCAACAGTTTTACGACAAACTATGACTTTTTTGACATGGAAATGATTTTTTAAGATTGACAAACATCTTATGTGTAATTCATGGCACAATTCAAACGGGATCGAAAGATAAGTTTTCTCTCTCCATTGACTTCAATACATAATTTTTCTGAAATAAGGTCCCATGGAGCGGAAGTAGATGGGCGTGACTTCGCCACTCTATTGATAAGGTGGGTGGGTGTTACCGTGGTTGGTTATTGGCTAATGGTTGCACAAGCCAAAAAAACCTTGTGATATCACAGTGGCAAAATCTGATCAGCTCATTTTCAGAAAGGTTTTTTAATAGGTGGGTCAGGACAAAAAGAGAGAGATAATCTTTTTCCTGAAAATGTCTCAATCTCTTAACATACGGGTACACGTATAGAATACATGAAAGTGGATTTTGGTGACCTTTAAGGCAGTGTATCTGAAACAAATTACCATCACTCACTAAACTAAACCTGAACTTCTAGTTAAACCTAATATTGTTTATTCAAACATAATATTATTGCTTCAAACTAACTGAATACAGGTATGTGAAATCTGTTTACATAATACATTTAATTAAAGTGAACATTTCAGTTTTTTCAGTGTACCCCCTGCTGTGCTGAGTTTAGTGTCTTCTTTTGGGAATTGTCAGTCAGTGATGCCAGATATGATCCAGGTACACATTCTATATGTGATGATTATTATCATTTTACATAAATGTAATTACTGAAGTTGTGCATATTACAGTTTACCTAGATATTCATTTCATTTCATTTCAAACCTTTATTTAGACAGATAAATCCCATTGAGATCATTGATCTCTTTTTCAAGGGAGACCTGCTCAAGTAGTTCCACATAAAACATAAATAGAACAACAAAAGGACATCATACAGCATCATTTACATAATTATCCACATAAACAGGTACCTATAGTTTCCTATTGACTAGCATCCAACCGAGCTTTAAAAACATTTAGTGGCACCAGATTGTTCAGTTTCCATTTAATTTGCAGACTATTCCAAGACAGAGGAGCTGCCCATCTAAAAGCTGTCTTCCCTAAGAGAGTCCTAGCAGTTGGCACATTTAATAAAACCACAGCATGCAATCTCAGGCAGTAGCCACTTACAATTTTCCGTGAGATCAGGGAGCAGATATAAGATGGAACTTTCCCTAACATGGCTTTGTATATAAAAATGTACCAGTGACTGAGCCTCCGTACAGTTAGTGAAAGCAAACCAGCCCTTGCATACAGGGTACAGTGATGGGTTAATGCTTTACAGTTTGTCACAAATCTCAGTGCACTGTGATACGCAGCATCTAACTTGACCAGGCAATTGGCAGGTGCATTCATATACATCAGATCACCATAGTCCAGCACAGGTAAAAAGGTCACAGTGACTAGCCTTTTCCTGGCCTCAAGCGAAAAACAGGACTTGTTCCTGTAGAAGAAACCTAGCCTAACCCTCAGCTTTTTCAGCAGGTTATTGACATGAAGTTTAAAAGTGAGACAATCATCAAGCCAGATACCAAGGTATTTGTAACAGGTAACCACTTCAAGTTGTATTTCTTGCGTAGTTACAATATCTAAAACAGGCTCTGGTGTCTTTTTAGCTTTAGAAAAGAGCATTACCTTAGTTTTATCAACATTTAAAATAAGCTTAAGTTCAGCAAGCTGAGTCTGAATAATGTTAAAAACATCCTGTAAGTTAACACCAGCCTCCTTAATGGAGGGACCTGCACAGTACAACACGGTATCATCCGCATAAAAATGTAAAGTAGCTTCATCCACATTTTCACCTAAACTGTTGATATATATGGAGAATAAAAGTGGACCTAAAACAGAACCTTGAGGAACACCATTAGTAATGTTTAACCACTCAGAAGACAGCCCATCAAAATGAACACATTGGGACCTTTCAGAGAGGTAGTTTACAAACCACCCCACCGCATGGCTGGACATGCCTATACTGGCTAGCCTCTGCTTTAAAATGTGATGATCGACGGTATCAAACGCTTTTGAAAGGTCAATAAATAGAGCTGCACAACTCTGCTTATTATCTAAAATACTCGCCACATCATTCACCACTTTCATTGTGGCAGTGATGGTGATGGTGCTTTCTGAAGCCTGACTGATGTTTAGACAGGATGTCATTTGTACATAAAAAACCCTTTACCTGTTCACTCACTAGGTGTTCGAGCACCTTCGCCAGAACTGACAACTTAGAGATTGGCCTATAGTTATTTAATAAGGTGGCCTCCCCTCCTTTTAGCAAAGGCAGGACATACGCTGACTTCCACAATTTTGGAATTGTGTTAGTGCTGAGGGAGAGGTTAAAAAGAGTAGTGAGAGGTGGAGCAATAATATCTGCAGCTATCTTTAAAAAGAAAGGTTCTACGTTGTCCGGGCCAGCCGGTTTCTTAGGATCTAACTTGGTTAAAGCTTCACGAACAACATCAACAGTAAAAGGGGTAAAACTAAAAGGGTTTTCCAACACAGGTTTTTCAGAGTCACATACTGTAGTGTTCACAGAAGCAGAGTTAGTGACAGAATCAAAAAGAGAACCACAGGACACAAAATGCTCATTAAAGCAATTTAGCATAGTAGCCCTGTCCGATATAGTGCCAGATGCTGTGGTAATGCACGGAGGTAGCTCATTACGGATATCGCCGGTGGATAACGATTTAATGGCTTTCCAAAATGTTCCAGGATTATTCAGATTCTTTGTGGTTACTGACAGATAGTATTTTGATTTAGCACTTTTGATTTGCGATGTGAAGCTATTCCTTAGCTGCCTAAAACGCAGCCATTCTATCTCTGAGCCTGATTTCCTAGCCTTTGCCCAGGCCTTGTTTCTCTCATGAAGGAGACCGGACAGATTAGCAGAAAACCAAGGATTGTCTCGTCCCTTTACTCTAAATGTACGCAGGGGTGCATGTCTATCAATGATCTCCATAAAACCAAGATACAAATAAGACCATGCGGTTTCTACATCAGCACACAGATTGATTTTACCCCAATCAAAATCAAACAGATCATGCACAAAACCCTGCTCCACAAAATGTTTTTTGTCTCTCTTAATGATAATGCAAGGTTTAACCTTTTGGACCTTAGTGTCCCTAATTGTGGCTACAGCACAGTGATCACTCAGATCATTTGCAAATACTCCCACAGATGAATATTTATGGGGAACATTAGTTAAAATGAAATCAATTAGGGAGGATTTATTAGGGGACTTAATGTTAGGGCGAGTAGGACTGTCCACAATCTGAGTAACATTTAAAGAGATACAAAGGTTTTTAAAATCCTCTGACACTGCAGTTAACCAGTCCCAGTTAAAATCTCCAAGTAGCGATAAAAGATTTGCTAGTGAAGACAAGGAGTATTTGACAGCTGAGGGGGGTCTGTAACAGCCCACCACCATGACCTGTTGAGCCTTTGCCACTTCTATATTTATGGCTAAAAATTCAAATTGCTTACTGATAGATTTGGAAACTAATGTGGTTACACTGAACTTATTCTTAACATAAATGGCAACGCCACCACCTTTATTAGGCCGGTCGGTACGATACACATTAAAACCATTTAAGGCAATGTCAGAGGCCAAAATAGATTTGTTTAGCCATGTTTCTGATAAAATAATGACGTCAGCATCAGTTGAGCTCGCCCAGATACGGACAAAATCTAGTTTACCTAACAGACTGCGCACATTCAAGTGGATGAAACCCAACCCAGACCTAGCTTTAAAATCAGCAGGAGTAGCGATCTGACTACTACTACTGGGCGGACCAGGGTTAGGTTGTACATATCCTGACAGTAATAACAAAACAAAAACAGGCATATTTTCCTCTTAAACGACACACATACATTGTCATCTAATTTAGAAACACCGGAAAAGTCTGCGAGAGTGTGATTTGAGCTTAAGAAGCAGTCCTGAAGAACCATCATCGCAGGAAAACAAAAAAGACAAACATATTTTGTCGAGCAGATTGTCTGTGACAAGGCAACCGGTAGTTGTTTGAGTAACACATCCGAACCTTTGCAGGGGATGCCCACTGCGGGTGGCTGAACAGACCTGAATCCAGTAGACTCCTCAGAATGACTAGAGATCTTCTCATAGTCCAAAACAGTTAACAGGCACAGCAGAATCCCAATATGGGCCATTTTCTCAGGCCAGCACACAGTATCCGCGATGTTCCTGGAGCAAAATCAGCACAGCAACAAAGGCCCGGCGAAAACAGCAGCGTGGAAGCGCTCCGGTCCCTCCGTGGTATCCCCGGGGTGAAAGCAGGCCTCTGCAACAGCAGAACCAGGACAGGTGGAAAGCAGGCCCCAGCGGTGGTAAAATTCTCCTCCGTACAGCAGCACACGCCCGGTGGAAGCAGGCCAAGCCCGAAGCATGGATCCACTCCGTCTCTACGCGACGACTCCGGGGTAAAAACCTCTCCAGTACAGCCGTATTCTACAGGTGGGAGCAGGCCTCTGTAGATCGCAGAATCGCAGGCAGCTACAGGTGGAGCCGCTTCGTCTCTTCGCGACGAGCAGGCCTCCGTAAATCGCAGATCGCATGCAGCAACAGGTGGAGCCGCTCCGTCTCTTCGCTCCGTCTCCGGAGGAAAAACACCTCAGTACAGCCGTACTCGACAGGTGGGAGTAGGCCTCGGCAGATCGCAGACAACTAAAACTATTACTTGTGTAAGCAGGGATGGCTAAAAGTTTGTAAGCAGGAGAGCTAGATGCTAACAGATGCCAGATGCTAACAGGTAGTGCGAGCCTGTAGAAATTGCGACTGCCTTGGAGTGCTAGCTTATAGAAGCAGAAGATATATGAAATTGCCATTCATACAACACATGAATGAACTATTAACTAAATAAAATGTCTCATTCAACCTTTTTCATACATAGACAAAACAGCTGCAAACACAAATGAAAGCTTAGCGCAAGTTCAATTAGGAAGACCAATACCCCCTGGTGTTACACGTCATTTCAATACCCTCTCCTCTCCCAATAAGTGATCGGGGGCGTTACTCCCCAGCTAGCCAATCATCGCACCCGCTAACCCCTTTAAATCTGCCCTTCCCTCTCTGTCAGTTGTCATTTCAGGTGTCAACGCACAAGTATACTCGTCACTGTGTTCATGGTTAAGGCAAGCAGCAGCAGGGCTTCGTCCCAGCTCCAGGCATATATTCACCAGCTCCGCAGTCTTGCGGATTAAGCTACAGGCGGCGTTCCCCAGTCGGCTAGCGATTCCAGCCGGCCGCCCCGCAAACCCGGACGCGGGAGGAAAAGACAAGGAAATCGGCTCCACGGAAGTTCCTCCGGCTTAATGGAAATGGCCTATTTCACGCAAACAATTGACGCACGCCTTCAGTCTCTCGAGCGGGCATCACTGGCATCAGGGCCGCTCAAATGCGACGCTTCCGGCTTCACGCGGAACGGGCCCTCATCGCAGGCGAAGCTTACCCATCTGTGGCTTCAACCACAACCCCTCCTGCAGGCAGGCAGGGCTTAAGCCACATCCCATTGAAGCTACTTCTCCTGCCGGCTCAGTAGTTACTACTGGACATGGCGGCTAGCAGGTTTATTGCACAGCCAGGCTCTCGCCTCTCTTTCCTGCACCTCACCTCTAAAATAGGCGTCAGGGTACCGCTGGTAAGAGGCAGTTGCAACAAATTCACGAGATGTTCGTTATATCGTTATGACATTAGGGTCATGCAGAGTGAGATCGCTACCCCTTTAAGAGAGGGTGTGGCGCGTGCATGTGTGCGTGGGTATAAAAGAGCGAGTGAGTGAGCGGGATATATGTTTCTATCCATCTCGCGAAACAGAAGAGCTAAATAAATGCAACGACCTTCCAAGAAGAGCTCGCCTCTCTCCAGTCATTCTGATAAAGTGGGTTATTGAACCCGAAGCGCGTTGCTTCTGCCCTGGGAGACGACAGAGTCATTCCCCCCTGTTTCCTCGACTACGGTCGGGAGCCGACAGGAAAAGTTCAACAATATGCATTGCTACCTTTAGTTCAGGGTTAAGGTGTGTTCCAGGCAGTGTTGGGCGTAACGTGTTACAGTATGGAGCTTCAGTAACGTATTACTTGCGTACGAAGTAATGTAATGCATTACTAATGCAGTTCGGGTCATTACTACCCGTTACAATGCTCAGTAAGTAACACCGTTTCAAGCTTCAACACAGTATTACCTGAAATGAACGGTGTTTCATAGGGCTTCTTTTCCTCAATGACCAAGTCGCTGCACATTATCCCGTTTATGACACGACCATACTAAATAAATTAGGAATTGACTCAATTAATTGAATGATTTATTGACTGATAAGTCTGCGTTGCGGTTGCGGCCAGTTGCGGCCGGTTGCGGCCAGTGGCTCTGCGTTACGTTTAACCCTGCGTGTGCAGGTTGCGGCCAGTGGGTCAGCGCTATGTTTAACTTGTGTGTGCAGGTTGCGGCCAGTGGGTCAGCGTTAGTTTAACCCCGCTACGCCAGGCGTTAACCCATGGTCGGCGTTCACGTAAACCCGGCAGTGATTCCGGCATTCTCATCATGTCCCTGTGCTATCTCTCATTTCATCCACAGATCTCCGCAATCTATGGTATGGTAAGAAATGCTTCACATCTCAGTACTTCATACTTCACTTCTTTTGGGGGTTCATCGGAGCGGTTGTCCCCTCCCGAATGATCATCCTGCAAACCGAGTTCAAATCGCCAAACATCAGTTCATTCATTTGTTGTAATCTGTCAATCACCATTCTCTTATATCATGTGTCCCGGTAATAAACATGTATTTCATACATCATGTCTCTCCTGATTGAAATGAAAGCTTAGCGCAAGTTCAATTAGGAAGACCAATACCCCCTGGTGTTACACGTCATTTCAATACCCTCTCCTCTCCCAATAAGTGATCAGGGGCGTTACTCCCCAGCTAGCCAATCATCGCACCCGCTAACCCCTTTAAATCTGCTCTTCCCTCTCTGTCAGTTGTCATTTTAGGTGTCAACGCACAACCCTCCTCCACCCATTCGACTCCGTCTCCTAATACAGGGCCAAGCTAAAACCTTCACCCTTCAGAACCGGACCGAACTACTTATCACCACCACCAGTGTCTAGACCCCGGGGATGAACCGGGGGCCTAATCGCCAAACATCAGTTCATTCATTTGTTGTAATCTGTCAATCACCATTCTCTTATATCATGTGTCCCGGTAATAAACATGTATTTCATACATCATGTCTCTCCTGATTGAATTGCAGCTGTTTGCTTCAGTCAAAGTGAGGAATAAGATTCTTCTCACTCGTACTGTAATACTGAAAACTCTTATCCCTGTAACACTTCACACCTGTGTTTTTCCAAGCACATTTAGTAGGATCCACAATGAGACAATATGAGAGATCCCCACCTCCAGCAAAACACACACATACTGTTTCCTTGCCCTTATGATCATTGGTCTGATATTCCATCCACCTTTATCTGGCCTAAACAAGCTTTCCAGTCTGTCAGCCTTATCCCATGGCAGAGAAATGAAGGTCTGCAGAACAAAGACTGACAAACCATATTGTCTACCCACCAGTCAATGCACCTAAATGCCTTCAGTAGTGTTAGAAACCCTGTAGGGAGGTCGTGTCCCCAACTTCTGTACAACTTCTGTAAGGCAATGCAAGGCAAGTTTATTTATATAGCACTTTTCTGTACGCGACAATTCAAAGTGCTTTACAAAACAAATTAAGGCGAGACACGGCAGGCAAAAACATCGTTTTTCAAGTACTGGTCAATTTTGAGATTTTGTGCTATTTTGACTCTATAACATGTTTTCTTTCAGGCTTTTGGAAGGAAAACGTACAAAATACACATTTAAGTGTTTATTTGACTATAGTTTGTCTATTTGCGTCTGTAGATTTCTCCTAAATTCACCAAAAGTTAGCATTCTAACGTAACATAAAGTACCGCGACCGCTGTGTGCACCATGTCAACAGAGGTATCGCTGGAAAGCTGTGTCTCTCCTGCACAATCTCATCGGATCCAAATATGGTCATTTCCTTTGTATCAGCAACCAATCGTGAAAGCACAAAGGGGACTTAAACCAAGAAACAAAATCTCATTGGCTGGTGTCAATTTCTGACAACGTGATTCGTTCAGATGCGTCACGTGGTGTGCTAAAACACTTCCTGGTTAGCTTTCCGCTAGAAATTGAAATCTCAAAATGCCAAAAGAACGGCGAAAAAAACGTTCACAGAGAAGACGACAACAATTGTCACTTGCACGAAGCAAGGTTATAAAAAAAAAATGACCCTGAACATGAAATACCTTCACGGAGTGCGTCGAGGCGCAAGCTGTCATCCAAAGAACAGGAGGGTTTAGCTAGCGCCTCACTGCAATCTTTAACTGTGCTTGGCCCCCTCCTGTTCACCATTTACATGCTCCCCCTCGGCCAGATCATCCGACATCATGGACTCAACTTCCACTGCTACGCTGATGATACCCAATTGTATCTCAGCACCACTCCATCCTCCCAGCTCCCCCCTCAGTCTCTCATCAACTGCCTGCATGACATCAAAGCATGGATGTCATGCAACTATCTGAAACTAAACAGCATGAAAACAGAGCTCATGGTTGTGGCACCCAAGGCCCTGCTCCAGAAGGTTGGTGACTTCGTCCTTGAGGTTGACGGCTGCTCCATCTCCCCATCTCCTGAAGCCCGCAACCTGGGTGTAATCCTCGACTCCACCCTTTCCTTCCATTCCCACGTCAAATCTGTGACCAAATCGGCCTTTTATCACCTGAGGAACATTGCCAGACTCCGACCGTCACTCTCGGAGTCGGTTGCCGAAACCCTAGTCCATGCATTTGTCACCACCCGCTTGGACTACTGCAATGGTGTCCTGTTCGGGGTTCCCAACAAAACCCTGGACAGGCTCCAGTATGTCCAAAACTGTGCTGCTAGGGTACTCACGCACACAAAACCGTGGCAGCACATCACTCCCACCCTCATCCACCTACACTGGTTGCCGGTCGGTCAAGTCCCGCATATCCTACAAAATCCTCCTCCTTACCTACAAATCCCTCCATGCCCTTGCCCCCCAGTACCTATCGGACATCCTTCACCCACATGCCCCACCCCGGAACCTGCGGTCCTCAGACTCTGGCCTGCTTACCACCCCCCGCACCAAACTGCAAACCTACGGGGACAGAGCCTTCAGTGTGGCAGCCCCCACCCTCTGGAACGCTCTCCCTGCGGAGATACGCAACATCCCCACACTTGAAGCCTTCAAAAGGGCCCTCAAGTCCCATCTGTTTGCCAAGGCTTTCGGCCCCTAAATCGATCTGTTGTTCTGTTTGTCTGTCTTTTGTTTTGTTATGTTTGTCTTTGCACTATTACTTGTGAAGCGACCTTGGGTCCCCTGAAAGGCGCTATAGAAATCGAAGCTATTATTATTATTATTTTTATTAAAGGTTGTTTTCTCAAAATGAGTTTTTTCTCCTACTCTGAGTTCGAAATGTCAACTTCAGTAGCACGTACATACACCAAACCTTCCAGTTATATTCCTATCAATATTATGAAGGCTTTTACAGAAGGGTTTGTTCATATATAATTCATAGCCTGAATTATACAACATTGTATACCTAAAAACATGGCGAAAATGGATATTTTAGGGCTGTTGACAGTATTTTCTGATTTATGGAGTGATAAAAAGAGATATCCAAAATCCCTTCTGTAAAAGCCTTAGATACTAATATGACTACAAAATGAAACAAGAATTTTGAATCTGGCTTTATCCAAAGTTCAGATTTCGATTCCTGAAATGTGTTAAAATATGTGTATATTTAATGAGATAATGGATAATTTGCATATTTAAACATGCTATTTCAGAAAACTTGTAATACAAAAGACAATTGCCTTATTGTAAGTAATTAACTGGAGAAATGTCTAGCTGATACCTTTAAGTTAAAAAAATTACCCTATTCACCTGGGGTGTCTCGCCTTAAAATACTTTTTGGGAATAAATACAGTAAAAACACATTATACAATTTTACATCAGACATTACAAAGCAAAGATAATAAAATAATTAAAATAAGTTATCCTTGTGGATAAATATCAGCCAAAAGCCCACCACAAGGTCTCTAAACTGTTTTGTCATGTACGACACAATTTCTTTGGTTAAAGGATTACAATTTGTTACCATTATGGAATATATGCCCAAAACTACGAAAATAGACCCAAACAACAATAAAATCACATTATGTGCATAAGACTTTCTCTCTGTAATGTCTACATCTGTCTGATTGTACGTCTGCTCAGTTTTTTGACCCAGTGCTGCCACATTCTAAGAATAAGCAAACAACTTGATAAGCCCAATGTTATTATTATTAGTAGGCATGATGCCATAACGACTCACTGTGGGGTGGTCCGACAAGCTTTCATCTGGAAGCAGTCTTCCTCTCTGTTCTCTCCTAATTCTCTCCTCTGCTTATTTGGGAGGGCTTTTGGTGCTAGACTGATCCTCCAACCCCCCTGCCCCCAGTTCCCAGCACCTCTAAGCCTTATAATAAATCCAGACTTGGCAATTGTAATCCAGCTGTTTGGTAGTTGTGCCATGATCACAGACTGATGTGTGAGTTGATGTGAGCCCAACACACTGCTGCTCTCACAGTGAGCCACCCAGAAGTCTCCAAAGTGTCTAATCCTTTCCCACCATTGTCCACACATCGCTTGGACTAGAATGTCATTTTTGTTATTAATGCTGTAGTTGAAAGTTGGAGTGCTGCACTGGTAGTTTTTTGTGCCTAAGAAAAGGCTGACCAAGCCAACCTGCCACTGTTTCCAGTGTCCACATCCATAGTCTTCACCATCACTTCCTTTAATGGTGCAAAGTTAATGTGAACAGACACTTGGCAGATGGCCGCCTTCTCTTCATGAAAGGATGTGAATCGGGGTCTTTTTTCCCATTCCCTTTTCTTCTTGTGATCTCTCCAAAAGGCACCGCAGGCACAGAAGAAGGCAGGAGACCGTCAATAGACAGAAACACTCTGCATTAGAAAGTCCTTTAAACTTGTGCTGGCTGTGGGCTTGGACAGCTCTCTGGTGTGCTTGGTCTTCCCTGTCAGGTAGCAGCTACTGAAGTTGTCTCAGCTTCTAAAAGCTTTTTCGGCCACCTGAAGAATGTTAGCTCAACATCCACTATTTTCACCTGTGTGTTGGTCTCCACCAGCTCATGAGGAAGTATATCTGCCCTGTAGCTGAGAAACGCTCCGCTGTTAGTCCATCACTGTGTAGCTGGGCGGGGGGGGGGAGGGGAGGGGATTTCTGGTCGGTTAAACCTCTGCCACTTTCCAGTTTTAAAAACAATATGCCATTATTATATCATGATACTATTCTCACCAAATGATTGATTTTCACAGGCAAGTATAGTTGTTTATGCAGCATTAATCAGCATTTAACATTTAATATAATTGTTTAGATTGTCGACTTTATCGAGATCAAATCAAATCAAGTTTTATTTATATAGCACATTTATAAACGATTTTTGGTGGAGCCAAAGTGCTGTAGCCTACAGTAGAGACACTTTACAGCAAATACAACAGCACAGATTGTTCAGAATATCAGTATGAGAAAAACGACACCATCTGTCCTTAGACCTCACATCGTACAAGGAAAAACTTCCAGAGAAAACCCACAGTTTAAAGGGAACATGGGAGAAACCTCAGGGAGAGCAACAGAGGAGGGATCCCTCTCCCAGGACGGACAGACGTGCAATAGATGCCGTGTGTAATTGAGATAGATTAATCTCAAGACTTTACTGGCGTGAAATACAGTAGTCCAAGTCATCTGTAATAATTCTGCCTGTTTGATACGCTTAGACCAACAGGTGGTTTTGTGTGTGCTTCAAATCTCCACAAATCAACCTTTTTCACTAGTCTGTACATTAATGACAAATCAGGAGAAACTGCTGTGCCAAACAGCCAACTCAATGCCTCTTAACAACGACAGGTGACAGTTGGACACATGTCTGTGTCCTATCACAGCTCAAAGGGTGATGGCAGCTCTCCCAATGCTTCAGTTACCATTTTTTTCATCCACCACCACTTTTTGTTCAACAACTTGTGAACAGCATCCTAACTCACCGTCAGTTGGTGTACTTGGGCTTTAACGGCCCCTACACACGCCGGCGTGCGTTGACTCTTCAACGCTTCTGTCCATTCATTTTGAATGGGGTGACGTCACGTTTCGCCGAACTGCATTGTGGGAGCGAAGCGTAGCTTTTCTCGCGGTGCTCGCGGCAAAAGTAGAGCAATGTTCTACTTTTGAAGCTTCGACGGAGGCGTCTGCCAATCAAATCCCGCTTATGCAAATCTGCCAGTACAAGCGCTAGCCAATCAAACCGCGTGTATGCTGGGAGAGCCAGACCGCAGTTCATTTCCTCATATGCCAAAACATGGAGGAGAAAATAATCGTAGCGGTAGGGAATCACCCGGTGCTTTATGATCAGGGGAGGAGGAGCCAGGCATGGAGGGAGGTGGCAGAGACAGTGGGTGCAACTGGTAGGTTTTCGCCTGTTTGGGGAGTTTATATCCAGTGTACTTCGTTTGAATGGACAGCTAGCAGGCATAGACAGTATTTAGCCAGCATGGAATGTTGCGTAAAATAGCACCATAGACATTAATGTCATAAATGTTCCTCATATAAAGTGTGACATGTAAAACCTTTTATGCAATTGACAGGAGAGATTCATGTGATTGGTTGTTGGCCGCGTTGCTCGCTTAAACTCCCCAAGCTCAAGACACGCCCACTGCCAAGCGGCAACGCACGCCGCCGTGTGTAGAGGTGTGTAACAGTTACAAACCTCTTAGTCATGCAAGTTATTATTATATCACTGCTATAAAAAACAGGGCAGAGAAACCAACATCTTGTTACCATCCAGCTGCCTGTCTGTGACGCTGCCTGACTGAGGACTGTTTTCTGTTCATATGTAGTCCAGGTCTGAGCGAGGGATGAGAGCTGTTCCACCTGTTCAAGTGAGAAAAGAGCAGAAAAGCAACATGGAGGCCTGGATTCATGCAGATAGCTGCACGGCCAGAGCAAGATGTTGATATAATGTGGGAACATCCCCATCCTTTTTTAATGCAAGTAAGATTATGTTCTTTGACATTTATTTGTTGTTGATTTGAGTCACTGCTACTAATACTGATACTGTTTTTGATGTGTGTTCTTTACTGCTTTTCTGTATTTTATACACCTTAACAGCAACTCTGACTCTGACCCTGATTCAGGCTGGAGGTCCACCCCACCTGTTGAACTATATTCATGGTTTTCATTGACTATTCATTACTGCTGCTTTGTTCATTCAAATCAGCCAAATACCTTCCACAGCTCTGACAGCTTTTTTTTTTAAGAGATCATGGCCGTTTCTCAATCGCGAGTACACATGCTGCAGAGCAACTATTTCAAGTATACTACGTCATAGAGTGGCGCCGAATGCTGGGCATTTAAATAATTCTTCGCGCCACTTAATGACGTGGTATACTTGAAATAGTTGCTCTGCAGCAGTTTTACTCGCGATTGAGAAACAGCCCATGTGAAGGTACAAGCTGGTCGTTCAGTCAGTTGTTATCATTATATTATAAAATATAACATTTAAAAATGAAAGCCCTTTTTTAAACAATTCATCAAGTTACTCTGTGTTCTGATCTGATCTGGAGATAACTAGATAGGATTTGTTATCCCCATGGACAAATTGATCAGTTTGTACTAGTTGCACAGGCAATATTTTCTTTGGTTAACTGCTGCGTTAGGACCCTGCAATCCCTATCCCTAAAACTAAAGCACTTACAGGTAGTGATGGATGGATGGGTTACAGGAAGTCAATGTATCGGGGACTGACCTCAGCTACAGATAACAGCCTCTTCCCAGCTACCAGAAAAAGTTAGTCCAACATTAAGTAGGTCTAGGTATAGCTCATAATGCAAAAAGGCTGTCATCAACAGTGAAAGAGTTGAGGGTGACTGAAACGGACTCCTGTTTCATGTAAACTGTGACCATATTACTTTCACTTATTTTTGGTTTCAGCGTTGCTTCTCTCAGCAAACCACTCTGTTTTATTTCTCTTTCTGATATATTTTCCTCCCTTGTCCTGACAGTGAAGATGAAAGCGTGTAATGTACATGCATTTCCTAACATTCGGTCTACCTACGCTGTAAAATGTATTATCTCTTTGATTTACACACGGCATCCGTCTGTCCATCCTGGGAGAGGGATCCCTCCTCTGTTGCTCTCCCTGAGGTTTCTCCCATGTTCCCCTTAAACTGTGGGTTTTCTCTGGAAGTTTTTCCTTGTACGATGTGAGGGTCTAAGGACAGAGGGTCTAAGGACAGAGGGTGTCGTTTTTCTCATACTGATATTCTGAACAAACTGTGCTGTTGTATTTGCTGTAAAGTGTCTTTATTGTAGGCTAATTTTATTATATGTACAGCACTTTGGCTCCACCAAAAATTGTTTATAAATGTGCTATATAAATAAAACTTGATTTGACGTTTTGTTCACGCACGACTTGGAGCAAATGAGGCTGAAGCTTCCCTGAATCCCACAGCTCAGTGGCTCAGCTGTGTGGGGACCAGGAAGTGCAATCAGCTGACTGAGCCATAACACTGGAGCTATCAGACTGCCAACAACACTTTGCTGTGTGCCCTCTCCATTAAACTCAATATGGTAGTTAAAGTGAGTTATGGCATCTCCGTCTGCTGTTCCAGGTTGAGCAAACAGCTAATGTCAGCACATCGTGTTCATTTTCTCCTGCGGTGTTTGTCCACAGAAAGTATAGGGTGTGGATGAGGCTGAGCAGCAGAGACATTCCTGGGCCTTCACTTTGGGGAATGTGCATCCACTGTAATATAAGGTCTGTGTATATGTTCTGTGCTGGGAATGTGACAGAATTACTATTAAGAAGGAATAACACTGAAAAAACTGAACCGTTGACTTTAATTAAATGTATTAGGTTAGTTGAAGCGTTAATATTAAGTTGAACCTATTCAAACATAATATTATTGCTTTCAACTAACCTAATACCCACATGCTCCACTGAGATCCAACATCTAGTTTCAGGTGGCATGTGGAACTGCCAGTCAGCTGTTCCTAAGGCTGACTTCATCTCTGGCTACGCCTCCCTACAGTCTCTGGATTTCCTTGCTCTCACTGAGACCTGGATTACTCCATCCAACACATCCACCCCAGCAGCTCTCTCCACAGCATATTCCTTCTCCCATACACCCAGACCCACTGGCAGAGGAGGTGTCACTGGTCTCCTGCTCTCTCCCAAATGGAGCTTTTCCCTCTTCAAGCTACCTAACTTCACTCCTTCCACCTTTGAATTCCATGCCGTCACAGTAACCCATCCTATACAATTAACCATTGTTGTTCTCTACCGTCCACCAGGTGCCTTGGGGGACTTCTTGGAGGAATTAGATAATCTCCTCTCACACATCCCTGAAATTGGTCCTCCCGCTGTACTTCTCGGAGACTTCAACCTCCAGACAGGGAAGATAGCTGAACTAACATCTCTTTTAACCGCCTTTGCTTTCTCACTGTCTCCATCCCCACCAACTCATAAAGCTGGCAATGTCCTTGATCTCATATTCTCAAGGAACTGCACTACTTCTAACCTCTCTGTAAACCCGCTCCACACATCCAATCACTTCTTCATTTCATTCTCTCTACCCCTTTCCAAACATAACAAACTAATCTCTTCTCATCCTGCACCTGTCCGCCGTAACCTTCGTTCCCTCTCCCCCTCTACCTTTGCCTCATCGGTGCTCTCAGCCCTCCCTTCCTCTGACTCGTTCCAACTGCTGCCTCCAAACTCTGCTGCAGAAACTCTCCTCTCTACCCTCTCATCCGGACTCTCTCTGTCCTCTCACATCTCGGCAGGCTCGTCAGTCCCCTCCTGCTCCCTGGCTAAATGACGCACTGCGTGCTAATAGAACCGTCCTTAGGGCAGCAGAGCGGAAACGGTGGAAATCCAAACACCGTGACGACCTCCTAACCTATCAGGTTCTCCTCTCCTCTTTCTCTGCTTCGATCTCTCAGGCAAAAAGCACTTTCTTTCAAGATAAGATCCAATCTTCCTATTCCAATTCCAAAAAACTATTTTCCATCTTCTCCTCCCTCCTGGACCCTCCCAAAGCCCCTTCCCCCTCCTCCCTTCTGTTAAGCGACTTTGTTAACCACTTTGAAAAAAAGGTTGATGATATTCGCTCTTCTTTTTCTGACTCACCTTTACTCACCGCTGGGTCACCAGACCCTCCTTCCACCCACACACTAACCTCCTTTTCCCCTCTCTCTCCAAGTGAGGTTCTTACCCTCATTACCTCTGCCCGCCCTACCACCTGTCCTCTGGACCCTATCCCTTCAAACCTCCTTCAGACTATCGCTCCTGATATTCTACCGTTTCTCTCCCATTTCATCAACACTTCTCTAACTTCTGGTCACTTTCCAAACAGTCTCAAGGAGGCAAGAGTAAACCCTCTCCTAAAGAAACCCACTCTCAACCCGTCTGATGTTATAAACTACAGGCCTGTCTCTCTCCTCCCGTTCCTGTCTAAAACACTTGAACGCGCTGTCTTTAAACAACTCTCCTGCTATCTCCATCAGAACAACCTTCTGGATCCGCACCAGTCTGGTTTCAAGGCAGGTCACTCCACAGAAACTGCCCTCCTTGCTGTCACTGAGGAACTGCACACTGCTAAAGCAGCCTCCCTCTCCTCTGTCATCATCCTTTTGGACCTGTCTGCTGCATTCGACACGGTGAACCATCAGATCCTCCTTCACACTCTTCAAGAACTTGGAGTTTCAGGCTCTGCACTTTCCCTCCTCACCTCATACCTCAAAGACCGTACCTACAGGGTAACTTGGAGAGGGTCCGAGTCCGACCCTTGTCAATTAACTACAGGGGTCCCTCGGGGCTCTGTTCTTGGTCCCCTCCTCTTCTCCTTGTACACAAACTCGCACGGATCTGTCATTAGCCCGCATGGTTTTTCATACCACTGCTACGCTGACGACACCCAATTAATTCTGTCCTTCCCCCGCTCAGAGACCCAGGTCGTCGCACGCATCTCTGCGTGTCTAGCTGACATCTCTCAGTGGATGGCTGCTCATCACCTCAAGCTCAACCTTGACAAGACTGAGCTGCTCTTCCTTCCGGGAAAAGATTGTCCCACTCTTGACCTAACAATCAACATCGGCACCTCTGTTGTTTCCCCGACTCAGACTGCAAGGAATCTGGGTGTGATCCTAGATAACAACCTGTCCTTCACTGCAAACATCGCTCCTACAACCCGTTGCTGCAGATACACGCTTTACAACATCAGGAGGGTACGTCCCCAGCTGACCCAGAAAGCAACGCAGGTTCTGGTCCAGGCTCTCGTCACCTCACGCCTAGACTACTGCAACTCCCTCCTGGCTGGTCTACCTGCATGTGCCATCCGACCTCTGCAGCTCATCCAGAATGCAGCGGCTCGTCTGGTCTTCAACCTTCCTAAATGTTCCCACACCACTCCGCTCCTCCGCTGCCTTCCCTGGCTTCCGGTAACTGCTAGAATCCACTTCAAGACACTGGTACTTGCATACCATGCTGCGAATGGATCTGGCCCTTCCTACATCCAGGACATGGTTAAACCGTACACCCCAGCGCGTGCACTACGCTCTGCATCAGCCAAACGACTCGCTGCACCCTCGCTGCGAGGGGGACCCAAGTTCCCATCAGCAAAAACATGTGGGTTTGCTATCCTGGCTCCAAAATGGTGGAATGAGCTCCCCATTGACATCAGGACAGCAGAAAGCCTGCACATCTTCCGGCGCAGACTGAAAACTCATCTCTTTCGACTCCACCTCGAGCGATATAATTACTAACAAAGAACTGCTAACAGACCACTTATATACTAATAAAGGACTGGCTTATCTATAGCCAGTTGAGTACTTGAAATGTTTGGCTCTATGAAACCTGATGTACTTATCTGATTCTGTTTTCTTCAAGGTTGTGTCTTCCTGGTCGAATGTACTTATTGTAAGTCGCTTTGGACAAAAGCGTCAGCTAAATGCAATGTAATGTAATACAGCTATATTAATTATGTTGACATAATACATTAAATTCAAGTCAATGTTTCAGATTGTTCAGTGTAAGGTACATAAAACCTACATAGCTGAAACCAAATAATCTCGGAAAGACACATAGGCCAAAATTTAACATATTGCAATCAAGGAACACAACCAAGTGAACAAGCGTGTGTGCAGAAAATAAAACGACAAACTAAGCTGTGTGTTTCGGAACTATATCGGAACTAAAGTGGGAAAAGTACTGCGGTGTGAACGCGCCTTTTGAGGCAAATAGCCAATGAGGTTGAGCAGCAGCTGTGCTACAGGAGGGTCCTCTGATAAACTGACCTCAGATCAGTCATCTTCACTCATGCTGCTCTCTCAGGGTTAACTCATGTAATACAGAGTATTAACTGCTTATGACACAGCTGGAGAGCGACCTGCAGCCCAGCACTCTATCTGCTGTTCTCAAGCTTCACTTCATATTCACTTCAACATTCTACATGTAAGTGTCCATGTTTGTTTGCTGCTGTCATTTTGGTTATTTAAAGCCTGGTATTGAGAGCAGTGTCTTTACTTCTTGATACCTCATCATTTAAAAACTGAAATGCAGACAGAGCACTTCCTCTCAATTCTCTTTGAGGACTTTCACACTCATTTCAGCTAAACATGAAACTTAAAGGTGAGTTAAATCAGGGGTGGGAGAAGTACTCAGAACTTGTACTTGAGTAAAAGTGTAGCCCAAGTGTAGAAATACTCTGTTACAAGTAAAAGTCCTCCGAAAATCTAAATGTGGAAGTTGAAGTGATTGCCAATCATGTATTTTCAGATTTTCAGTCTGAAATGGTTTCAACTTTACTTATGGCATTGAGTGATTAATGATGTCTTAATGGTCAGTAGTAATCTCTCATGATAGAAAACAAAGTAATTACTGTAAAATAGCACAAATCCACTGGAGAACATTGCATGTTAACCCTAACCTAAGAAACCATATTTAACTATGATCATTCTGACTGTGAACAGCAGTTCTGCAGTTAAGTATTTTCAAAGCGTAGTATTAGTACTTTTACAAAAGGATCTGAATACTTCTTCGACCAATGCTTGCACATCTAAATTGTCTTCAATCAAAAAAAGGCAAAAAATACTCCCTAAATGGATTTGTTTACAGTAATAGTGAGGCGTGTGGCACAGTGGACTAGTGCGTTGGTGTTCGGATCAGGGGGTCACAGGTTCAAACCCCACTGCAAGTCAGCATGTCGTTGTGTCCCTGGGCAAGACACGTCACCCCAAATTGCTCCTGTGGGGATTGTCCACAGTATTGAGTATGTAAGTCGCTTTGGATAAAAGCATCTAACAAGTAATGTAACAAGTAATGTAATGTATGTATAAATCTGAGCGAATACACTTACTTATACTACAAAAACGATCAAATCTACAAGAGTAATCTGTCTCTCAGCAGCCTCAACTTTTGCAAATGTAATGAATTTCACATCTGCTCCTTAAAAACTGCTGCAGTTCTGCCTGAACCTCAGAATAAAAAGCCATGCCCATACTTTCTATATTTATCATGTTCTTTATCTGAATTAAACCTACAGTGTTTCTCACATCATTGACTACATGATTCTTCCTCAGTCCGCGATGTGGGGTGCAGTGAAACAGCTCGCTCAGACTGAACAAATGGGACCAGGAAGGGGCAGCAGTTGAGCGCTAACATGGTCACAGAGGTCACAGAGCGCTGATGTGCTGAGCGAGGGACGGCCCATAGAGGCTCAGCCAGCCGTTCCTAATTTCAGCTCTGTGACGACGCTGCTGATTATGGGCTGCTGCTCTCATCAGGCAGGGAATCAGTGTTGACATTCCTATTGTTTGGTGAATGCAGATTGACCCCTCGGAGGTCAGGGGAAGAGTTGCACTATGATGTCACAGGTCAGCACGTGTTGACTCCAAAGTGTGAGAGACGACCAGAGAACATCTGATAGATTTATAGTGTCACAATCTTAATTTTATGTCACGGTTTTGTTTGGTCTGTCTTGTCATGGTTTTATTTTGCAATTCTGTCCTCCCTTTCGTTAGTTTCCCTGGTGTGTCTGATTGTGTTCACCTGTTGCCCTTGTGTTTCTCCTTCCCTGCCCGGCTGTTTCTCGTCTCGTGATTACCCCTCCCTGTATTTAGTCTTGTCTCTTCCTGTGTTGGTTCATTATTTGTCGTTCATGTCTCCCTTCATGTTGGTCACAGTCACCTTTGGTTTGGATGCTACCTCATGCCTCGTACCTGTTCATGGATTCTTGTTTTGTTCAGCTTTTGTAAATAAAGCTCGCCTTTTGTTTCCTTTTGAAACCTGCTTCCTCCTCAATCTGCATTTGGGTCCTATTTTTCCCCAACCCTGACATATAGTCCAGCAGCAAGTCCTCAAAAAAGGCTTTAGTTTTCGAGATATCCTTACCCGAGGTAGAACAAATGACAACAATTATTTTTCTTGTCTTTAGGGTCTCCCATTAATGAAATTGATTGTTGTCAAAAAATGTTTTTGGTTGTTCTTTCGAACTACCCCAATCCCTGAAAAAGAGCCAAATTAGACCAGGCCGAATGGGAAAGGTGACAAAAAATCCCATAACTTGAGAATGATCACTCTTTTCCTCTTCAGATTTGCTGAGGTATGAACCAGGTGACGGTCCTACATCACCAAATAGTCAGACAATTATTTAACTAAAAAAATACTGAATTATAGTCCTGTAAACTTAGCTTTAGTTTAGACGGAAATTGTACTTTTGGTGATAGGACTCAATCACTTTTCTCTCATTTATCAGAAAAACAGAAATCCCTAAAAAATATACCATTCCTGAATTGTCTAGGGTGCTATTGAACACTAACCAGTAGTTGTATGGAAATATCTGGTACAGTTCTATTGCAAATTAAATTTCTTTAGACATAGGCCTACCTCTTCTCTGATACAGTCAAATTCCTAATGGGGGAGAAGTGGCATAATAGCCTATAAGTTAAGAATGCTCACTCTGATGGTCATTATATTTGGAGAGGGAAATACCAGGTGGCTGAACTACATCACCAAATAGTCAGAATAAGAGTAACCCAATACAATAAAGTGTATTAGTTCTAAATTGCAAGCCTCTAAAACAAGGGTGTAAATAGTACAAGTTTTATTGAAACTGGAACCTTAATTCAAAGTACAGTATACAAATCATTAAGAATTACAAGCCTCTAAATACAGAGAACCTTGACAGTGGAACACTCTCTGCCACTCTGGGTTGAGTGACAGCTGCATGTTTCAAAACATTGTAGCCAACTGGGCAGCAGCAGCCAATCCAGCAGCAACCTTTCCCGCCCAAAGCGGTATCCATTGTCCATATCAGAGGGAGAGGGGCTGTGGATTGACAGTTCTGTTCCAATCATCACCCTCCTGAAGAGAAATATGGAATGTCCCAAGATTGAAAGAAAACACCAATCTAATGACAGATAACAGGTAACACAAATGTCCAACTATGATATTCATATTTTGTTGAATATGTTGTTTTATTTGTGAGATAGCTTTTAAACCACAGTGCAGGCATTCTGATCTAGGCCAACAGAGGCTAGCATAAGTTAAATGTGTGTGTGTGTGTGTTTTTCATATTTACTAGAGTTCACTGTAACAATGGAGCTAGCAGATCCAACGCAGACAGCTAGCCAGCCATATTTACAGACACTGGATGAAAAGGTCTGCTTATTATGTGAAAATGCTCTACAAGGATATCAAAATAATCCATATGTCAAGAACCCCACCTTACAAGGACTCAGAACCATACTGAACATTGCTCAATAACGAGATGAAGTTCATAAGAGACTATCCCCCCACTCAGAGGACATACTGTCCTTCAAGGTCAAGGTTTCATATCACAGGTCATGTAGGGCCAGTTATTTAAGCACACATAACTATACGCCTACAACCAGTGATCAAGAAACACCCCAGGATCAGTGTCAAAGTAAAAGAGACACTGACCAGACCAGTGTCTGACCAGAGACACTGGATTTGACATCCGCAGCCAATGTTTCATTTTCAGCCAATGTTTCAATTGCAGCCGGAAGTCACAAAGAGAGAAGTCCTGAGCCCTATCTGTACCGGTACAGGTGAATGTACAAGGTCAAAGGTCCTCAATGCAGCCTCAGAGAGGTTTGATGAAATAATACATCACCGTATGCTGACCTATCAAGATATTTTTGCCTATGATGCAACGTATCACAGAAGCTGCCTAGCACACTATATTTCAGAAAGGAACATTCTAGCAGCCAGAAACAAACATTTGACAGAAAATAAGTTAAATGAACATGAAAGAGCTTTCATTGAGCTAACTGAAGAATTAACTAAGACAGTTTTTTCAAAGGATACGACTGTCACAACACTGAGTGCTGTAACTGAGAGCTATTTGGAAAACTGAGTACAGCTAGAGAACCAACAATGTATAAATCCTGGAAACTCAAAGAAAAGTTGATCCAGCATTATGGGGATAAACTCATCTTCATTGAACGTCCTGGAAAATCTGATCTGTTCTGGTGCCATGACTGTTGGCCATGCAATGAGAGAAGCTTCTCTCCTCAGAGAAAACATAACAGAAGACAGGGAGACAATGCCTCCACAGAGAACAGAGACCCTCACTGACACTCAAATCCTCCACCGGGCTGCAGGTATATTGAGGAAAACTATGGAAAAGGTTGAGCATGAGCCTCAATTCTACATATGCAGTGACAAGCTTTCCCCTCTTCAGTGCATTGAATATGTGCCAAACACTCTGTATGATTTTGTGAACTGGTGTGTCAATGCAGGTGCATTTAAAAAAGTGCAGACCTGTGATGAGAACCCAGCTCTGAAGAATAACACGTGTTATAACCTTTTGCCATGATCTAATTGCACAGTGCTGCAGCAGATGTACACCTATCACACTAGGACTTGGGATTATGATCCATCATGAGTTTGGCAGCAAGGCCCTTATTAACAAGCTACACATGATGGGTCATTGTGTGTCTTATGATGAAGTGCAGCAATTTCTCACATCAGTAGCAGCAGATCAATTACAGAGAAGCAAAGGTGTTTACATCCCAAATGGACTGACAAGAACCACAGAACATGGGATAATTGATGCAGCCATTGACAACTTTGACCAGGATGAAGAGACGCTGGATGGCAAAAATACTGAAATCTGGATTTGTGTTTGTAAGGGAATGCATTTTGTTAAAGATTTAATTATATGACAAAAGATATAATGACTTGCTCTAATTTCAGATACATCAAGCCAGGTAGGCGATCTGAACCACCAGCAGTTCTACCGCAGATCCTCAAATCAGACAGCACAAAAGCTCAGGCAGCAGAAGGCCAAGACTTACTTTGGAAGGTGAGCCGTATCATGAAAGAAGAAGAACAGAGAATCCCAGGATGGTCTGCATTCAATGCCTATTGAATGCAGACCACGTCAGACATCCCATTAACAACAGTACAATATATGCCCTTGATAAGAGCTTTACCATCAGACCTATCTACCATCTATACAGCTCTTTTGCAGCTCACACAGCTTGCTCAAGAACCGGGACAGAGGCATATCATTGTAACTGCTGACCTTGCCATCTACAACAAAGCACAGCAAATTATGTGGAGCAAACCTGAGGCTTTGGATGGCAATATCACGATGAGAATTGGAGGAATGCATGTCATCATGGCCTTTCTGGCAAGCATTGGGAAGGTATATGCAGACGGGAGCCTCTTTGACATGATAACCGAGTCTGGAGTCTATGCTGACGCAACAGCTCGGCAGATGCTTCAGGGGAAACAACTGACAAGAGGTGTGAGGAGCATCAAGGTTGATTCAGAGGCTCTGTTCAGGCTCTTCTGGATGGCACTGGACTCCTGGCTGAACAAAAAAGGCCAGGTTCCATTATCTGCTGAACAAGAACACCTCCTGCGAGATGTGCAGCATGCCTTTCATGGCAACGACCAGGTCTCTGCCAGACAGTTCTTAAGTGAAGTGGAGACTTCTTGACCTGAGGAGAAAAATACAACAGTTTTCAGAGTTCAACAATCAGCAACGTTTAAGTACTGGCTGAATTGCCTCAAAGGGGCTGATCTCTTACTCAGAATACTACGATCAGAGCGTGAAGCTAACTTTGACCTTCATCTCAACTGCATGTCTGAAGCAATACCATGGTTCCGGGCTGCTGGCAGGATGAACTACGCAAAGTACATGCCAGTCTACATAGCTGAAATGAAAGCCCTTGAAAAAAGCCAACCAGATTCTTACAAATTCATGAGAGAAGGAGGGTTTGTTGTGCGGCGCTCAGATGAGAGAAACTTCAACTGTGTAGCCACCAATCAAGCACTTGAACAAACTATCAACAGAGAAGGAAAGGGTCAAGGAGGCATTATCGGCTTCACAGATGGCTCATCACAAGGCATGTCACCAGTGAGTACTGCGATGCCATGACAGAGCTTTGTGATGCAGTGGTACATGCACCAAAATCCCACAAAGAACATGGAGCAGCCCGCATGGACAGGGACCCAGAAAAGCAAGCACACTCGGAATAAAGTATTTTTTTTTTTTTTTTAAATGTTTTCAGATTTCTCATCGCATAAACCCAAAATCCAAGCGTGCATTGCGGCTAAACCATCCAATCATCGAGCTGAGGATCTTGCCTACGTCTGTTTCCGGTTTCGTTTATGACAGATGTATTTTGTTATACACACATTCCTTCACATTTAAATTTAAATTTACATTAAAGTATTTCGTGAGGCTGTCACGATTCTTGTGTTGTGTCACGTTTTTAGTTGTGTGTGTCTGGTAGTGGGTGTTTTGCTTTTCTCCTTGTCATGTTTTCCTCCCTGTATATTGTCTGGTCTTTTCCCCTGTGTTTTCCTGTCTGTCGTTAGTTTCCCTGGTGTGTCTAATTTCCTGATTGTTCCCACCTGCGTCTTGTTACCCTGTGTTTAAATTCCCCTGTCTCCCAGTGTTCAGTGTCAGTTCGTTTTTGTCTCTTGTCATGTTCAGGTCTATGCGTTTGGTCTATTGCCATGGTAAGGTCTTGTCTCTTTGTTGTGCTATTGAAAAGTTTTGTTCCTCACCACGTGAGCAATTTTAATTTTGTTCTTATTTTTTTTGTCATCTCAACCTGAGATTCAATAGTGACTTTTTTGTTCATCTTGCCTGCTTTTGGAAAAATAAAGTATCTTTCCAATACTTTACCTCTGTCTCCCGGGTCGTACAATTGGGTCCTACCTCCTAAGTGCCTGAGTTCTTAACAGAACGAACTGACCATTATTGACCCAGCCGACCCAAGAACACTTCACGCCACTGTGTCAGCACACGGCGTGAAAGTGTTTCACCACGAGGAACAGCTGAGTATGGCCACCCAGAGAATACAAGAGCAGAGAAGACGCCAGGCAAAGATTCAGGAAGACATCTCTACACAGCTGCAACAGCTGGCTGAAAAGATTAATCGTTTGATCCCTCACCTGCGGACTGCTCCAGTGCCGGCCCCAGCAGCCATGGTTCCGGCTTCACTACCGGCCCCAGTAGCCATGGTCCCGACTCCAGTTTCGGCTCCAGTACTGGCTCTTCGGCCGATTCCAGCTTCCTGTGCCCTGTCGGCTTACCGACCGTCTCAAGTCTCCTCTCGAGTCCCCTGTCAAGGTCCTTCTCAAGTTCTCTCTCGAGTCTCCTCTCGAGTCCCCTCTCAAGTCATCTCTTGAGTTCCCTTTCAAGTCATCTCTCGAGAGCCCTCTCAAGTCTCCTCTCAAGTCTCCTCTCGAGTCCCCTGTCAAGTTCCTTCTCAAGTCCCCTCTCGAGTCTCCTCTCGAGTCCCCTGTCAAGTCCCCTCTCGAGTCCCCTCTCAAGTAATCTCTTGAGTTCCCTTTCAAGTCATCTCTCGAGAGCCCTCTCAAGTCTCCTCTCGAGTCCCCTGTCAAGTTCCTTCTCAAGTCCCCTCTCGAGTCTCCTCTCGAGTCCCCTGTCAAGTCCCATCTCAAGTTCCCTCTCCAGTCCCCTCTCGAGTTCCCTTTCAAGTCATCTCTCGAAAGCCCTCTCAAGTCACCTCTCGAGTCCCCTCTCAAGTCATCTCTCGAGTTCCCTCTCAAGTCTCCTCTCAAGTCCCCTCTCGAGTCCCCTGTCAAGTTCCTTCTCAAGTCCCCTCTCGCGAGCCCTCTCAAGTCTCCTCTCAAGTCCCCTCTCGAGTCCCCTGTCAAGTTCCTTCTCAAGTCCCCTCTCGAGTCTCCTCTCGAGTCCCCTGTCAAGTTCCCTCTCCATTTCCCTCTCGAGTTCCCTTTCAAGTCTCCTCTCGACTTCCATCTCAAGTCACCTCTCAAGTCTCCTCTCGAGTTCCCTCTCTAGTCTTCTCTCAAGTTCCCTCTCAAGTCCCTACCCAATGTCCTGGTCCATTGGAGGTTCCGCTGGGGGTCCTGCCAACTCCATGTCCTGTGCCATTGGAGGCCCCGCCGACTACTCTTCTGCCGGGGGTCCTGCCAACCCTATGCCCTGTGCCGTTGGAGGCCCCGCCGACTACTCTTCTGCCGGGGGTCTGTGAGGTATCTATATTACTTTGTAAGGGTAAAACCCCAGCTCGGTTCAAATATACCAAACCCAGTGAACAAAGATAACAGTACTCGAGTTTCAAGTTTACTTGCTGCAAGGAGAATCGGCGAGTGACATGCAATGTCAACTCCTTAACCAATAACTCGCCTTCTCTCAGTGCATTCTTTTTATTTCAACAATACAGTAACATGACAATCATGTGGTGTTGACCAACGCCTTATTTGTTAGTGTGAATCTTGTGACTCTCAGTCATGTGAATCTGTGTGTGTGTGTATGTGTGCCATTTGAACAGACTATTCTCTGTTCCTCCATTATGCTTCTTGTAACACAGCAATGAGAATACATTATGAAAACACATTATGAAAACACTTTTATCCTTCAATAAACTCTAACAGGTCCTGCCAATCCTATGTTCTGTGCCGTTGGAGACCCCGCCGACTACTCTTCTGCCGGGGGTCCGGCCAATCCTATGTTATGTGCCGTTGGAGGCCCCGCCGACTACTCTTCTGCCGGGGGTCCGGCCAATCCTATGTTATGTGCCGTTGGAGACCCCGCCGACTACTCTTCTGCTGGGGGTCCTGCCAACCCTATGTCCTGTGCCGTTGGAGGCCCCGATGACTACTGTTCTGCCGGGGGTCCTGCCAACCCTATACCCTGTGCTGTTGGAGGCCCCGACGACTACTGTTCTGCCGGGGGTCCTGCCAACCCTATGCCCTGTGCCGTTGGAGGCCTCGCCGACTACTCTTCTGCCGGGGGTCCTGCCAATCCTATTTTCTGTGCCGTTGGAGATCCCACCGACTACACTTCTGCCGGGGGTCCTGCCAACCCTATGTCCTGTGCCGTTGGAGGTCCTGCCAGCTCCATGTCCTGTTCCGTTGGGGGTCCCGCCGAGACCTGCTCCGCCGAATTTCCTGCCAACACCGTGTCCTGTCCTGTTTCGGGTCCCATCGACACCAGCCCTTGCTCCGTCGTGGGTCCCACTGACACCAGCCCAGGTTCCGCCAGGGGTTCCACCAGGTCCTGCACGTCCTTGTGCCCGGCCTCCTGAGTTCCCAGCGGCTTTCGCCCTAGAGCCCGGTCTCCTGAGTTCCCCAGCCGAGGACTTCACCATGAACTCTGCCTTGCCCCCGGACCATCCGCCCGAGGACTCAACCATGAACTCTGCCTTGCCCCCGGGCCGTCCGCTCGAGAACTCCATCATGGGCTCTGCCTTGCCCCTGGGCCATCTGCCCGAGGACTCCATTATGAACTCTGCCTTGCCCCCGGGTCGTCCGCCCGAGAGATCCATCATGGACTCTGCCTTGCCCCTGGGCCGTCCGCCATCATGTACTGTGCTTTGTCTCTGGGTTGTCGTCCCGGACCCCCTCCACCCACCCATTTTGGATTATTTTTTTTTACGTCTGGAATCCGTCCCTTGAGGGGGGGGGTTCTGTCACGTTTTTAGTTTTGTGTGTCTGGTAGTGGGTATTTGCTTTTCTCCTTGTCATGTTTTCCTCCCTTTGTATTGTCTGGTCTTTTCCGCTGTGTTTTCCTGTCTGTCGTTAGTTTCCCTGGTGTGTCTAATTTCCTGATTGTTTTCACCTGTCATCCCTTCTGTGTCTCCTGTGCTCATCAGTGTCAGCCCCGCCCCTGATTGTTCCCACCTGTGTCTTGTTACCCTGTGTTTAAATTCCCCTGTCTCCCAGTGTTCAGTGTCAGTTCGTTTTTGTCTCTTGTCATGTTCAGGTCTATGCGTTTGGTCTATTGCCATGGTAAGGTCTTGTCTCTTGCCACAGTCAGGTCTATGCTCTTTTTGTGCTATTGAAAAGTTTTGTTCCTCACCAAGTGAGCGATTTTCATTTTGTTCTTATTTTTTTTGTCATCTCAACCTGAGATTCAATAGTGACTTTTTTGTTCATCTTGCCTGCTTTTGGAAAAATAAAGTCTTTCTAATACTATACCTCTGTCTCCCGGGTCGTGCAATTGGGTCCTACCTCCTACTGTAAGTGCCTGAATTCTTAACAGAGGCCTTTCTAACATGTTTTTAAATATAACTACGGTTGTAGTTTGTAAATTAACATTAGCTGTTGCCTGGCAATGCAATCGCACAACGTCACGTCCATTAATTCCATATCCACACGCATGGATTGACATTGATTTAATACATTAATAACAAGAAAATCGGCGAAATCAAGTGACTATTAATATTGACAATAACAACCGACCGTCGGGGTAGCATTTGCTTGGCATTTCCGGGTATTTCTCCACTGGTTAACATGGGTTAACAATACTGTGTAACTGTCACATTTGAAGGGACGAAATCATGACATCTTCACGTCTCCCAGCATGGTAAATCGTCACATGTTCACGTCTTGCCGTGATACCGGGTTGGTTTTACTGAGTGCTTGTAGGCAATTTCCATCCCAGTATTCAGTTAACTGTTTTTTTTGGTGCACATTACATAGACTAGCTAATATTCTACCTACTGCTTGGGACTTTGAGTCTTCAAAATGTCCAATGTCACAGACTGGGACTTACTTTAGAGTCAGTTGTATTTACATTCAGCATGACTTGTTATGATTCAATGTGAAAGAGTATACTGCTCAATCAATAATGATCACTTCACCACCTCTCTTGACATCTAGGCGCTTGAGAGTGAGTCAGAGGCAGAACACAGGGACAGTGGAGAGAGGTCCATTGCTGAGGTGAGTGATGAAAGCGAAATGACAGTTTAGAGTAAATTGTGATGTGGACTCATCCCAGAATGTTAAGGAAATCAGTGGGGATATTGAACAGGAAACATTTCAGTCAAGGGGCATCATATGACCAATATAGACAGAAGAGCAACATTTATTTGAACATTTAAGTCAATGATACCATTCCTAGGTGAACTTAACATCTGTATTGAGTCAGATCAGTCTCAATATTAATAAATGCTCACAGAAGGATTCACAAATGTATTTTGCGATTTATATATAAATGCCTCTGCATTTGTTTTGTTTTTTTGAGACTTCCCTGACGGAAATGACAAATGCATATGTTTTGAACAGGAAACTATGGAAATTACAACTAATTGTGGTTTTCTTTTACATTACTAAAACAAGAAATATTTATATGTCAGAAATATGCCTATATTTGTGGGAAAAAAATTGTGGATTTTTTTACATTTATATACAACAATAAAAAAAATTATGTGCATTGAAAAATATTTTTGTGGAGAGAGTCATTTATATATAAATTCCGAAATACATTTGTGAATCCTTGTGTGCATTTATTAATATTGAGACTGATCTGACTCCATACATCCTAGGCTATGCTCACTTTCAAACTGTAAATCCACAATGCACCCTCAAATCATTGTAATTTAATTACACACAATGGCAGAGAGTGTAGTCAAGTGCTTTGAAACACAGCCCGGCGTCAACATATGATACACAATGCAAATATTATGTTTTAGAACATAAACTCAAGGTTTAGTATCCAGAATACCGGAAATCTATTTTTCTTCTCTGACCTGTTAAAAATGTCCCCCCCACATTCAGGATGCTTCCTACGCCCATGATTATATCATTTACACAAGTTAACATCGATAATTTTCATCATGTACTGACCTGTAGAAAACAGAAAAGTGCAGCAGCAAGAATGATATACAGGACCCGGTTGATCGTCTGGATTGCTTCTGAGGAGGGGGCGGAAGTGTCCCCCCTAAGATAACCCAGGTGTCACCGCTCACCTGCCAAAGGTTCCACCTTAGCGCTACTCACTCTTACTGCTTCTCAAACAGTACAGATAAACCATAAGATGATATGAATGTCACCAAAAATAAATACAGATAATGTTGAGCTTCTCAAAACAATAAATTCACTGTTTAGCAAAAATAAATAAATGTAAATACACAAATCATTGTACAATTTTTGGGGTGTACCACATATACGTGTTAATAAGCCCACATGTTCTAACAAATCAAACAAAGAAAAAAACAGGTTACAAAAATATTTTAAAACATATTTATTCAAAATAAGTGTTATACTGTAACAACAACATAACCACTGATGTGTTAAGAGATTTTAACTCTTGACTATTTTTATAAAATAACTGCCCCCCCCCCAGTCAAAATTGGTCCAAACCGCCACTGCACAGGTCGCTGTTCAAGAGAAATGTATGTCTATATGTTCGCACTCCAAACAATAGAGGCGTAAAGTCAGAGTGCTGTCCCACCACATAAACCTGTAATAAAGGAACAAAGGTCTGTGGTCATGGTTAGACCCTTAAAGAAGTTCCACCAGGCCCCCCCGCCACGCGTGACAGTAAAGAACACACTAAGCTAGAGGGCAACAGGTTTTATGGGCTTCACAATTTTTATTAATTAAATTGTAAAAATGAAATAAAAACTAGAGAAAACATCTTCAGAATGCAACATCATAATGAAAGTCAAAGGCACAGTGAATTTTTTTCAATTTCCCAAAATTGTCCTTTACCTTGAGAACACGATCATCATTAGGCGCCCTAATTAAATGTGTCAGGAAACATGGCTGTTCAAGTTCTATTGGAAGCATGTGATCAACCTCTCAAAACATTGTGGGATGGCCGGAACAATTCACTGACTGGACAAGACAACTATGTACTGTGCGTTTGTAACACTGCAAGGGTCTCCGGACAGAGGGAGCTGTATGCTGTACACACTGTGAAGCCTACTGAGACAAATGTGATTTTGTGATACTGAATTATATAATAAAACTTGATTGATTTATTGACATGAATGATATCATGCCCCTGAAATACTTCAGCCCTGTTTTTATAAAGGACACAGTTGAACACTGGAGGGACCTAAGAGTTTTTAAAATCGGTACGATGTAAAGAATACTCTCAATCTTTCAAAGGCAGACCCCGGCAACACATTGGTTCCACGCTGGCACAGAGGGGGTGTCAGTGGAAAGAAAATGGTTCTGTTCCCCATCCTTCACTTGGTAACTGTAATTACATCCCCACATCCTGATGTGAAGCAGAACAGCACCACAAGCTTTTAATAGGCTGTGCAAAGAGCAGGAGGAACAGCCTTTCATCCGAGATGCTGAGTGTGCAGGAAATGTCCACCGCAGCTCCAAAGACCTCAAGCTGCATCATCCTCATGCCCCCTGCATGAGGATGTCCTTAACCCCCCCTGGGTTAAGGACAGACGTACACCCTCTGTGCCACCACAAGGAAATGACTTATCAAGGTGAATGAGACAAAAACATTTGGATTTATCTGGAATTGCTTTAATTTCTTCAGTTTGTGGTTGAAGTATAAGAAGTGAACTTTACTTACTTTTGCTTGATCATTTATTTTTTTCACGAGTGAGACACAGGCTTTATTTTTCTTTTATGTGGAATGCTTTATTCCCTTCATTGTCTAATCAAACTTGAGATGGCTTTTCCAACTAAAATGGAATTGTGTGCAGACTTGCATGTGGAAAATATGTGCCAAAAGTCTATGTAACACTAACGGTAGCCTCACAATGCAGCTTATAATAAAATGACGAATCCTTACTTTTGTAGAGGAAAACCCACCATGGTTATTACAGGTCATATTTCAGTTTCCTCCCTGATGATTAGATAGAACTGGATTAGCTCATAAACAGAATAAACAGTAATATCATTGGTAAAGCTTCATGTTAAATGTAGAGGTGGGAGAAGTACTCATGTACTTGATTAAAAGTACCAGAGTGTAGGTATACTCTGTTACAAGTAAAATTCCTGCATTGAAAATGTTATTCAAGTAAAAGTAGAAAAGTATTACCATACAAATATAGTCAAAGTATCAAAACTAAAAGTAGTCATTGTGCAGAATAATATGTATGATATGTTTTATAATGATTGATCATGAAAGTGTTCTCAAAGCTGGTGAAGGTGCAGCTAGTTTGAATGACTTTGTATACTGCAGGGTAGCTTGTGAATTTACTCCAGGTGGAACTAAAGTCTGATTTAACACTTGATTAGATTTCACATCATTCATCCAGATCTGTGAAGTAACTAAAGGGATTAAATACATGTAGTGGGGGAAAAGTACACCATGTACCTCTGAGTTGTGGTGGGGTCGAAGTACAAAGTAGCAAAAAAGTAAAGTACAAGTATCTCAACATTTTTCTTAAATACATACCTGAGTAAATCTGCTTAGATACTTTCCACTGTATCATCACTGCTTTTTCTCTGGGTTAAAAAATAGGGCCATTTAGGAATCCTCCGTGGAGAATGCTGAGCACCTGCAGTGTTCCCAGAGGTCTCAGAGATGCAGACATGGTTTCTTTTTCTCAGGCTACACATGCAATCTGGTAAACGGAGGCGTGTGGCGCAGTGGACTAGTGCACTGGTGTTGGGTTCAGGGGAGCACAGGTTCAAACCCCACTGCAGTCAGCATGTCGTTGTGTCCCTGAGACGCTTCACCCCAAAGTGCTCCTGTGGGGATTGCCCACAGTATTGAGTATGTAAGTCGCTTTGGATAAACGCGTCTAACAAGTGACATGTGATGTAAACACAGAAAACATGGAAATCAGCAGCATGTCCAACAGTTCAAATTATAGTCATGTTGTCCCCAGTGTGCCCTCATTATTCTTGCATGCTCATATGCTGACAGGGTTAGGGTTAGGGCCCGTGTCCACATCGAGCCTTTTTCTGAGCGCCAGCGTCTGTTTTCAATTGATTCCAATTACAACTGAGCGCATTCCGAGTGGTTAGAGTTGAACATATTTCAACTTTTCAGAAAAGGGCCGGTGTGGCCACTGTAGAAATAGCATACAAATATTGTTTTTGGCCAAGTCTGTTAGACGGAAATATTCATAACAAGGAACAAAAAAGCTGTCTTTTGGAGTGGATCAGCCGTGTGGACACGTATGTGTTGTGACTTATATCGTCTTCCTCCCTCGCTATAGGGCTGCAGGACAGAGCAGTGACAACCTCATTAGTACAAAGTTTGAGAGCAATAACCTTCGGCTGATGATAAAAGTGAAAAAATATTGTCAACACATTTTGATAGCACAAACAGATGGTACAATCCATGCTAGTTTGTTGACATATCATATACAATAAAGAAGCGTTTTTTATGAAAATGCCATGGACCCAGGCCCTCAGTGGTCCCTCTAACTTTCCCTTCTCTGCATACAGGCCATGAAGGGATCCATTGTTAATGTGGAAAAGGTAAACAAAGAGGACACATGGGTGTTCAGCCTTACATGTTAAATGTACAACTAACTTTTAGGGTTAAAGATGGAACATAAAAAGCTAATGAAATCTGAGGAATACAACCTATATTACACATTCTGTATTACACAGATAATTGTATTCATCCACTTTTTTAAATAACCCTTGTTAATTTTGTTTTTACATAAAAGCTAATTAGATCCATTATTTCACAATAGACTCTGCTCTCCCCAGGCTCAGCTGAAGGCAACAATACTTGAGCTGTTTCTTTTTGGGGGCGCTGCTCCAATGATTGGCCCTCTTCTCACCCAAAGCACAGCTCTACAGATGCTTTCTGACTTCTTCCATGGGTCGTCTTGCTGTGAGGCTTTTTTTCCTAGTTGGGGTTATTTATTTTCTTCTGTCATTTCATGTATTCCCACAGAACACACTTCCTGTAGCGCAGAGGGCTCCTCTGTCACTGTGGCGAGCCCTAAGTAATAAAAAGCAAACACAAACAGGACACTCATTGCCTTCTCATGTGCACCAGTAGAAGATAAACACTTGGGAAGAAGAGGGATGATGAATGGATCACAATCTTTAGTTTGACAGCTGTTGGAATGCATGTCTGCATGTAGGGGAGGAAACTTATACAAAATGTACACCACCCCAAATTGATCATGTTGTTGATAGTGCTACAGATGCGCTGCGAATAAAATTAGACTCTGTTGCTCCTTTGAAAAAGAAGAAAATAAAACAACATAGATTAGCTCCATGGCATAATGCCGAAACCCGCAAAATAAAGCAAAAGTCGAGACAACTTGAAAGGATATGGCGTTCCACTAAACTTGAAGAATCTCGTTTAATTTGGCATATTACTCTCAATGAATATAAGAAAGCACTGCGTAAAGCGAGAGCAGCCTACTACTCTTCATTAATAGATGAGAATAAGAATAATGCAAGATTTATTTTCAGCACTGTAGCCAGGCTGACAGAGAGCCATAGCTCGATTGAGCCTTCTATTCCCATAGCACTCAGTAGTAATGATTTTATGTGCTTTTTTAACGATAAAATTGTTACTCTTAGAAACAAAATTAATGACCTCTTGCCTTTGACCAGTATAGTGTTATCAACGGCTCCCGGAACCGTGAGTTCTAATATTACACTAGATAGTAAACAAGAATGCTTTTCAGCCATAAACCTTGTACAATTAAATTCAATGATTCTCTCTTCTAAACCATCAACGTGTATGTTAGACCCAATTCCAACTAAGCTGTTGAAGGAAGTTTTTCCATTAATTAGCACTTCTTTATTAAATATTATGAATATGTCTTTATTATCAGGCTATGTTCCACAATCATTCAAAGTAGCAGTGATAAAAACCGCTTCTTAAAAAGCACAACCTCGATCCAGAGGTTTTAGCCAATTATAGACCTATTTGTAATCTTCCGTTCCTCTCAAAAATTCTTGAGAAAGCAGTCGCAAAACAGCTGTGTGATTACTTAAAAAACAATGATTTATTTGAAGATTTTCAGTCTGGCTTTAGAACACATCATAGCATAGAGACAGCTCTGGTTAAAGTCACAAATGACATTCTAATAGCCTCTGACAAGGGACTTGTCTCTATTCTTGTTTTGCTCGATCTCAGTGCTGCATTTGATACTATCGACCATGATATCTTATTGCAAAGACTAGAGCACTTAGTTGGCATACAGGGAACTGCTTTAGGCTGGTTTAGGTCCTATCTATCTGAACGCTCTCAGTTTGTATGTGTCAATGATGAATCTTCCACGCAAACCAAAGTTAGCCATGGAGTGCCACAGGGCTCAGTGCTCGGACCTATTTTGTTCACATTATATATGCTTCCGTTAGGCAATATTATAAGGAATCATTCTGTAAACTTTCATTGTTATGCGGATGATACTCAACTATATGTATCAATCAAGCCTGATGAAATTAATCATCTAAATAAAATTCAAGACTGCCTCAAGGACTTAAAAACGTGGATGACCTTAAACTTTTTGATGTTAAACACGACCAAAACTGAAGTTATTGTACTTGGCCCGAATAATCTACGAAACAAATTATCTAAGGATATACTAACTATGGATGGCATTAATTTGGTCTCCAGTGAGACTGTAAGGAATCTTGGTGTTATATTTGATCAGGATTTATCCTTTAACGCCCACATAAAATCCATTTCAAGGACCGCCTACTTCCATCTACGTAACATTGCAAAAATCAGGCATATCTTGCCTCAAAACGATGCAGAGAAACTAGTCCATGCATTTGTTACTTCAAGGCTAGATTATTGTAACTCTTTATTATCAGGGTGTACCAAGAAGTCAGTCAAGTCACTTCAGCTGATTCAAAATGCTGCAGCTCGTGTACTAACCAGAGTTAGGAAAAGGGACCACATTATTCCTGTTCTGGCTGCCTTACACTGGCTCCCTATATAACACAGGATATAATTTAAAATTCTTCTTCTCACCTACAAAGCCCTTAATGGGCAGGTGCCATCTTACCTTAAAGAACTCATTATACCCTACTGTCCTACTAGGGCATTGCGTTCCAAGAATGCAGGATTGTTGGTTGTTCCTAGAGTCTCTAAAAGTACAATGGGAGCCAGAGCCTTTTCTTATCGAGCTCCACATTTGTGGAATCAGCTTCCAGTTTGTGTTCGGGCGGCAGACACCCTATCCGTTTTTAAGAGTGCGCTTAAGACCTTCCTTTTTGATAAAGCTTATAGTTAGGGCTGATTAGATTCAGCCCCTAGTTTTGCTGATATAGGCTTAGTTTGTCGGGGGACATCTTACTTCTTCCTTCTCTCTGTCTATACCTGTGTACTCTCATGTTCCGATTAACCCAGCTTCCCCAAATTTCTTTCTTTTTGGTGTCTATATACGCTGGGATCCAGAGTCATGGATGATGCTGCGGTCCTGTGTCCTGCATCGCGAGCCCTGGATCTTGAGTCGTGGCTGTGGTCCTGGATCATAGGTCCTGGATGGATATCCTCGTGGATTCATCTTCCTATTATACACACAAGCATTTCCAAACATTTGGACTACCTGTAACCCAGGTTAAAAACCTTCAATCCTAGCAGGCTCCCGTAGCTCAGTATAAATGGCAGCCAGGTCACTTCCGTTTCCTTTGCTGGTTGTTTGTGATGCTGGTTGCTACGTTTATGCTACATGCTACACACAGGGATTCCTCCACGATTCCTAAACAGTAGTGATGGCGAGATGAAGCCTTATGAAGCTTTGAAGCTTTCCAGCCAATTGGTTCGCAAAAGGGTTAATCTCACGAGGCTTCATCATGGGCTTCATTTGAACACAAACCCCCCTGTTGGTCAAAGTGTGTAAAACAGGTAGATTGGACATCTCAACAGTGTGCTCTATCATACCGAGTTGAGTTCCCAATGAGTAAAGCCTTAGAATAACTCTAAACAACGAACATTAAATCATATTTTCATGTTAACAATATTGTATTTATTCCAGTTGAATGATTGTGATTGAAAAGCCTAAGGAGGCTGGTAAACATTGCAAAGAGGGATTTGTATTCCTTAATAATATTCATAAACGTAACCATGTTGGAGCCTGAGAAAGGCTACAACATATCAAATAATACATTTGTTAACTACATTATCTCATTTAGCTGTAGCTTTTATAAACAACAACAAATACGTATTGTTCAGTCGTTGAACCAGGGACCCTGCAGTCACGAGTCAACTGTTTTCCAGCTGAGCCACAGCACACACACTAAAGCTCCCTGAAAACACTGCAAGATATGTATTCCTGTATTTATTCATGTTTTTATTGATGTTTTTATTCCTACATTTATTTATGCTTGTATCTATTTATACTTATGACATGTTCCGACCTCTAGTGAGGGTCTGAGCTCTTTTGATTCCATCGTGTCACCAGCGGGCCCGGGTACAGGAGGGGTAATATGGTTCTTGTTATACATCCATGGGTGTTATGAGCGTTGTGGTTCAACGGTTCAACCGATCTGAATGGCTTCGTGAAGCAGTCACGTGGTATCGACAGGCAGCGAGGCTTCGTTTGTCATCGATGACGTCACTGGCCCAAAACGATACAAGCCTCGATACATGCTTCACAAAAAGCTTCGGGGATTACTCGACACACGCTCCGAAGCCTCGGCGCAATACATAACATCACTACTAAACAGATTAACGTTTGGTTAACAATTGCTGCAATCAGCGGTGAGTCTTGTATTGGTAGAATGTATTTAAAATGTGTAATGTTATTGAAAAATGCCCGGAATGTGCCCGCTAGCTTGGCGGCTAGCGGTTAGCATTTTCAATAGGAAATCTACATTGAGATAGCTCCCGTTAGCTGCTGAGCTAGCGGTTAGCATGCTAATAGTATTGCTAGTAGAAATATATTATGCATGGGTCTTCACTGATCCCAATTACTTTAAGTGTAACCTTGTGGGCTTTTGGCTATCAGCCCTGAAGTATTGCTTTGTTGTTTACTGGCTGAATTTAAACAGATGAATGTTTTGTATAGAAATGGATATAGAAATGTTGTACAACCAGAAATGTATTTATTTTATTTAAGAGATTTATTTGTATTTAAATGCTTAATGGGGAAGATACTAATTATTCCTTGTGACCTTTTACAGGTCAGGTTTTTTGTTTGGATATATTTTTTTTTTCCAGGTGCTTACCGCACCTGATGACCTTTCATGGACCTTGATGGCGAGCTAAGATTCTAAACCTATCCTCCCTGCCACATGGTGAAGTAGGATTAAACGGAAATTAATGAACTTTACCCCGGAAGCTTTTCTTTTGTTGTCTTTTGCCTTTACTGGGCACCTGAAAATAATCGTGTGAATCTGAAGGAACTTGTTGATATCTTGAATACAACTATTTTGTAACGCATACCTGGTTTCAGTTTGTATTTTTCACACACATTGAGCTCCATAGTCGTTCCTAGTTCTTCTGAATATCACTCATTTAATTACAGCTAATACACTTGCTACATAGTGGCGAGCTAGCCAGGAGTTCAATAAGTGTGAAGCCATTGTATGGTTGGGGTTTAAGTCATTTCTGTTATCTTGTTACACTTAAATGTGAAATGGATTTCGTTGAGTCTTTAGATGTAGATGTATCATCCTCTGTGATCATTAGCGGTCTTACTGATACAAAAACAGATGATGAAATTGTTGAATGTTTAAAGAAATACGGGTCTATTAAGAAAATAGTTCCAGTTGATGATCCCGATAGCGAATATCACAAAAACCTGATCGTTGAATATAATCTTAGATCCGCATTAGCAGCATTAGATCCCCTACTGCCGTATTACCATCCTTCACGAGAGGTGGCAGATGTCACTTATTGTGTCAAAGCATTAGCTTTAGAATACACAGCCAAAATTGGCAGCAGCTACACCACACACTATCTCAATGAGCTAAGACAACTAGCAAAACATAGTGGAAAACCCTTTGAGGAAGTGTTAAAGGACATGATGAGTCAAATCGGTGAGGAACTGGAAGAGAACTTTGAAGAGGACCCATCCGTTAAGATCCAACTTCCAACACCTCCAACAAACCCTATTCACCTACCTAATAGAAGAACTTTCTCTCTTTCAGGAACTGAATTAAATCCACCTGTTGTAGTTGAACACATAGTGAGAAAGGAAGACATAAGCTCACATTCATTCTCTCCGCTTCGACTTCGTACCTTCTCTGGGAAATTCCCTAAACCCAGTAATGAAGCAGATTATGAAACTTGGCGCTCTCAAATTGAACTACTGAGTGCTGATCCTAGTCTGTCTGCCTTGCACGTCACCAGACGCGTTCTTGAGAGCTTGTTGTCTCCTGCAGCTGATGTGGTCAAAGGTCTGCGTCCTGATGCCTTACCCACCATCTACTTACAGGTTCTTGACTCAGCCTTTGCCACTGTTCAAGATGGAGAGGAGCTCTTTGCTCAATTCTTGAACACACTCCAAGACCCTGGTGAAAGGCCGTCTGCTTACCTTCAGCGATTGCAGCGACCTTGAATTCTGTCGTCAAAAGAGGAGGCATTTTGACAAGTGAAATAGAAAAGCATCTCATTAAACAATTCTGCCGTGGATGCTGGGATAACGCGGTCATAACAAACTTACAACTTGAACAGAAAAAAGACAATCCTCCTTCCTTTTCAGAGCTTTTGCTCTTGTTACGCACAGAAGAAGACAGACAACTATCCAAGGAGAGCCGCATGAAAAAACACATCAGTTTGTCCAGACAACGAGTACAAGTGAGTTCACAAAGCACTTGCGCTTGTGACTCAAATTCAAAGCATGACTTCAAGGCAATCGACGATCTCAGAACGCAGATGAATAAACTGCAGAGCCAACTCACAACTTTGATTTCTCAGGCACAATCAAGACCTGAAACAAGTGGTTTCAATACCAGACCTGTGAGAACTGCCATGACACAACACTCAAACAAGCCTAAACCTTGGCACTGCTTTAGGTGTGGAGAAGATGGTCACGTTGCTACATCATGTAGTAATACACCCAATCCAAATCTGGTCATGGCAAAACGTAAGCAGTTGCAACAAAAGCAACAGATGTGGGACGGAAAGAACACATCTTCCAATCCATCAAACTAAATGCAGCCCTTGAGGAAGGACAGACGAGGGCTGCAGCGGATGAATGTCCTGTAAACTGGTCTCCTCCATATCCATACCAGTTACCAAAAGGACTTGTTGGCACTAAGAGCACAGCACAAGTGAGCATAAAAGAAACACAATTTAATTGTCTGTTGGACACAGGTTCACAGGTGACTACAGTTCCCCATTATTTCTACTGCAAGCATATATCCGATCAAGAAATCAAACCTTTAATGGATATTCTTGAAGTTGAAGGAGCTAATGGTCAAACTGTGCCATACATGGGCTACATTGAGCTTGACCTTACTTTTCCTGTTGACTTTGTTGGTGAACCAGTTGAAGTACACATTCTTGCCTTGGTGGTGCCTGATGTTAAAGATTCTCTGTCGTTTGTGCTTGTTGGAACTAACACATTGGATGTCCTTTACGAAAAATACTTGGATCACAACGTGCCAGAAAATCCTCGTCTTCCTTATGGATACCGAGCTGTGTTGAAAATCCTGGAACTAAGGCACAACCAGTCAATAAATGGTTATCATGGCATTATCCGAATGCATGGAAATAACCCACAAACTATTCCAGCAGGAGGAACTGTTGTCCTGGAAGGAGTTGTCGCTTCACAGTTTTTGCAGTCGGAGAAATCTGTCCTTGTTGAGCATCCGTCTTCTTTCTCTTTGCCTGGCGGCTTGATGGTTAAATCCTGTCTAGTTGACCTTCCCAGACATCAGCCATGCCAGTTGCCAGTAGTCATTACGAATGAATCCGATCACGATATTGTCAATCCCTGCGAGATCTGTGGTTGCAGAAGTAAGTGCTATTCAGACAATCTTAAAGGAGCACAGCGGTTCTGATCCAATTCAAGCCTCATCATCAGACGTTGGACTCTCAAAACTGCAGAGTTTCGACTTTGGTGACTCCCCACTCTCACCTGAATGGAAAAATCGCATTACGGAAAAGCTCAATAGCATCCCACAAGTCTTTGCAAAACATGATCTTGATTTTGGCAGAACTGATAAAGTTACTCATCACATCAAACTTTCAGAAGAAACCTCATTCAAGCACAGAGCAAGACCAATCCATCCTCAAGACATCGACGCTGTACGGAAACATCTTCAGGAACTCCTTGAATCAGGAGTAATCCGGGAATCTGAATCTTCCTTCTCATCACCCATTGTGGTGGTTAGGAAAAAGAACGGCAGTGTTCGACTCTGTATTGATTACAGAAAACTAAATCTACAAACAATAAAGGACGCTTATGCTCTGCCAAAGCTTGAAGACACATTCACAGCACTCTCCGGTTCTAAGTGGTTCTCAGTACTCGATCTGAAAAGTGGATATTATCAAATCGAAATGGACGAAGCAGATACATCGAAAACTGCCTTTGTGTGTCCCTTAGGATTTTGAGAGTTTAATCGCATGCCCCAAGGAGTTACAAATGCACCGAGCACTTTCCAGCGCCTCATGGAGAAATGTGTGGGAGACATGAATTTGAAAGAGGTCCTCGTCTTCATCGATGACATCATTGTGTTTTCCCCAACATTAGAGGAGCATGAAGCCAGGCTGATGAAAGTGTTGAATCGGCTAAAAGAGTTTGGTCTGAAACTGTCCCTTGAAAAGTGTATGTTCTTTCAAACATCCGTCCGCTACTTGGGACATATTGTTTCCAGTAATGGCGTAGAAACTGACCCAGAAAAAGTCGCAACACTCACAACCTGGCCAGTACCCAAAAACTTAAGATAACTTCGATCATTTCTTGGCTTTGCTGGGTACTATAGAAGATTTGTAAAAGACTACTCTGCCATCGTCAAACCCCTCCACGATCTCACGTCTGGGTATCCACCATCACAGAAGAAATTAAAACTAATGTTACGTGCAGAAAAATACCTGAATCCGAAAGAGCCTTTTCATGGCCGTTGGACGTTTGTATGTCAACATGCCTTTGAAACAGTCATCCATAAACTCACTATTGCCCCTATCCTTGCTTTTGCTGATCCTCAAAAGCCTTACATCCTTCATACTGACGCCAGCTCCACTGGCCTTGGAGCTGTGTTATATCAAGAGCAAGAAGGAGTTAAGAGAGTAATTGCCTATGCCAGCAGAGGACTTTCCCGTAGTGAATCCAATTATCCAGCTCACAAACTCGAATTCCTTGCCCTCAAGTGGTCCGTAACAGAAAAACTCAATGACTATCTGTATGGAAATCCTTTCACAGTGGTGACCGACAGCAACCCTCTCACTTATATTCTAACATCAGCCAAACTGGATGCAACCAGTTACAGATGGCTTGCAGCACTATCCACCTTTTCTTTTAAAATCCTATATCGTGCTGGGAAACAAAGCGCAGATGCCGATGGACTTTCCCGCAGGCCACATGGTGGTCTCATTGATGATCAGAAATCAATGAAGGAGAGAGAAAGAATTTTGAAATTCGCCCAACAGCATCTGTTTGATCCTGCTTTGATCCCCATTGAGCAATCCACTATACAAGCCATTTGTGATAGACAGATCATTTACAGTTCAAACGACAGCAAACATACTATCGCTCTTGTGCAGTCCATGTCCACTTCAACTGATGTACTACCGGACAGTTTTGTAAATGACAGTCAGTTTGAGTCCTCATTCACTCCTCAGCTTACTGAGACTGAGATAGCATAAACACAAAGAGCAGACCAAACCATCAGGCATATCATCTCTCAATTGGAACATGGAGAAACAGTACCACCTACTTTGAGGGATGAACTCCCTGAGTTGCCCCTTCTCCTCCGAGAACTGAATCGTTTGGAGCTCCGGAACAACATTCTTGTTAGGAGGAGGCAAATAGGAACTCAAAGCTCTCATCAGATTGTCTTGCCACCTGAATTCCGTCACCAAGTCCTGACCAGTCTACACGACAACATGGGTCACATGGGAATAGAAAGAACTCTAGACTTGGTTCGTGCCAGATTTAATTGGCCAAGAATGTCCACTGATGTCTACAACAAGATAACAACGTGTGAGAGGTGTGTAAAAAGAAAGGCTTTGCCTGAAAAAGCTGCACCTCGTGTAAACATTAGAACCACAAGACCTCTTGAACTTGTCTGCATGGATTATCTGTAGTTAGAACCGGACAGAAGTGGTACTAAGGACATTCTTGTCATCACAGATCACTTTACCAAGTATGCCATTGCTATTCCCACACCCAACCAGAAGGCTAGGACAGTGGCCAAATGTCTATGGGAAAACTTTTTCATTCACTACGGAATTCCAGACAAACTACACAGCGATCAGGGACCGGACTTTGAGTCCAGGACAATAAAGGAACTATGCCAAATCACAGGAATTCATAAAATAAGGACTACACCATACCACCCAAGAGGAAACCCGGTTGAGCGTTTCAATCGCACACTCTTGAGTATGCTTGGAACCTTGAAAGAATCGGACAAAACGCATTGGAAAGACTTTGTGAAACCCCTTGTGCATGCCTACAACTGCACAAAGAATGACGTTACAGGCTTCTCGCCATACGAACTCATGTTTGGACGGCAACCACGCCTACCAATTGACTTAGCTTTTGGACTACCTCTTACAAACAAACAACATACATCTCACTCTCAGTATGTCCAAGATTTAAAGTCTCATTTGGAGGAAAGCTACAAGATAGCAACTGGAAACGCAGAAAAGATCATGCAGAAGAACAAAATAAGATTTCACAAGCATATCATTGCTGCTGATCTTTCCGTTGGAGACCGTGTCCTCGCCAGAAATGTACATCTGAGAGGGAAAACATAAGCTATCAGACAAATGGGAATCTGAAGTGTATGTTGTTACCAAAAGAGCTGGAACATTGCCTGTCTACACAGTCAGACCAGAGAAAAAAGATAGTCCCCAACGTACCTTACATAGAGATCTTCTTCTTCCTTGTGGGTACCTATCTGCCCCAGAAATCCCACTTCCGACACAAATCCGCAAGCCCATAACTCGTTCCAACACAGAACATCTAAACAATCACGTCGACATTGATGAAGATGAAACCCCAATATACTGGTACAGTGAATTGCCCATCTCTGAGCTTTCAAGATTCACCACCATACTTGACATACCAGCAGATCCCATTAGTTCTCCTTCCAGCACAATACTACCTACTACCAATAGCACAGCCCCTGTTGGTGCAGCAGCAGAGGATGCTGCTCAGAACCTCTCTGAACTGAAAATAACTGGAAAGGAACCAGCAGAAATAGCTGAAGAGGAACAAGCAGACATTGCTGAAGAGGAAAGGGCCCGTTCCTCTGAAGACGATGACTTGCCAATCTCCACTTCAGACAATGTGGATGAACTTCCAAGACGTTCAACTAGGAACAGGAAACCACCAGAACGACTTCGCTACGCAAAACTTGGACAACCAGTATTAGACACCTTCCATACACTTTTTCATGGGTTGGCTACGGCCTTCACATATGCCTTAACAGACACTGAGTTTCCCTTGCACACATTGCAGCAACCAATTAGCAAACAACCAGGTCCATGTCCGAGACATACATGAGATCAGGGGTGGAAAGTGTAACCCAGGTTAAAAACCTTCAATCCTAGCAGGCTCCCGTAGCTCAGTATAAATGGCAGCCAGGTCACTTCCGTTTCCTTTGCTGGTCGTTTGTGATGCTGGTTGCTACGTTTATGCTACATGCTACACACAGGGATTCCTCCACGATTCCTAAACAGATTAACGTTTGGTTAACAATTGCTGCAATCAGCGGTGAGTCCTGTATTGGTAGAATGTATTTAAAATGTGTAATGTTATTGAAAAATGCCCGGAATGTGCCCGCTAGCTTGGCGGCTAGCGGTTAGCATTTTCAATAGGAAATCTACATTGAGATAGCTCCCGTTAGCTGCTGAACTAGCGGTTAGCATGCTAATAGTATTGCTAGTAGAAATATCTTATGCATGGGTCTTCACTGATCCCAATTACTTTAAGTGTAACCTTGTGGGCTTTTGGCTATCAGCCCTGAAGTATTGCTTTGCTGTTTACTGGCTGAATTTAAACAGATTAATGTTTTGTATAGAAATGGATATAGAAATGTTGTACAACCAGAAATGTATTTATTTTATTTAAGAGATTTATTTGTATTTAAATGATTAATGGGGAAGATACTAATTATTCCTTGTGACCTTTTACAGGTCAGGTTTTTTGTTTGGATATAGTTTTTTGCCAGGTGCTTGCCGCACCTGATGACCTTTCATGGACCTTGATGGCGAGCTAAGATTCTAAACCTATCCTCCCTGCCACATGGTGAAGTAGGATTAAACGGAAATGAATTAACTTTACCTCGGAAGCTTTTCTTTTGTTGTCTTTTGCCTTTACTGGGCACCTGAAAATAATCGTGTGAATTTGAAGGAACTTGTTGATATCTTGAATACAACTATTTTGTAACGCATACCTGGTTTCAGTTTGTATGTTTAACACACATTGAGCTCCATAGTCGTTCCTAGTTCTTCTGAATATCACTCATTTAATTACAGCTAATACACTTGCTACATACCTATGTTGCAAATGTATTATCTTTTCAATTTACACACGGCATCTATTGCACGTCTGTCCGTCCTGGGAGAGGGATCCCTCCTCTGTTGCTCTCCCTGAGGTTTCTCCCATTTCCCCCTTTAAAACTGTGGGTTTTCTTCGGAAGTTTTTCCTTGTACGATGTGAGGGTCTAAGGACAGAGGGTGTCGTATTGTCATACTGATATTTTTGTACAAATTGTGAAGTCCACTGAGACAAATGTAACATTTGTGATATTGGGCTATATAAATAAACATTGATTGATTGATTGGATGGCACTTTTACTCCCATCATCCACTTACTTTTGACATTCTAATGAAAAGCTAGCAAAAACACTCATTTCCTCTGGGGAATGCTCTGCAATTCCCTAGAACTGGAGAGTGTCACTGTGAAATGCATCTGAGTCAGGAGAATGATCGTCAGGCTTTAGTTTTTTTCTGCATGTTTCACCATAGTTTATATGTTTTGGTGTGTGTGCGAGAGCATGAGGTGGGGGGGTCACTACTACAGGATTTCAAGGCGTGGTCGTGGGGGAGATGGCATCATGCTGAGCAACAAGGCAGAGCTGTGGGGAAGGGAGGTTTGGGGCTTTCTGCAGGAACTGCTTCCTCCGCGACCTGACTTCGGATCAGCAATGGAAAATGGATGTATATGCATTTGAAATGTTATGGCATACACTTGGATTTGATTGTAGAATTGTTATTTAGGTTATTACATTTGATAGACTTGTAGGCAAGTCAGTCCAACCAGTTATACAGTATAGTTGGATTTGATTGGAATGACTGGACAGACTTATGATGGTCCTTTGACTTTTTCATTGATTTATTGACTGCTGTCGAGATGTAAAGAGCATTAACCAAAACATTACCAACAAAACTTTAGGATATACATTTTAAATGTCATATTTCATATTAGTCAGTTATACCCATTTGAAATATACTGTAAACTTGGTTGCTAGTTTATTAGGAAGAAAGAATTCCTCCGTTCAAAGAGGTTCTAATTATTGTTGAAAGTGTCTGAGGTAATGATTTCTGTTCTTTGGGGGGCTGCAGTTTGTGCTGATGTTGAATTGTATTAAACACAGACAGGTTTCTATTCTTTACTCCCCCCTTCTTGATATCATGGGTTGTACATAATATTAGAAACAACTCCCACACTGTAAAACCCGATTAGTTCGGAGTACTCAAAACTTTTGTGGAAACTGATTACCACCAAAGTTTTAAGTAAACTAACTTAAGACTATAGAGTAAATGATTGATCAAAAATGATAAGTTACTTAAACTTAAAACTTTAATTATTATTTGTGTATTATTTAAGTATACTGTACTTATAAACATTGTTTGACACATTTAACATTTTTAATTTCTCCATAATTAATTAGTTTGATTCAAAAGTACTTAAATGCATGAATATTGAAATCAACAAATATATTTCTAGATAACTCATTGGCCAATATTTTCTTATTTATTTTTTTAAGTACAAAATACTCAAAGAACTTCAACAACTTCTGTAGACTTTAGTTTTTATAATTTATTCAGTCTTAAATTGTTCATCCAATCAAAACATGAATTCTAAAACATGCAATTTCTTACTGCAACACTTTTTTTTAAAAAGACCATCAAACTGTAAGTTACATTTCAAAATAAAATTAAAATGTACTTTTCAAAAGGTACTTATTGTTCACAAAAAAGTAAAATTAATACAAATTAGTTATATTTTCTATTTGTAAAAAGAAACATTTCAAGGAGTTTTGCAAGCCGTTTGAGTATTTATTCCATATCCTTGATATGAGACGGCAGCTACCTACACTAGTTGGCTCTTTGATTTCACTTGTTAGATATATGGTCACACTAGTTTGGCACTCTGCTTTACTAGTTGAATACACAATTATACTAGTCACTCTCTTTCTGCAACGAGTGGCACTTTTGTCCGACTAGTTACCACATAAGCCTTATTAGTGACGCCAGGAGCAGCACTAAAGTCCCAACTTGAGTTTTTGCAGTGCTGTTAACTTTTAGTGTCACTAGTACGGTCAGAGGGTCACTAGTTCATCAAAAAAGCGTACAAGTTGGGACTTTGGTGCTGCTCCTGGCGTCACTAGTAAGGCTTATGTAGTAACTAGTCAGACAAAAGTGCCACTAGTGGCTGAAAAAGAGTGACTAGTATAATGTGTTATTCAACTAGTAAAGCAGAATGTCAAACTAGTGTGACCATATATCTAACAAGTGCAATCAAAGAGCCAGTTAGTGTAGGTAATTGCTGTCTGATATCAAGGATATGAAATAAATTCTCAAATGGCGTGCCATTGGAGTTAAAGTGCAACAATGAACAACTGTAGGCACAGGGTTTCAGTGGTTTACCACCATCAAGGACCATCAGCACTTTCAGTGCAAACATGAACAACTGAGGTAGATTTAGACATATTCTACCAAATGTAAACATCATTCAACTGCTTTAAGCAACAAATTAACTGTGCAACACAAACATTGGCATATGCAAAGTTTCAACCTGTAACACGGCCTACTCTCTCAGTAACAGGTAATTTTTTTAGATTGAGTAGGCAGCCCAAGGCCCATCAGCACTTTCTGTGCAAGCATGAACAACTGAGGTAGATTTAGGGGAAAGACATATTCTACCAAATATAAACATTAAACTGCTTTAAGCAACAAACTATCAAATAATTAACTGCAACACAAACATTGGCATGTGCAAAGTTTCAACCTGTAACACGGCCTACTCTCTCAGTAACAGGTCATTTTTTAGATTGAGTAGGCAGGGTTTCAGTGGTTTACCATCATCAAGGCCCATCAGCACTTTCTGTATGAAAGTGAAAGTGTTGATGAGTTTCTTGGAGTAGTCCAAATGTAACACGTACATCAAGCCGAACAACAATGCAAAGGAATCCGCCATCCTGGGGATATTGCTGATGACGAAATCACCTTCCACCAGAATAGCAGTACTTGCCGGACTGAGATCAACTTCACTTGGAGTGCCCTCGGTGACCATGCTGACAATAGCAACCGGTGTATTGGTGATGTCTGGCCGGTCCACCTCCTCTGCCTGGAAATGCATAGAGTCCAACTGTAAGGTTGACTTGAAGTAACTAAACAATCTCATTCACATATTGCTCAACAGGTAAGTATATACTGTAGGAAGGTATTTAAAAAATGTGTTTAGGTGAACCTTTCTTTTATATATCTGAAAATATTTTTGATTGCTCTCGTCTGTTTGTTTTTTTTAACTGGAAGGGTAAAATAGCGAAACAGTTTCTTACAAGCACACATTCTGACCTCACTAGCAGTACTTTGAGTGCACTAAATACTTACGCTCCAAGACTTGAAGAACTGTGGGTCCCCCTCACGCAGGTATAATGGGAGGGCTCGAAGGGCTGCATTGCGTTTCATGTGGACATCCTGTACTTCCTGGAAAGACAAGCAAAAACTAGCATTATTAAAAAGCAATGGCTTTTTTTAAATTAATATATACATATTTATTTTTGATTGTTGTCTAATTCAATTAATAATTTAATTTTTTTTTTTCCCCCATCTGTTATCGTTATATTTGTGACACTCTTCTGAAAAATACAATCCAGTATCTTTTACATTATCTGTTTATGATGTGAATTTGAATGAATGTGGTTTTTGTGTAAAAGTAAATAAGCATTGATATTTAATAATAATAATAATAATTCCTTACATTTATTATAGCGCTTTTTCAATGACTCAAAGCGCTTTACATATACACACATTACACATATATCATACATGCAATGGTCAGATACTGTGGACAATACCCACAGGAGCAAGTTCAGGTGAAGTGTCTTGCCCAAGGACACACCGGCTTTACAGACGCAGCAGCGGCGGGTTTCACCCCTTGATCTGATGACCATTGCACAGCGCACTGCGCCACACCGTCCATCTTCACGCCTCGAGGTCATCGAGGCGCTTTTACAAGTACACATTGGTATTATACATGTACTGTGGACAATACCCACAGGAGCAAATCCGGGTGAAGTGTCTTGCCCAAGGACACAACGGCCTGACGCAGTGGCGGCAGGAGCGGGTTTCGAACTGGAGTTCCCCAGCACTCCCCCTTGATCTGATGATCGGATGCACAGACCACTGCGCCACCCGTCCCCAAGACGGGTGGACCAAACTTCTAGTAAACTCACCTGGAGATCACAAATCCTTAGGATTTCACGCAGGGCCTCAGATACCTTGCCAGTGCGTGCCGCCTTCTGCCTGTACAAGGCAATCAGTCGCAGGGTGTGTCTGTCTAGTTCAGAAAAGAACTGGTTCCGTAGGTTGACGTTTGTGATTTGGTGAAACTCAGCAGAAACCTACAGGAACACACAAATGTATAAAGATCATTAATGGATATGCAACTGTAAAATTATTAGTGATGCAACCCGTTTTGTTGTTTCCGTAAAAATATATTACAACATGATCATATCAAAGTATTCATTTAATTTGTATTATTATTTATATTATAAAAATAAATATTGTTTTATAATATATTAACATTGAACAACAACACTGTTCCATTGTGTGCAAAGTAGGCAGTTTCTGCAAGCACAATTGGGAAACGGTGTGCAGACTATGAGAAAGATGTGACAAGGGGCAGAAAAGAGAAAGATTAAAAGATCTGAGAGCATCTGTGTTTTACCTGTGATTCCATCCGGAGGGCTGGCCATTTCTCTAAAAAGTCCCTGACCAAGGGATTTTCTTGAACGATCTCCTGGCGACGAAGGGCAAAAGTCATCTGCATGAGCTTTTCTATCAAGATGAGGTTCTTCTCACTTTTCTCAACTACCTGCAAAATCTGGATTCTCATGTCTTCAAGACTGGTCTGGTTTTCTCCTCTGGGAAAGTTTGGAAGGTAATTCACTTCAGCTCGCCTGGCTCTTTTTATTTTCGAGTGGGGGTGATCTTTGTCAGGGTTGTTGATGCTCCTTTTGCCTGCGTTGACAGCCACCTCCATACATCCAGATCTGGCCAACTTGGTACGATAATTCCCCATCTTAAACTTCAGGAAAATCTTCCATCCGTACCATCCACTAACACTTCCAAGTTCTTTAAGACATGGATGAGCCGTTACAAGAGCCTCTGCTGCCATACCCACGTCCCTGTCACTTGGGTAAGGTTTGAAGTTGTGCATCACTGCAGCCATACTCTCCAAGATGTTGTGCTTTTGGCCTCTGTTTAACTTCAATGTCTTTCCATATGTCTCAAAGGCACTGTTTCCCTCTCCAAGCACATGTTCTACTTCATAGGAAAAAGTGGGCACAGGGAAAATGTCAGGCCAGGTCTTCTGACGCTCTCTTACTGACACATGAGGAAGGATGTCTGTATCGGAACTTGCACATGAGCTAATATCACTTTCCGATGTGACTACTTTCAAAGTGCCCTTCTCTGGTAATTCTTGGATATCAAGGAGACAGCTAAGTTGTCCACCAAAGTCAGGATCCTCATACTGCAGGGTAAACTCGAAGTCCAGTTTTGGCTTGACTTTCTCACGCAGTATGTTGATTAGCTCTTCAACTGACTCTGGCCGCTCAGTCAGAGTTACCTTTATGGCAACATCTGTAGCAATATAAACTCGCAGCAGGAATTTCTGGGATGCTGCCATCATCTGAGAGACACAATGAGGTATTGAAATAGAAAAAGAGGGACATTTATTTACAGATGTAATGCATACAAAAAATATCAACGTAGGTACTTATCATCTTTTACCAAAAGTATAGTCTCTATATGACATTATAGATTTCTGTTTATGTGGGCAAAAATTGTATACCTGCCATGTTAAAATGGGGTTTCAATACAGTTGCACTGTTTTCCTTAAAGTGTACTTTCAGTGAAGCAGGATGAATCGTTTTGGTGTCAACAGCAGTTTTCCTTCTATATTGTATGCAGAAAGTGGTGAGCTATCATTGAGCTCTGATATGCTGTGGACAGTCATATTCCCTGGGTAAAGTTGAAATGATCTCAAATGTTCAATGTAGCATGATTTGTGTTTTCGGCAGAGAAATGTGACATTGTGGTTAACAAGGAGGATCTGTTCGATTTTGCTAAACTGAGGCAGACCCCCCTCCTGCCCTGCAGATACAAACATCCCAACATCATAATTAGTGCCATCAATAATGATCCTGGATGTGTTGTAAATCATGTGGCTGTGTTTTTTGTCCAATGTGCTCTTTTGCAACCTCAGGAAGCTCTGAAACCAAGACAGAAGAGACAGTTGATGTCTGCTGATGTGGTTTTGAAGAATGATGGTGCACTGAGATAGTATGCCACCATGTGCTGATGCCTAGTTGCTAGTGTTTTTAACACATTCTTGAAGTTTTGTGTGTCATGTACAACACGCTTGAAAAAGCGATGTTTGCCCTCAAATCTCATAGTCCACAAATGGACAAGAGGCCCAAAACAACGTATAAGATCTGGGTAGTGTTCGACATAATGATGCTTAGGGCGTAGTCTCAATGCAGGGAAAACATCCTGAAGAATTTGTCTGTGATCCTGTATCTTAGTTTGCAAATACTGGATAGTTTCATCATCAAACGTTGGTGACAGCACCAGCTCCACAATGTCTTTCAAATCCATCAATACAGTCCAAGCACCATCTTTCTCAGGAACCTTGTTACCGATCATCAATGGGAGTAGTCTCAACAATGCGCTATTTTCGTGGCCATTGCCACCAATGGTCCCTTTTCCAGCAAAGGTTTTTGAGAGAGGCTTTGGTTTGTCACTCTTGTCTGTGTATTGGTAGGGGAATGACACAATCTTCCTGTTCAAATACTCAAGGGTAAAATATTTGAGTCTAATCATCTCCTTAATACACAAGGCCAACTCCACAGGCACAATGCCCTCAAAAAGATCATGCAGGACATCCGGTGGGAAGCCAGTAGTTGTATGAAAATACTGCAAACTCTCGCGCAAGATACAGTCCCCTTTTACACCCAACTGACTTTGACCATCCCCGGCTTGCATAACATCCTGCACGTTTCGGTCATGACTGGCTTTTGTCCTTAGACTAAATTCACCATCTACAACATCATGAGACTGCATTTTTTCTCTTGTAGCGTTGCAGAATCGACAAATATATCCTTCCCTGAAAGACTGCACAAAGCCTGCTAATGCATGAGCTGCAAGATTATCAGACGAGACGCATAAAACAGTACCCCGAACTGACTGACCAAGGCCTTCAATGTATACACCATCTTGTTCAAGAGTGTGAATGTCTTGTAACAATGGACCAAGTGCTCTTTTATAGCCACACCTCTGAATATCAGATACCTTACATAATGCTGCTAGTTGAATGACATGCAGCGCTGATTGGTATTTACCTGGCAAATCAGCCATCACCCAGTAAACAGAGCACAGTTTGTGTATTGTCCTTGAAGTGCCAAGTGGATTTGCAATTTCAAGGTCATCAATGTACAAAAGCAATGGCAGGGATAGCTCTGAAGACGACAACAAGTCATTCTCTTGGCAATATGAGCAAGGCAAGGCAATATGGGCAAGGCAAGGCAATATGGGCAAGGCAATATGGGCAAGGCAATATGGGCAAGGCAAGGCAATATGGGCAAGGCAAGGCAATATGGGCAAGGCAAGGCAATATGGGCAAGGCAAGGCAAGGCAATATGGGCAAGGCAAGGCAATATGGGCAAGGCAAGGCAAGGCAATATGGGCAAGGCAAGGCAAGGCAATATGGGCAAGGCAAGGCAAGGCAATATGGCAGGCAAGGCAAGGCAATATGGGCAAGGCAAGGCAATATGGGCAAGGCAAGGCAAGGCAATATGGGCAAGGCAAGGCAAGGCAATATGGGCAAGGCAAGGCAAGGCAAGGCAATATGGGCAAGGCAAGGCAAGGGCAATATGGGCAAGGCAAGGCAAGGCAATATGGGCAAGGCAAGGCAAGGCAATATGGGCAAATTTTCTCCTAAGGCAAGGCAAGCACTAATGGGCAAGGCAAGGCAATATGGGCAAGGCAAGGCAAGGCAATATGGGCAAGGCAAGGCAAGGCAATATGGGCAAGGCAAGGCAATATGGGCAAGGCAAGGCAATATGGGCAAGGCAAGGCAAGGCAATATGGGCAAGGCAAGGCAATATGGGCAAGGCAAGGCAATATGGGCAAGGCAAGGCAAGGCAATATGGGCAAGGCAAGGCAAGGCAATATGGGCAAGGCAAGGCAAGGCAATATGGGCAAGGCAAGGCAAGGCAATATGGGCAAGGCAAGGCAATATGGCAAGATGGGCAGGCAATGGGCAAGGCAAGGCAATATGGGCAAGGCAAGGCAATATGGGCAAGGCAAGGCAAGGCAATATGGGCAAGGCAAGGCAAGGCAATATGGGCAAGGCAAGGCAATATGGGCAAGGCAAGGCAAGGCAATATGGGCAAGGCAAGGCAAGGCAATATGGGCAAGGCAAGGCAAGGCAATATGGGCAAGGCAAGGCAAGGCAATATGGGCAAGGCAAGGCAATATGGGCAAGGCAAGGCAAGGCAATATGGGCAAGGCAAGGCAAGGCAAT